>NC_062992.1:14526955-15128205 GCF_023078275.1 Leguminivora glycinivorella | reverse complement strand
TCTGCGGCCTGTGCGGCGGCGGCGCATCGGGTTTGCCTCGGCCTGGGTTTCCCGTTCGCGCTCCGCCGCCTCCTTCTCTTTGAGGACGTGCTCGCTGAAAGAGAGCAGAGCCTCCCACCCTTCTTCGCTAGCCACGATGGCCCGCACCACCGCCGGCAGCGACAGGTCTGGCCCCACCCGGGCCACCACCTCCCGCCGCTCCGCCCCCATGCCGGACACTCGGCCAGCGTGTGCCAGGCCGAGTCCTCGCCAGCTCCGCACGCGTGGCACTCCGGTGTCGGCTCTCTCCGAGCGACTTTGTACAGGTACGAGCCGAAGCAGCCATGGCCCGAAAGTACCTGTACAAGCCGAAAGGTGAGCACGCCATGCTCACGGTCTAACCATTTTTGGAGCACTGGCCGTATCGCTTCGATGGTGCGGACTCCTGCGCTTGGGCGCTCAAGCCTGGCTGACCACCGCTCTACTGCTGCCTGGTGAAGTATCTCTCGCTGCGCTCTGATCTCCTGGGGCGCTGGCCAGAGATCGCGAGCTAGAGCCTCCTTACGCCATACGAATAGGGAAGCCAGGATTTGCGCCTCCAGATCCCAGGGTAGGGTTCCCGCTAGGGCGCAAGCTGCTTCAGAACCTATTGTCCTATACCCTCTTATCACTCGCTGCGCCATCACTCTCTGCGGTCGCCGTAGCTGTGATATGTTCTTATCACTGAGTGCGTCAGCCCACGCTGGGGCACCGTAGAGAGCCATTGAGCGCAGGACTCCCGTGTACAGGCGGCGGCATGATGCCCTAGGCCCACCCAGATTTGGCAGTATGCGCCCAAAGGCCGCAGCCGCTCGCACCAACCTGGGCGCCAGGCGCTCAAAGTGTGCTCTGAAGTTCCACTTGCTGTCAAGCGTGACACCGAGGTAGAGAAGTGTAGGCCTGACAGCAATAGGAACCCCCCCCCACCACTATCTCTGCGTCAGCAGGTGGCGCTCTTCGCGCTCCATAAAAGCAGACAGCTTCCGACTTTGGAAGCGCTACTTCCAGGCCTAGCCGTCGAATCCTGCTCACACAGTGAGCGACAGCCGCTGTTGCCAGCACGGCCGCGTCGCGGTAACTGGGTCCCATGGCCATCACGAGCGTGTCGTCTGCGTAGCAGATGACTGAGACTCCACGCAAGTTTTCCCCCCTTAGGACCCAGTTATATCCTATGTTCCACAAGAGTGGTCCTAGGACCGACCCCTGTGGAACCCCACACGTCATTTCCCTTCTTCCCCACTCCTGTTGTGCAGGCCAGGTAATGCACCTCTCACTGAGGTACGCCTCTATGATGTTATACAGGTAGAGTGGGACCTGGTGGTACCGCAGCGCTTCTTTTATTGTCTCCCAGGGGAGGGTGTTGAAGGCATTGGCAATGTCTAGTGAGACTGCCAAGACCACGTCACCCTGGGACACGGCCTCCTTGGCTAACGTTTTTACCTCCAGTATCGCGTCGACGGTGGAGCGCCCCCTGCGGAATCCGTACTGTGAATCCGCTAGGTTTGGCCCTTCATTCTCCATGTGTTTGATGAGGCGGGCAGCGATCACACGTTCGAACAGCTTGCCCACCTCATCAAGAAGGACTATGGGTCGGTAGCCGGAGGGAGAGTCAGCTGGTCGCCCCTCCTTTTTAAGCAACACCAGCTTGCCGGACTTCCACTCTTTTGGGAAACAACCCTGCTCCAGGCAAGCATTTAGGACCCGCAGTACCCTCGCCTCTAGGGCGCCCAAGGCTAAAACCCATGCACGGCCCGGAATGCCGTCGGGCCCGGGGGCCGTGTTCTTCCCGCGAAGCCGGTTGACCACTGCACCTAGCTCTGGAGGGAGTATTGGCGGAACGACTTCCTCCTCTGTGGGCCTCACCACTGGCGGCGCCATTGGAGGCGGCTGGTGAGGTCCCCTTTCAGGGAACAGCGCCGAGATTACGCGAGCAACGAGGTCCGGCTCAAGCGTCTGCGTCACCGGGGAGCCCATGGCCGCAGTTTGCTCCTCACCAGTTTGTAGGGCCTTCCCCATGGGTCGGAATTGAGGGTCTCCAGGAATTCGGCACGACTCACCTCAATTGCCTCCCCAATGGCGACCGAAAGCCCTAGTTTAGCAGCTTTGTATCTGTCGTACTGACGCTGCTCCTCGTTCTCGTCTCTTCGCCTACGCCTCCTGAGACGCAGGTAGCGGCGCCGAGCGGCTATACAGTTTTTTCGCAACTGCGCGAGCTCTTCGGTCCACCAGTAAACGCGTCTTTTTGGTGGTACGCGTTTTGCCCGGGGCATGGCCGCGTCGCAGATTTGCGTCATGGCCTCCCGGAGCCAAGAGGCTTCCTCCTCCACCTCCAACGCTCCTTCCGGCGCGGGCAGCCAAGCCTGCACAATGGCCGCCTCCTTTAGCAGCTCGCGGTCGAGTTTTGTCAATGCCCATCTCGGGCCGCTCTCGGCTGGGCCAGTACGCTGTGGGTTGTTCTGGGTCTGGGAGGGTGTCACATCGAACCTGATGTACCGGTGATCCGATAGGGTTTCCACCCCCACCAAGACTTCCCACCCCTGAACACGGCGCGCCAGGGGAGCACTCGCGAAAGTTATGTCCACGATGGAGCCCCCCTGTTGTCGCACGCACGTGTTAGCCGTGCCCTGGTTAATAACTGCCAGCCCTGACGCGACTGCCCACTCCTCCAGGGTTGCGCCTCGCGCATCTGTGGCCGGAGAGCCCCAAGCCGTGGACTTGGCATTGAAGTCTCCGGCAACAATTACCGGGCGCGGGGAAAGCTGGCCGACCCGAGCCCCCACCTCGTACAGGAATTGCTCGAAGTCAGCCAAGGAGCGGTTCGGCGAAAAGTACACCGCCACGAACCAAATCCCCCGTAGAGCGCTCCCACGTAGCCCTTTCCTTTGAAGGCACCGGAAGGCGGCGGTGGACCACCCGCCGCCGCCCGTGTCACTAGTGCCACGCTCTTGTCGTCGTCTCCCAACCAATCGTCACGGGGAGGGATCGTGTACGGCTCTGCCACTACTGCGACATTTATCATCCACTGTGCCAGGGACTGGAACAAGAGATCCTGAGCCCTAGCACAGTGGTTGAGGTTCGTCTGCAGAATCCGTAGGGCCATTTTTTATTCCGTGACCATTGGATCCTGCTCCTGCACATCCGGTGTTTGTGCTGGCTGGGGCGCGGCCTGGCGGCCAGCTCCAGCTTTTCTCCGTGGTGGCTTCTGGGCTTGTGATTTGCACACTTTTGAGTCCAGAGTGTGGTCCGCTGGTTTCCCTACTTTAGAGCAAATCACACAGCTCGGAGTTGCAGAGCAGGTCCTCGCCGTGTGGCCTGGTTTCCCGCACCGGTAGCAGGTGTCGCTGAGGTCCGTTTCGCTGGTGCATTGTGCCCTGACGTGGCCCGTTTCCAGGCACTTGAAACACCGCATGGGTCTCTTCTCCAGCAGCTTTACTGCAGCTCGTACCCATCCCACCTGGAGTCTTCCCTTGTCAGCCTCCACTACTTTTTTGGCTGCCGCGATTGGACAGCGGAGCCAGATAGATCCTAGCCCGGATGCATCCTGCTGGATCTCCCCCGTTTTTATCTGGCTCACTTCACAGCCCCCAGTCTTGGCAACAGCAGCCACTACCTCGCTGCAAGAGACGGAGTCGTCGAGTTGCGTTAGGCGTAGCTCTGCGCAGATCGTCGGCCTGGAGATTTTGACCAGGTCCTCCCCGAGCTTTTCGCAGAGCTCTTTTGCCAGGGAGTCGGCCTTTTCGCCGCTATCGGCTCCTGGGACCTCGAGGAGCCTGGCACCGGTTGCCGCCTTCTTGAACTTGATGGCGTTAATGCCCAGACTCTTGAGGTCAATGTTCTCCTTGGCCCTGATGAGGACTTGTCCATACGTCACCCCTTTTGCTTCGGCCTCCGGCTGTAGGGTTAGGACTACAGCTGACGAACGCGGAGGTCGAAGTTTTCTACTCTTGGGCTTGTTTGGCTTCTTGGGCCGCGGCTGAGAGCCCACTTGCATACTTGCCCCTTGCTTTTCTTCCGCGTGACCGCAGACCACTCCTCGTTTGTGTTCGCGGGAGCCGGAGGCAGCGGGCGAGGACCTGGCGTCGCGGAGGATGGAGCCGCTGCTGCCGCCGCTGCTGGCGTTTTCCCCCTTTTTTCCTCTTTTTATTTTTCCCCTTTTGGGGCTCCTCCGTCAAGTTTGGGGGACCTCGCTTCGGGGCCGATGCGGTACCCCGCTTGGAGGCCGGTGTGGGACCAGGACCTGGGGCCCGTGGGGGCTCGGGCTGTTCTTGGCGTTTCCGATCGGCATCCAGCGGGGGCCGCATTGGTTGGGACGGAAGTAGCCTACCTTCGCGCTCCAGGGCTCCCAGCCTCTCGTCCAGCATCCGCCCCACCCTGGCCGCGACCGCACCGACCAGCTCGTCCGCATCGGAGCGCCCGGGAGGGGCAGTGGCGGGCTGTGGTGCCTCTTTGGGTAAGGACGAGGGCGGGGCCTGCTTCTTGAAGTGGGCCCGGAGCTCCGTTTTCAGCTCCTCCACCTCAGAGCGCAGGTCTTTTACCTCCGCCCTCAAGTTGGCATTTTGCCTCTGCAGCCGTCGCGTCTCTTCGGAGGAAGTAAGCTCCTTCAGGTCTTCGACCGCTTCCCCGATTGACGCGACAGCCACCTTGAGGGCCCGTACAAATGTCCCCTTTAGGTTGGCGGACCCAGTGGCCACCAACTCCACCGTCTTGAGGCTGTTTTTCACCCTTTGGTGGAGCGACGCCGCACTGTTGTCCGCCCCGTCTGTGTCTGGTGGGCCCGGGATCGTCCCGCCACTCTTTGGGGACCCGCCCGGCGCCAGCGACCGCGTGAGGCTCGCTAACTCCTCCTCTGCCTTGCGCTGGACCTCCTCCCGTCTGAGGCGGTTGAGCTCCCGCTTCGCCTCGGCAAGTCCCGCGTCGTGCGTCGAGCCCCCACTTCGCCCTGAGTCCGACTCGGCACCCGCATTGGGAGTGTTGGCGCTCCCAGTGCCGTCGGTCACGTCCGTCTCCTGCGTTCTGGCTGTCGGCGAGCGCGAGCTGAGCCTAATACGCTCGATCAGGACGATAGGTGTTTGGCCCAGCGTATCAGGCTTGTTTCTGGGGCCGGTGCGGCGCCCCCCTCCTTTGCCTTTCTTGCCTCTTTTGGCAGTGGCAGTGCCCAGCAAGAGTCCCGCGTCGCTCTCTGAGCCGGAAGAAAGCGCGAGCTCATCCGCAAGTCGTTTCTCGGGCCTCGAGCCCCAGAACTTCGAGGGCATGTCTGAGGTCGAAGGCGCCGCGTGCGCCTTTTGGGGACCCATTTCCACCGAGCCTTCCGAGTCGCCGGTGTCGGTCGCCCCTTCGCCAAACAAGTCGCGTCTGTCAAGCCTTGATGGGGAGAAGTACTCCTCTCTCTCAGGCGACATGGACGCCTCCACTCCGCGGGTGCCGTGAACCTTCCCCGTGAAGATTCGCGTTCGGTTCGGCGTGGAAGGACGCACAAACTGCCTGAACCCTGTGGGTACAGGCGCATCCTCTGCCCCCGTTTGCGTGTCGGACGCGGGATAGCGAATATAACGCCCGAGCGCATCCCGCAGTGGGCGGTACCCCGTTGGGACGGGCTTAGGCGAGGGCAGGGCAAGCCCGGGTGAGGACGGGGTACCCACCGCCTCCTCGCTGACCGCATCTCCTCCTCCGTGTGCAGGCTTCGGGGAGGGCTCGGTCCCAGCCTCATCCACGTCACCTCCTCCACGTATCCTAAGCAACAAATCCGGTTCGTGAGCATCGGTATCCGTTGAACGCTTGCCAGTGTCGTTGGAGTTGATCCTAGAGTGGTGTGCCCCCCCAGAATACGACGGGCGGCATGTCACCACAGTACGGGCATCTAGTACGGATGCCCGTTCTGTGGTGACACGGAGGATTGAGACCTCCTGGGGTAGTTGTACGCTAGGTTGACCACTCATCTTTTGCTATTTTTAAGGGGTATGCCCCCTTTGTGCGGCGCTTGTGACTGGGCTCCCCCAGCCACGCATCCCATCGGCACGCCGCAAACCTTGGGATTGGGGATTTTTATGGTGGTTTACTCCACTTGGCCTTCCTCTCAGTGAGGGAGGCCCCGGTCCGCTCAGTGCGGGTTGCGGGTTGCCCGACGGTGGCCGTAGCCACGACGCCGCGCCAGGCGGCCTGGGCACGCCTCCGGTAGCTCATAGAGCCCCGACTCCATCCCGGGGGACACCTGGCAGCTCGCACTGTGCCCTCTGCTGACTTCAGAGGGACACGCGGAGCCGCCCCCGTGTGCTGCTCTTAGTCTGGCCTCTCGCCTCAGGCCTGTCCGGTTTGGGAGGCCCTGTCCGGCATAGCCCTGAGGGTCCTGGAGGCACGCAAGCCCCTTCACCACGGCAAGGTGGCAACACGTCGAAGGGGAACCTAACCTAACCTAACCTAACCTTTTTTTTTTTTTTTTTTTTTTTTTTTTTTTTTTACGTGGGGAATGCGTTTACGCATACCGCCGGGTCTGAGGTGGTGGGCGACCCGGTCGGTTATGTGGGGCTCGAGGCTGTAAAGAGGCCCCCCTACCCACTAAACCCCACGGTGTCCTCTCACCGCTTTGTGTGCGGGGTCCCGGGGAAGCTCGCGCAATGCGTCCGCGGCCCCGCAGCGGCCATCCTGCATCAGGATCCGTCGCCAGGTCGGCTTTTTAAGCCGACCGATCCTCGCCTTGGGAGCGCTTCCCGGACACAGGGTCGCGCTCTCCAGCTCGAGAGCTAGTGTTTGTGGGCGAGGGCGCTCTCATGCCTCCCTCGCCCGCTAGCTGTCGTTAGGGTGGCAGGTTCCGCTCGTGAGCGGCACGCCTGCGACCTGTGCGACGGCGGCGCATCGGGTCTGCCTCGGCCTGGGTTTCCCGTTCGCGCTCCGCCGTCTCCTTCTCCTTGAGGACGTGCTCGCTGAAAGAGAGCAGAGCCTCCCACCCTTCCTCGCTGGCCACCATGGCCCGCACCACCGCCGGCAGCGAGAGGTCTGGCCCCACCTGGGCCATCAGCTGCTGCCGCTCCTCCTCCCATGCCGGGCACTCGGCCAGTGTGTGCTGGGCCGAGTCTACGCCAGCTCCGCACGCGTGGCACTCCGGTGTCGGTTCTCTTTGTGCGACCTTGTGCAGGTAGCTGCCGAAGCAGCCATGCCCCGACAGCACCTGCGTCAGTCGGAAGGAGAGCACCCCGGAGCGCCTTTCGACCCAGTCGTGGAGGACTGGGCGAACCGCCTCTATGGTGCGGGAGCCGGCCCTCGGCCGTTCCAGCCGGTGCACCCACATCTGCCTGGCCTCGCCCTGGAGCTCTTCGCGCCGGTTTTCCACCTCCGATGGCGCCGGTGGGTTGTTCCCGGCTCGTGCCTCCGCACGCCAGCGGAACAGTGCTGCGTGGGCTCGCGCGTCGAGGTCCCAGGGTAGGCACCCGGCTAGCACGCATGCGGCATCCGCGCCCACCGTGCGGTACCCTCGGATTACCCTCAGCGCCATTGCTCTTTGCGGTCTCCGCAGTTGAGCGATGTTGTGGCTGCTGAGGGCATCCGCCCATACTGGGGCACCGTAGAGCGCCATCGAGCGCACCACGCCCGTGTAGAGGCGGCGGCACATTACGTTGGGCCCCCCCAGGTTGGGCAGTATACGCCCAAATGCCGCCGCGGCACGTAATAGTTTCGGCGCGAGGCGCTCGAAATGTGCCTTGAAGTTCCACTTGCTGTCAAGCACGACACCGAGGTACAGCAGTGTCGGCTTGACAGGAATTGGGACTCCTCCCACGATAATTTGGGCGCCAGCTGAAGGCGCTTTCCGCGGGCCGTAAAAGCAGATGGCCTCGCACTTCGCAAGGGCCACCTCCAGCCCTAACCGGCGAATGCGGGCCACACAGTGGGCGACTCCTGCCGTCGCCAGAACGGCTGCGTCGCGGTAACTGGGTCCTCTGGCCGTCACGAGCGTGTCGTCGGCGTAACAAGTGACCCCGACTCCACGCAAGTTTTCCCCCCGTAGGACCCAGTCGTAGCCAATGTTCCACAGGAGTGGTCCCAGCACCGACCCCTGTGGAACTCCGCACGACATGCGCCTCCGACCCCAGTCCCGTCGCCCTGGCCAGACGATCGCCCGTCCCTCCAGGTAGGCGGCTACAATGCGCGACAGATGGAGCGGCACTCCGTGAAAGCGCAGAGCCTCGTTAATGACTTCCCAGGGCAAGGTGTTGAAGGCGTTGGAGATGTCTAGCGACACCGCCAAGACAACCTCACCCTGGGAAACGGCCTCCTCCGCTATTGCCTTCACCCGGAGTATCGCATCCACCGTCGACCGCCCCCCCCTAAAGCCGAACTGCTGGTCAGCCAGGTTCGGCCCTGCGCGTTCCATATGCCCGATGAGGCGAGCTGCGATTACCCGCTCAAAGAGCTTGCCCACCTCGTCGAGCAGGACTATAGGCCGGTATCCGGCTGGAGAGTCCGCCGGCCGCCCGTCTTTGCGAAGGAGAACCAGTTTCCCGGTTCTCCATTCGTTGGGGAAGCAGCCCTGCTCCAGGCATGCCGTCAGCAGCCGCAGGAGCTTTGGCCCCAGGGCGTCCATGGCCAGGACCCAAGCACGACCCGGAATGCCGTCGGGCCCGGGGGCCGTGTTCTTGGCCCTGAGCCGATGGACCGCTGCGCAGAGCTCACCGGGAGTGACGGGTGGGACTGCAGCCTCCTCACGAGTTTCCGCCCTCAGGGGCGCCATGGCAGGTGGTGTGTGCGGGCCCCGCTCGGGGAAGAGCGTCGCGACCACTCGGTCCACAAGGTCGGGCTCGAGCGATTGGGTCAGTGGTGGCGCCCACGCGCGCAACTTGCTCCGGACGAGTTTGTATGGCCTGCCCCACGGGTCGGCGTTGAGGGTCTCCAGAAATTCGGCACGACTCGCCTCAATTGCCTTCCCTATGGCCATAGAGAACTCTGCCCGGGAGTTTTTGTACGCCTCGTAGGAGCGGCGGATCTCGTCCTCGCTGGGCCTCCTTCTCCGTCTCTGGCGCATGTACTGGCGCCGCGCGGCTACACAGCCCTCGCGCAGTTGCGCGAGCTCGGCGGACCACCAGTACACGCTCGGTTTCGGTGGCCGAGGCTTGGCCCGGGGCATTGACGCATCACACACGCGCGTCATGGCCCCTCGGAACCAGGACGCTTCCGCCTCTACCACCACCGCTCCCTCCTGTACGGGCAGCCAGGCCTCCACTATCGCCGCCTCCTGAGCAGTTCCCGGTCGAGTTTAGTGAGAGCCCATCTTGGGCCACCCCCGACCGGGTCCGTCCGGCTTGGGTTGTGAGAGGTCGCCGAGAGGGTGGTGACGTCGAACCGTATGTACCGGTGGTCAGACAGCGTCTCCACCCCCACCATGACCTCCCATCCCTGGACACGGCGCGCCAGGGCGGCGCTCGCGAACGTGATGTCCACGATAGAGCCCCCTGTTGTCGCACGCACGTGTGTGCCGTACCTGGTTGAGCAAGGCCAGCCCCGCCGCAACAGCCCACTCCTCGAGGGTAGCGCCCTTCGCGTCTGTCGCCGGCGAACCCCAGGCTGTGGACTTCGCATTGAAGTCTCCGGCGACGATCACGGGACGCGGAAGAAACCGCCCGATTTGCGCCCCTACCTCGTCCAGGAACCGCTCGAAGTCGGCCAGGCAGCGGTTTGGGGAGAAATAGGTTGCGATGAACCATATTTCTCCGCATAGCGCCGCCACGTACCCCTTCCCTTTTCTTACCGCGGTAGGCGGAGGAATACCTGCCGTCGCTCTCACCACAAGTGCCACCGATCCCTCCGTGTCACCCATGAAGTCATCACGGGGAGGGATCGAGTATGGCTCGGCCACCACGGCAACGCCGATCATCCACTGCGCCAGGGATTGGAACAAGAGATCCTGAGCCCTGGCGCAGTGGTTGAGGTTCGTCTGGAGCACTCGTATCGCCATTTTATTCGGCGTTGGTTGGGTCCACCTCCTGCGTCTCCATGGCGATATCTGGGGACTTCGTGGGATGGGATGGGGCCCGACGGGCGACTCCATTTCTTCTCTCCCTTTTTCGGGGCAAGGGCTAGGCACGCTTTGGAGCCAAGCATGTGGTCGGCCTTTTTACCTTCCTTTGCGCACTTAACGCAGTGTGGGGTCTCCGAGCATGCAGCCGCTCTGTGGCCGGACTTGCCGCAGCGGTAGCAGGCGTCGCTGTGATCAGCGTCGTTGGGGCAGTTTGCCCTCACGTGCCCCTCTTCGAGGCATTTATAACATCGCATAGGACGCTGATCTAACAGCTTTACCGCGGCACGGACCCACCCTACCCGGAGTCGCCCTCGGTCGGCCTCCACCACCTTCTTGGCTACGATGACTGGGCAGCGAAGCCAGATCGTGCCGAGGCCGGAGGCATCCTGCCTAATCTCTCCAGCCTTGATCTGGCCCTCTGCACAGCCACCAACCTTCGCGACTGAAGCGACCACTTCACTGGGGGACACTGAGTCGTCGAGCTCTGTGACTCGTAGCTCGGCGCACTTCACCGGCCTGGAGACTTTGACCACGTCGCTCCCCAGCTTTTCGACTAGCTCTGCGGCCAGCGAGTCGGCCTTCTCGCCACTAGCTGCGCCTGGGATCTCTAGTACCCTACCGCCGGCGGCTGCTCTCTTAAATTTCAAGGCCGTGATGCCGAGCTGCTCCAGGTTTACGGTCTCCTTTGCCCTGGAAAGAACTTGGGCGTAGTTGAGACCGTTTTCAACGGCTTCCGGCTGTAGGGTAAGCACCACAGCTGCCGAGCGGGGAGGGCGTAGTCTCCGGGCTTTGGGTTTCGCCCGCTGCGGTGCTGGCTGGGGCGCCTTTGCCTTGGTCGCGGCTGCCTTCCTCCTCTTCTTTCTGCCGCCGACCGCCACCTTCCAGCCCTCGTCAGTGGACGTGGCGGCCGCTGGCCGAGGGGGTTCCATCGTGGGCGGAAGAGGGCTCGTCGTGACAGCGACAGTGGCCTTCTCCACTGGCTTTGGTGCGCTCTTCTTGCCCTTGCCTTTGCCCTTTCCCTTCTTCTTGTCGCCCTTTTGGGGTTCGACGGTGTAGTTAGGGGGACCTCGGGTAGGCGTTGGCCTTCCCGTTTTCCCCCCTGTGGCCGTTTGCACGACCTGTCTTCCCCGGTCTGCAGCAGGTGGGGCTGCCAGTCTTAAGTGGCAAAGCCTCCCGTCGCGCTCGAGAGCTCCGAGCCTCTCGTCGAGCATTCGCCCGACTCTGGCCGCGACTGCCCCGACCAGTTCGTCCACATCGGAACGTCCGGGGCAGCGGCGGGCTGTGGTGCCTCTTTGGGTAAGGACGAGGGGGGGCCTGCTTCTTGAAGTGGGCCCGGAGCTCCGTTTTCAGCTCCTCCACCTCAGAGCGCAGGTCTTTTACCTCCGCCCTCAAGTTGGCATTTTGCCTCTGCAGCCGTCGCGTCTCTTCGGAGGAAGTAAGCTCCTTCAGGTCTTCGACCGCTTCCCCGATTGACTTGACGGCCAGCTTGAGGGCCCGTACGAAGGTCCCCTTTAGGTTGGCGGACCCAGTGGCCACCAGCTCCACCGTCTTTAGGCTGCTTTGCACCCTTTGGTGGAGCGACGCCGCACTGTTGTCCGCTCCGTCCGGGTCTGGCGGGCCCAGAACTGCCCCGCCACTCTTGGGGGGCTTGCCCGGCGCCAGCGTCCGCGTGAGGTTTGCCAGCTCCTCCTCGGCCTTGCGCTGGAGCTCCTCTCGCCTCAGACGGTGGAGCTCCCCCTTCGCCTGGGCAAGTCCCGCGTCGTGCGTCGAGCCCCCGCTCCGCGCCGAGTCCGACTCGGCATCCGCGTTAAAGGAGTTGGGACTGGTCTCGGTCACTTCCGTCTCCTGCTGCGGTAAGTGCGAGATGGAGCTGAGCGGCAAGCGCTCGACCAGGACGATGGGTGCCTGGCCCAGCGGGTCCGTCCTAGCTTTGGGGTCGGTTTGACGCCCCCCCGCTTTAGCTTTCTTGCCCCTTTAGCCGTGCCTGTCAGCGGTGCCACGACGGCTCCCGCGTCGCTCTCTGACCCGGAGGACAGCGCTATGTCGTCCGCGGGCCGCTTGTCAGGTCTCGTGCCCCAGAACTTCAGCCCATTTCTGAGGTCGAGGGCTCCTCTAGCGCCTTTGGGGGATCCATGTCCTCCTCCGAGTCGCCGGTGTCGGCGGGGAGACCCCGCCAAACAAGTCTCGTCGGTCCAGCCTTGAGGGGGAGTAAAACTCCTCTCCTCTCGGGTGATGGCGTGGAGATTCCGCGTGGGCCGGACATCCTCCCGCTAAAACTCTCGTTCTCGGGGTAGAAGGACGCACGAACTGCCTAAAACCTGTAGGCACGGGCGCATCCTCCCTCCCGTTACCGTCTCGGACGCGGAATAGCGTAAATAACGCCCGAGTGCGTCCCGTAGTGGGCGGTACCCTGCCGGGACGGGCCTAGGCGAAGGCAGGGCAAGCCCGGGTGAGGACGGGGTGCCCGCCGCCTCCTCGCTGACCGCATCTCCTCCTTGTGCAGGTTTCGGGGAGGGCTCGATCGCAGCCTCCTCCGCATCTGCTCCTCCTCGAAGCCTGAGCAACGAATCCAAGTCGTGAGCATCGGTGTCCGTTGGTCGCTTGCCAGAGTCGTTGGTTGGTCCGCGAGTGGTGTGCCCCCCAGAATACGACGGGCGGCATGTCACCACAGTACGGGCATCCAGTACGGATGCCCGTTCTGTGGTGACACGGAGGATTGGGACCTCCTGGGGTAGTCCTACTGTATGTTGGCCACTCATTTTTGCTATTTTTAAGGGGTATGCCCCCCTTGTGCGGCGCTTGTGACTGGGCTCCCCCCAGCCACGCATCCCATCGGCACGCCGCAAACCTTGGGATTGGGGATTTTTATAGTGGTTTACTCCACTTGGCCTTCCTCTCAGTGAGGGAGGCCCCCGGTCCGCTCAGTGCGGGTTGCGGGTTGCCCGACGGTGGCCGTAGCCACGACGCCGCGCCAGGCGGCCTGGGCACGCCTCCGGTGGCTCATAGAGCCCCGACTCCATCCCGGGGGGACACCTGGCAGCTCGCACTGTGCCCTCTGCTGACTTCAGAGGGACACGCGGAGCCGCCCCCCGTGTGCTGCTCTTAGTCTGGCCTCTCGCCTCAGGCCTGTCCGGTTTGGGAGGCCCTGTCCGGCATAGCCCTGAGGGTCCTGGAGGCACGCAAGCCCCTTCACCACGGCAAGGTGGCAACACGTCGAAGGGGAACCTAACCTAACCTAACCTAACCTAACCTAACCTAACCTAACCTAACCTAACCTAACCTAACCTAACCTAACCTAACCTAACCTAACCTAACCTAACCTAACCTAACCTAACCTAACCTAACCTAACCTTTTTTTTTTTTTTTTTTGACCCAGGGGGAATCCGTTATGGATCCCACTGGCCCGGGAGCAGCCAGTGGGTATGTCGGACTCTCACCGACTAAACCCCCTGGGGTGTTCCGCCGCTCGCTTTTTGGACGGGGTTTCGGGCACTTGTTTTAGGCCTCCGATACCCCGTCAGCGTTGCCCTTGCGGGCCCGTCGTTTTACAGGCTTCTTGAGAAGTCTCCTCCGCTGAAGGCCCTCGGAACACTAGAGGGCCTTCCAGCCCGAACCTCTTCAGGCGAGTGACGGGACTCCCGACCCATCACCCGCAGGTTCTCTAGGGCGGCAGCATTCTGCCTGCATAGGCTCTACGCCGCCTGCCCGGCCTTCTGCGGCGCTGAGGATGGCTATCCGCGTCATCCTCACGCATTCTTTCTGCTGCCTCCTTCTGCGTCATGACTGTGACACAGAAGGAGGCCACAGCGGCCCATGCCTCTTCACTGCCGACCATGCGGCGGATCAATGCCGGCAGTGAAAGGTCTCCTCCCACGACCGTGGACATGGCAGCGCGAGGCTCCGCCCACGCAGGGCACTCTTCGCGCGTGTGTTTGGCCGTGTCCACGGCTCCCCCGTCACAGTGGTGACATTCTGGGGTCGGCTCTCTTCCAACCCTCTCACACAGGTACCACCCGAAGCAGCCGTGCCCCGTCAGGAGCTGTGTGAGGTGGAAGGAGGGTGCGCCATGTTTCCGTTCGACCCATTCCTTCAGAACGGGCCGAACGGCGGTCACCAAGTCCCGGCTAGCTCCCGGGATCTCCAGGCGCTCTGTCCATTGGTGGTACAGGACGTCTCGCGCCTCTTCTCGCCACTGCCGGATCTCTCGAGGGGCAGGCCAGTTTTCCTCCTTCCGTGCCGTGAGCAACCGCCAATAGACCGCCGACTGGGCCTTGGCTTCAAGGTCCCATGGCGGGCTCCCGGCTAACAGGCAGGCTGCCACATGCGAGTTATCGCGGTACGCTCGAGCCACCCTGAGAGCTATGGCCCGCTGCGGTCTACGCAATAGGGCCGCACTCCGAGCTCTCAGGGTGTCCGCCCAAATTGGCGCCCCGTAAAGCGCCATCGAGCGTACCACACCCACATAGAGCCGCCTGCAGGCTCCTCCTGGCCCACCCAGGTTCGGGAGAATCCTCCCAAGCGCTCCGGCTGCACCCATTAATTTGGGCGCCAGGCGCTTAAAGTGCTCCTCAAACTTCCATCGACCGTCGAGGACAAGTCCCAGGTACTTCATCGTCGACCCGACGGCGATGGAAGTTCCTCCCACTATGATATGCGCCCCGTCTGGTGGCTTATTTCGAGGCCCATGGAATACCAGGACCTCGGACTTATGAAGGGCCACCTCGAGGCCTAACGCCCTGATCCTATGGACGGCGTATGCCACCCCTGCTGTGGCGAGATGGGCCGCCTCTCTGTGGGTCCTGCCACGGGCTGACACGAGGGTGTCATCAGCGTAGCACGTGACGCTGATCCCCCGCACAGTGGCCCCGCGCAGGACCCAGTCGTAACCGATGTTCCACAGGAGCGGCCCCAGCACCGAGCCCTGTGGAACACCGCACGACATCACCCTTCGCCCCCAGCCGTCTTTAGTGGGGAACACCACAGCGCGCCCGGCAAAGTAGTCAGCTACAATGCTTTGCAGGTAGTCTGGCACGTTGTGGTATTTAAGCGCCGCCTTGATTGTTTCCCAGGGCAGGGTGTTAAAGGCGTTAGAGATGTCAAGCGACACAGACATCACCACCCCACCCTGAGAAACCTCTTCCTCCGCGAAATCCCTTACACGGGCGATCGCATCCAGCGTCGACCGCTGCGGGCGGAAGCCGTATTGGCAGTCGCTTAGGCCCGGGTTCAGGCTCCTGACGAGGCGGGTCGCTATTACCCGCTCGAAGAGCTTGCTCGTCTCGTCGAGCAGGACTATAGGGCGGTAGGCCGACGGCTGATCGGGCGGGCGCCCCTCCTTTCGGAGGAGTACCAGCTTACCCGTTTTCCACCTATTGGGGAACCGCCCCTGAGTCAGGCACGAGGTGAACAGGCCTCTGACTTCCTCTTCGAGCTCGCTGAGTGCGACCACCAGTGCGCGCCCGGGTATGCCGTCAGGCCCGGGAGCTGTATTTTTCGACCGAAGCTTTTGGACGGCAACGTCGAACTCTGCTTCGGAGACTGGCGGCACTTCCCTCTCCACTTCCGGCGGTCTGGTGTTAGGTGCCATAGCTGGAGGCACGAACTCTCCCCTCTCGGGAAACAGGGCACCGACGACTCGCTCCAGGAGGTCTGGCTGGAGGCTGCTTGTCAAGGGGGGCGCCCAGGGTCGAAGCTTTTTCCTAACAGCTCGATACGGCCTGCCCCAAGGATCCCTGTCAAGAATCTCAAGCCATTCCTCCCAGGCCGCCTCTTTCGCTTGCGCTATAGCCTTCCGCAGGGTTGCACGGGACTCCCTGTAGGTACCGTACAGCGCTTCTTCCTCAGCCTCGTCTCGATTCCGCCTTCTCCTGTATCTGGTGTACTGGCGGCGCGCAGCCACGCACGCGTTCCGCAGTTGGCGGAGTTCAGGTCGCCACCAGTACACTTGGCGCTTGGGCACGAAAGGCTTGGCCCTTGGCATAGCCGCATCGCATACTCGGGTTAGAGCGGCAGCGAGAAGCTCCGCTTCGTGGTCGACCTGATTTGGCTCATTATGAGCCCCCAGGACTCGACTATGGCCGCCTCCTTTGCCAGCTGTCTGTCAAGTTTTGACAGCACCCATCTTGGACTGTCCCCTGCAGCGGGTCGGTTTTGTCTTGGAGTGGCGGGTACAGTTGTGACCTCAAACTGTATATACCGGTGGTCCGATAGTGTCTCCACGCCAGTCTCCACCCTCCAGTGACGAACGCGGCAAGCCAGGGCGTTGGACGCAAAGGTAACGTCCACGATGGACTCACCCTGAGGCCGCACGCATGTACTCTCCGACCCGGTGTTGAGGACAGTCAGCCCTTGCGAGATTGCCCACTCTTCTAATACCTCCCCCGGATGTCTGTTGCTGGAGATCCCCATGCCGTTGACTTTGCATTGAAATCTCCAGCCACTAACACCGGGATAGGAGACATTTGCCCTATCAAGGCTCCAACTTCTGTGAGCATCCGTTCAAACTCGGCAAGGGCACGATTGGGAGAAAAGTATATCCCGATGATGCCTAAGCCACCTGTGACAGCCATCACAAACCCACTACCCCTCACAGAGTTTTCGATGGCTAGCGATCCGGCTAGAGCAGGGACAATAATGGCCACCGTCTTGTCCTGGTCCGACACCCAGTCGTCTCGGTTTGGGATAAAGTAGGGTTCCGAAACTACCGCCGCCTTTATGTCCCACTCAACCATGGACTGGAGCAATAGATCCTGCGCCGCGGCACAGTGGTTGATATTCGCCTGGATACACTTTATAGCCATTTTATTGGTCGGTGTCCATGGTTTCCGGCACAGCATTTTGCTGGGAAGGCGGAGGTGTTTCTTGACCTGCTCCTGTCTTCTTCACGGCTTGTTTGTTCGGGCGAACCTTGTTATTCTGGCACCCTTTGCCACCAATCGGATGATCAGCCGGTTTCCCAGCTGCCTTGCAAACGGCACAACTCGGTTGAGCATTGCACTCGCGTGACTTGTGACCGGGTTCCCCACAGCGATAACAGATGTTACTCCGGTCGATGCCCTTTCGCACTTGGCTCCAACGTGGCCTGTCTCCAGACAGCGGTAACACCTAAGAGGTTTGGTGTCTAACAGGACGACTCGCGCCGAGATCCAGCCTACTTTGAGTCGGCCTGCCTCTACGACCTTTTTGGCGGCAGCCACTGGACAGCTCAGCCAGAGCGTCCCAGAGCCATTCTGGCTGCGCGATATCACGCCGGATTTGACGGCCTCAGCAGCGCAGTTCCCGAGCTCAGCCACGGCCGCTACGACTTCCTCAGTGGTCGCTGAATCATCCAGCCCCATGACGCGGATGTCAGCGCATTTAATTGGTCGCTGAATGTGGACCATGTTAGGGATCCAGAACCTCCCTCAAGTTTCGCAGCCAGAGCTTCAGCCGCAACTTCTACATCTTTTGTATCAGCAGGAAGCTCCAGCATGCGCGCTCCGGTAGCTGTTGTCCGGAAGCGGACAGAGGAAATTCCTATGTCCTCCAATTTATTTTCTTTTTAGCTTCAGCTAAGATCGTCTCATATTTAACGCCGGTCTCGACAGCTTCCTGTTTAAGCGTAAGAGTAACTGCAGCGGTGCGCGGGGGCTGCAGTTTACGCTTACGTGCCGGCTTGGACGCCCGCGTTCCCGGAGCTGTCGACTTTTTGGCTTTTTTGGCCTTCCTGCCTAGTGCGTCTTTCCAGCTTGTAGGTTTCGCCGCAGCAGCTGCTGCTGAGGCATTACCGGCAGCTGACGAATCCTGTTGCACTTCTCTAGTGCTAGCAGCTTCTTTGGCAGCTAGAGAAGTCTTTTTACGCCTTTGTTTTGGCTTCGCACCTGTAGTGGCCGACTTGGTGACCGCTGCCGTTCCTTCATCGCGATCAGGCTGAGTGCCTGGTTTCTGTCCAGTTATCTCATTTTGGCCTATTTGCTCGGGCTGGGGAGTCGCAGCCTGTTCTTCATGCCGGTCGGAAGCCAAGGGTGGCCGCAACCGTGGTTCGGGAAGGAGGCGACACTCAATGCCCTCCAGCCTGGCGTTCAGCATATTGCTGAATTGCGCTGTGCTGCTACGCAGCGCTTCCTCCACAATCTTTTTTATTTCCGCGTCTGTTGCTACGGCAGGCTGGTTACGGATTTCTTGAACCTGCCTCCGGAGCTCCGCTAGCTGGGTTTTGAGCTGGGTATTCGCCACTTCGAGGCGCGCAACTTCGTCTGACGTAGTGCGTGACCTCAACTCTGCGAAGGCTCCACCGAGAGTGGTAACTGAGTCCTTCAAAAGCTTTTGATATGTGCCCTTTAAGTGCCCTGACTTATTCATAACGTGGGTCACCGCTCCAAGGGCCGCCCGAACCTTCTCTTCGATCGCAACTGCAGTTTCCATATCCACACTGCAGCTGGGAGACTGAGACTGACGGTTCATTAGGCGTGCACTCCTGTCTCTCGCCGCCTCTTGGGATGAGGCAAGGAAAGCCGCCAATGCCTGTTCTGTGTTGAGCTGTTCTATGCGAGCTTTTTCCGCAGACAGCTCTGCCTGGAGCTTTCCAAAGCCAACATATTCTCCTGTGGTCGGTGGCCGACCCCTGCCTCGCTTAGCCGTCGCCTTTAAGAACGGCTTTCGCTTAGCCAGCATCTCGTCTATGGGTGCCACGTCACTGTCAGTATCCGAGATACAGTCATCAGCGGGCCGTTTTTCACCCTTCCGCCAGTATTTTCCCATGACTATGTTTTCTCGGGAACTCACCGTTTCCATAGTGGCTGCTGATGAGTCAGACTCCAGTCCGGGTCGCTCGTCGCATCTGGTGAGCGACACCCGTAGGTCCGGGAGTGATCCCCGGTTCTCCCTTTTCATCTGTGACCTCGTAGATGTTTCAGTTGAGGCCTCCGTGGATTCGTCAGGTGCCGATCCAGACATGAATCGACCCTTGGTATCTCGTGGCGGTGGATTGCCGCCCCTCAATCTCAGAATGCTCCAATGGTCATTGAAGCACTCTCCTGCCTTCTCCTGCTTCTTCGTCAGTGTTTTTTGTGATCGTTTAGGTGACATGTTTATAATTTTTGTAACTTCGCTTCCTGTGCTCCTCACCCACCACGGAGCCCACACTGGGGATGCACACAATGTGCACCAAGGATACCCAGGAAGTATAGATGCGAGAGGTTGGAGTTGCTACGCGACATCGGGAGCTGCAGACGTGTGGCTGGAAGAATCGATCTTATTCCTCCAGTTGTTCCACACGCCCTTGCCCCGTCAGCATGGAAGAACTCCGCTGTCCCAGACAGCCCCCTCACATCTAGCCTGCAACTCACGCCGTCTCATCCCATGATCGTTGCGTGTCCAAATACCCTGCAGTGGCTAGCTGCAGGGCTACCGTTTGGCGAGAAATAAGGGCCAAAGAGGGCGTGTTGCGTTGCGAGAGTAACTGACCCGACTCTGCTCGGCTCAACCCTCCAGGATCCCGTCTTCCCCACGTACGGCTCGCACTGTGCAGGACATACACAGGTAGGTGACTGAGGTGTTAGAGGTCAACCTACTGCCTCCTGTGGTTTTTGAAGAGGTGTCCTTCCTCGCGATCCCTGTCCGAGACAGCGACCCTCGTGCCGGCCCCACGGGCCGGGTTACGAGTTGGCCGACGGCCGACCTGGGTCAACCGTCGCCCTCACAGCAAGTAATTTTTTATAGAGGTTTTCTTCCTCGCAGCCCCCACCCCGAGGGGAGGCGGCCCCCGCTCCTGGCGCCCACGGGCCAAGTTTGCGGTATAGGCGACGCACACACGGCATCGCACAATCTCCAACGTCTGCATCCTCTGTCACCTCAGATGGACTGAGGCAAGACGAGAGCAGCTACAAGCACGACATTGAAGTCAACGCAGGAGCAATGAAGCTCAACTGCACGCCCACGACTGGTAGTTCGCAGAGGGAGAATAGCGAACGCGCAACTGAGCGGCTATTCTCCCCCTCCCAGGGTGCACCACGAGGAGGTCTACCAGCCCTGCACCCCAACCTAACCTAACCTAACCTTTTTTTTTTTTTTTTTTTTTTTTTTTTTTTTTTTTTACGTGGGGAATGCGTTTACGCATACCGCCGGGTCTGAGGTGGTGTGCGACCCGGTCGGTTATGTGGGGCTCGAGGCTGTAAAAGGGCCCCCCTACCCACTAAACCCCACGGTGTCCTCTCACCGCTTTATGTGCGGGGTCCCGGGAAGCTGTAAAGGGCGTCCGCGACCCCGCAGCGGCCATCCTGGATCAGGATACGTCACTGGTCAGGCTATGAGCCGACCGATCCTCGCCTTGGGAGCGCTTCCCGGACACAGGGGTCGCGCTCTCCAACTCGAGAGCCAGCGTATTGGGCGAGGGCGCTCTCATGCATCGCTCGCCCGCCGGCTGTCGTTAGGGTGGCAGGTTCCGCTCGTGAGCGGCACGTCTGCGGCCTGTGCGGCGGCGGCGCATCGGGTTTGCCTCGGCCTGGGTTTCCCGTTCGCGCTCCGCCGCCTCCTTCTCTTTGAGGACGTGCTCGCTGAAAGAGAGCAGAGCCTCCCACCCTTCTTCGCTAGCCACGATGGCCCGCACCACCGCCGGCAGCGACAGGTCTGGCCCCACCCGGGCCACCACCTCCCGCCGCTCCGCCCCCCATGCCGGACACTCGGCCAGCGTGTGCCAGGCCGAGTCCTCGCCAGCTCCGCACGCGTGGCACTCCGGTGTCGGCTCTCTCCGAGCGACTTTGTACAGGTACGAGCCGAAGCAGCCATGGCCCGAAAGTACCTGTACAAGCCGAAAGGTGAGCACGCCATGCTCACGGTCTAACCATTTTTGGAGCACTGGCCGTATCGCTTCGATGGTGCGGACTCCTGCGCTTGGGCGCTCAAGCCTGGCTGACCACCGCTCTACTGCTGCCTGGTGAAGTATCTCTCGCTGCGCTCTGATCTCCTGGGGCGCTGGCCAGAGATCGCGAGCTAGAGCCTCCTTACGCCATACGAATAGGGAAGCCAGGATTTGCGCCTCCAGATCCCAGGGTAGGGTTCCCGCTAGGGCGCAAGCTGCTTCAGAACCTATTGTCCTATACCCTCTTATCACTCGCTGCGCCATCACTCTCTGCGGTCGCCGTAGCTGTGATATGTTCTTATCACTGAGTGCGTCAGCCCACGCTGGGGCACCGTAGAGAGCCATTGAGCGCAGGACTCCCGTGTACAGGCGGCGGCATGATGCCCTAGGCCCACCCAGATTTGGCAGTATGCGCCCAAAGGCCGCAGCCGCTCGCACCAACCTGGGCGCCAGGCGCTCAAAGTGTGCTCTGAAGTTCCATTTGCTGTCAAGCGTGACACCGAGGTAGAGAAGTGTAGGCCTGACAGCAATAGGAACCCCCCACCACTATCTCTGCGTCAGCAGGTGGCGCTCTTCGCGCTCCATAAAAGCAGACAGCTTCCGACTTTGGAAGCGCTACTTCCAGGCCCAGCCGTCGAATCCTGCTCACACAGTGAGCGACAGCCGCTGTTGCCAGCACGGCCGCGTCGCGGTAACTGGGTCCCATGGCCATCACGAGCGTGTCGTCTGCGTAGCAGATGACTGAGACTCCACGCAAGTTTTCCCCCTTAGGACCCAGTTATATCCTATGTTCCACAAGAGTGGTCCTAGGACCGACCCCTGTGGAACCCCACACGTCATTTCCCTTCTTCCCCACTCCTGTTGTGCAGGCCAGGTAATGCACCTCTCACTGAGGTACGCCTCTATGATGTTATACAGGTAGAGTGGGACCTGGTGGTACCGCAGCGCTTCTTTTATTGTCTCCCAGGGGAGGGTGTTGAAGGCATTGGCAATGTCTAGTGAGACTGCCAAGACCACGTCACCCTGGGACACGGCCTCCTTGGCTAACGTTTTTACCTCCAGTATCGCGTCGACGGTGGAGCGCCCCCTGCGGAATCCGTACTGTGAATCCGCTAGGTTTGGCCCTTCATTCTCCATGTGTTTGATGAGGCGGGCAGCGATCACACGTTCGAACAGCTTGCCCACCTCATCAAGAAGGACTATGGGTCGGTAGCCGGAGGGAGAGTCAGCTGGTCGCCCCTCCTTTTTAAGCAACACCAGCTTGCCGGACTTCCACTCTTTTGGGAAACAACCCTGCTCCAGGCAAGCATTTAGGACCCGCAGTACCCTCGCCTCTAGGGCGCCCAAGGCTAAAACCCATGCACGGCCCGGAATGCCGTCGGGCCCGGGGGCCGTGTTCTTCCCGCGAAGCCGGTTGACCACTGCACCTAGCTCTGGAGGGAGTATTGGCGGAACGACTTCCTCCTCTGTGGGCCTCACCACTGGCGGCGCCATTGGAGGCGGCTGGTGAGGTCCCCTTTCAGGGAACAGCGCCGAGATTACGCGAGCAACGAGGTCCGGCTCAAGCGTCTGCGTCACCGGGGAGCCCATGGCCGCAGTTTGCTCCTCACCAGTTTGTAGGGCCTTCCCCATGGGTCGGAATTGAGGGTCTCCAGGAATTCGGCACGACTCACCTCAATTGCCTCCCCAATGGCGACCGAAAGCCCTAGTTTAGCAGCTTTGTATCTGTCGTACTGACGCTGCTCCTCGTTCTCGTCTCTTCGCCTACGCCTCCTGAGACGCAGGTAGCGGCGCCGAGCGGCTATACAGTTTTTTCGCAACTGCGCGAGCTCTTCGGTCCACCAGTAAACGCGTCTTTTTGGTGGTACGCGTTTTGCCCGGGGCATGGCCGCGTCGCAGATTTGCGTCATGGCCTCCCGGAGCCAAGAGGCTTCCTCCTCCACCTCCAACGCTCCTTCCGGCGCGGGCAGCCAAGCCTGCACAATGGCCGCCTCCTTTAGCAGCTCGCGGTCGAGTTTTGTCAATGCCCATCTCGGGCCGCTCTCGGCTGGGCCAGTATGCTGTGGGTTGTTCTGGGTCTGGGAGGGTGTCACATCGAACCTGATGTACCGGTGATCCGATAGGGTTTCCACCCCCACCAAGACTTCCCACCCCTGAACACGGCGCGCCAGGGGAGCACTCGCGAAAGTTATGTCCACGATGGAGCCCCCCTGTTGTCGCACGCACGTGTTAGCCGTGCCCTGGTTAATAACTGCCAGCCCTGACGCGACCGCCCACTCCTCCAGGGTTGCGCCTCGCGCATCTGTGGCCGGAGAGCCCCAAGCCGTGGACTTGGCATTGAAGTCTCCGGCAACAATTACCGGGCGCGGGGAAAGCTGGCCGACCCGAGCCCCCACCTCGTACAGGAATTGCTCGAAGTCAGCCAAGGAGCGGTTCGGCGAAAAGTACACCGCCACGAACCAAATCCCCCGTAGAGCGCTCCCACGTAGCCCTTTCCTTTGAAGGCACCGGAAGGCGGCGGTGGACCACCGCCGCCGCCCGTGTCACTAGTGCCACGCTCTTGTCGTCGTCTCCCAACCAATCGTCACGGGGAGGGATCTTGTACGGCTCTGCCACTACTGCGACATTTATCATCCACTGTGCCAGGGACTGGAACAAGAGATCCTGAGCCCTAGCACAGTGGTTGAGGTTCGTCTGCAGAATCCGTAGGGCCATTTTTTATTCCGTGACCATTGGATCCTGCTCCTGCACATCCGGTGTTTGTGCTGGCTGGGGCGCGGCCTGGCGGCCAGCTCCAGCTTTTCTCCGTGGTGGCTTCTGGGCTTGTGATTTGCACACTTTTGAGTCCAGAGTGTGGTCCGCTGGTTTCCCACTTTAGAGCAAATCACACAGCTCGGAGTTGCAGAGCAGGTCCTCGCCGTGTGGCCTGGTTTCCCGCACCGGTAGCAGGTGTCGCTGCGGTCCGTTTCGCTGGTGCATTGTGCCCTGACGTGGCCCGTTTCCAGGCACTTGAAACACCGCATGGGTCTCTTCTCCAGCAGCTTTACTGCAGCTCGTACCCATCCCACCTGGAGTCTTCCCTTGTCAGCCTCCACTACTTTTTTGGCTGCCGCGATTGGACAGCGGAGCCAGATAGATCCTAGCCCGGATGCATCCTGCCGGATCTCCCCGTTTTTATCTGGCTCACTTCACAGCCCCCAGTCTTGGCAACAGCAGCCACTACCTCGCTGCAAGAGACGGAGTCGTCGAGTTGCGTTAGGCGTAGCTCCGCGCAGATTGTCGGCCTGGATATTTTGACCAGGTCCTCCCCGAGCTTTTCGCAGAGCTCTTTTGCCAGGGAGTCGGCCTTTTCGCCACTATCGGATCCTGGGACCTCGAGGAGCCTGGCACCGGTTGCCGCCTTCTTGAACTTGATGGCGTTAATGCCCAGGCTCTTGAGGTCAATGTTCTCCTTGGCCCTGATGAGGACTTGTCCATACGTCACCCCTTTTGCTTCGGCCTCCGGCTGTAGGGTTAGGACTACAGCTGACGAACGCGGAGGTCGAAGTTTTCTACTCTTGGGCTTGTTTGGCTTCTTGGGCCGTGGCTGAGAGCCCACTTGTATACTTGCCCCTTGCTTTTCTTCCGCGTCACCGCAGACCACTCCTCGTTTGTGTTCGCGGGAGCCGGAGGCAGTGGCGAGGACCTGGCGTCGCGGAGGATGGAGCCGCTGCTGCCGCCGCTGCTGGCGTTTTCCCCCTTTTTCCTCTTTTTATTTTTCCCCTTTTGGGGCTCCTCCGTCAAGTTCGGGGGACCTCGCTTCGGAGCCGATGCGGTACCCCGCTTGGAGGCCGGTGTGGGACCAGGACCTGGGGCCCGTGGGGGCTCGGGCTGTTCTTGGCGTTTCCGGTCGGCATCCAGCGGGGGCCGCATTGGTTGAGACGGAAGTAGCCTACCTTCGCGCTCCAGGGCTCCCAGCCTCTCGTCCAGCATCCGCCCCACCCTGGCCGCGACCGCACCGACCAGCTCGTCCACATCGGAACGTCCGGGGGGGCAGTGGCGGGCTGTGGTGCCTCTTTGGGTAAGGACGAGGGCGGGGCCTGCTTCTTGAAGTGGGCCCGGAGCTCCGTTTTCAGCTCCTCCACCTCAGAGCGCAGGTCTTTTACCTCCGCCCTCAAGTTGGCATTTTGCCTCTGCAGCGTCGCGTCTCTTCGGAGGAAGTAAGCTCCTTCAGGTCTTCGACCGCTTCCCCGATTGACGCGACAGCCAGCTTGAGGGCCCGAACAAAGGTCCCCTTTAGGTTGGCGGACCCAGTGGCCACCAGCTCCACCGTCTTGAGGCTGTTTTGCACCCTTTGGTGGAGCGACGCCGCACTGTTGTCCGCTCCGTCCGTGTCTGGCGGGCCCAGGATCGTGCACCGCCACTCTTGGGGACCCTTGCCCGGCGCCAGCGACCGCGTGAGGCTTGCCAGCTCCTCCTCGGCCTTGCGCTGGAGCTCCTCCCGTCTGAGGCGGTTGAGCTCCCGCTTCGCCTCGGCAAGTCCCGCGTCGTGCGTCGAGCCCCCACTTCGCCCTGAGTCCGACTCGGCACCCGCATTGGGAGTGTTGGCGCTCCCAGTGCCGTCGGTCACGTCCGTCTCCTGCGTTCTGGCTGTCGGCGAGCGCGAGCTGAGCCTAATACGCTCGATCAGGACGATAGGTGTTTGGCCCAGCGTATCAGGCTTGTTTCTGGGGCCGGTGCGGCGCCCCCCTCCTTTGCCTTTCTTGCCTCTTTTGGCAGTGGCAGTGCCCAGCAAGAGTCCCGCGTCGCTCTCTGAGCCGGAAGAAAGCGCGAGCTCATCCGCAAGTCGTTTCTCGGGCCTCGAGCCCCAGAACTTCGAGGGCATGTCTGAGGTCGAGGGCGCCGCGTGCGCCTTTTGGGGACCCATTTCCACCGAGCCTTCCGAGTCGCCGGTGTCGGCCGCCCCTTCGCCAAACAAGTCGCGTCTGTCAATCCTTGATGGGGAGAAGTACTCCTCTCTCTCAGGCGACATGGACGCCTCCACTCCGCGGGTGCCGTGAACCTTCCCCGTGAAGATTCGCGTTCGGTTCGGCGTGGAAGGACGCACGAACTGCCTGAACCCTGTGGGCACAGGCGCATCCTCCGCCCCTGTTAGCGTGTCGGACGCGGGCGCGGGGTAGCGAATATAACGCCCGAGCGCATCCCGCAGTGGGCGGTACCCCGTTGGGACGGGCTTAGGCGAGGGCAGGGCAAGCCCGGGTGAGGACGGGGTACCCACCGCCTCCTCGCTGTCCGCATCTCCTCCTCCGTGTGCAGGTTTCGGGGAGGGCTCGATCACAGCCTCCTCCGCGTCACCTCCTCCACGTATCCTAAGCAACAAATCCGGTTCGTGAGCATCGGTATCCGTTGAACGCTTGCCAGTGTCGTTGGAGTTGATCCTAGAGTGGTGTGCCCCCCAGAATACGACGGGCGGCATGTCACCACAGTACGGGCATCTAGTACGGATGCCCGTTCTGTGGTGACACGGAGGATTGAGACCTCCTGGGGTAGTTGTACGCTAGGTTGACCACTCATCTTTTGCTATTTTTAAGGGGTATGCCCCCTTTGTGTGGCGCTTGTGACTGGGCTCCCCCAGCCACGCATCCCATCGGCACGCCGCAAACCTTGGGATTGGGGATTTTTATAGTGGTTTACTCCACTTGGCCTTCCTCTCAGTGAGGGAGGCCCCCGGTCCGCTCAGTGCGGGTTGCGGGTTGCCCGACGGTGGCCGTAGCCACGACGCCGCGCCTGGCGGCCTGGGCACGCCTCCGGTGGCTCATAGAGCCCCGACTCCATCCCGGGGGGACACCTGGCAGCTCGCACTGTGCCCTCTGCTGACTTCAGAGGGACACGCGGAGCCGCCCCCCGTGTGCTGCTCTTAGTCTGGCCTCTCGCCTCAGGCCTGTCCGGTTTGGGAGGCCCTGTCCGGCATAGCCCTGAGGGTCCTGGAAGCACGCAAGCCCCTTCACCACGGCAAGGTGGCAACACGTCGAAGGGGCCTGCACCCCAACCTAACCTAACCTTTTTTTTTTTTTTTTTTTTTGTTGACCCAGGGGGAATCCGTTATGGATCCCACTGGCCCGGGAGAAGCCAGTGGGTATGTCGGACTCTCACCGACTAAACCCCCTGGGGTGTTCCGCCGCTCGCTTTGTGGACGGGGTTTCGGGCACTTGTTTTAGGCCTCCGATACCCCGTCAGCGTTGCCCTTGCGGGCCCGTCTTTTCACACTCCTCTAGAAGTCTCCTCCGCTGAAGGCCCTCGGAACACTAGAGGGCCTTCCAGCCCGAACCTCTTCAGGCGGGCGATGGGGCTCCCGACCCATCACCCGCAGGTTCCCGCTATGGTGGCATGAGACGAGCCACGTAGGCTCTTCGCCGCCTAGCTGGTCTGCGTCGGCGCTGAGGGAGCGAATTTTCATCGTCCTCGCGCGTTCGCTCCGCGGCCTCTTTCTGCGTCAAGACGGTGACGCTAAAGGTGGCCACTGCCGCCCAAGCCTCCTCACTGCCGATCATACGACGTACTAACGCCGGCAGTGAGAGGTCTCCGCCCACCACCGTGGACATGGCAGCGCGAGGCTCCGCCCACGCAGGGCACTCTTCACGCGTATGTTTGGCCGTGTCCACGGCTCCCCTGTCACAGTGGTGACATTCTGGGGTCGGCTCTCGTCCAACCCTCTCACACAGGTACCATCCGAAACAACCGTGTCCCGTCAGGAGCTGTGTGAGGTGGAAGGAGGGTGCGCCATGTTTGCGTTCGACCCATTCCTTCAGAACGGGCCGAACAGCGGTCACCAGGTCCCGGCTAGCTCCCGGGATCTCCAGGCGCTCTGACCATTGGAGGTAAAGGTCGTCCCGCGCGTCGTCACGCCACTGGCGGACCTCCCGAGGGGCGGGCCAGTTTCCCTCCTTTCGTGCCGTGAGCAACCGCCAGTAGACCGCAGACTGGGCCTTGGCCTCAAGGTCCCATGGCGGGCTCCCGGCTAACAGACAGGCTGCCACGTGCGAGTTATCGCGGTACGCTCGAGCCACCCTGAGAGCTATGGCCCGCTGCGGTCGACGCAATAGGGCCGCACTCCGAGGTCTCAGGGTGTCCGCCCAAATAGGCGCCCCGTAAAGCGCCATCGAGCGTACCACACTCACATATAGCCGCCTGCAGGCTCCTCCTGGCCCACCCAGGTTCGGGAGAATCCTCCCAAGCGCTCCAGCTGCAGCCATTAATTTAGGCGCCAGGCGCTTAAAATGCTCCTCGAACTTCCATCGACCGTCGAGGACAAGTCCCAGGTATTTCATCGTCGACCCGACGGCGATGGAAGTTCCTCCCACTATAATGTGTGCCCCGTCTGGTGGCTTATTCCGAGGTCCGTGGAATACCAGGACCTCGGACTTGTGAAGAGCCACCTCGAGGCCTAACGCCCTGATTCTGTGGACGGCATATGCCACCCCTGCTGTGGCGAGATGGGCCGCCTCTCTATGGGTTCTGCCACGGGCCGACACGAGGGTGTCATCAGCGTAGCACGTGACGCTGATGCCCCGCACAGTGGCCCCGCGCAGGACCCAGTCGTAACCGATGTTCCACAGGAGCGGCCCCAACACCGAGCCCTGTGGAACACCGCACGACATCTGTCTTCGCCCCCAGCCATCTTTCGTGGGGAACACCACAGCGCGCCCGGCAAAGTAGTCAGCTACAATGCTTTGCAGGTATTCTGGCACGCTGTGGTATTTAAGCGCCGCTTTGATTGTTTCCCAGGGCAGGGTGTTAAAGGCGTTAGAGATGTCAAGCGACACAGACATCACCACCCCACCCTGAGAAACCTCTTCCTCCGCAAAATCCCTTACACGGGCGATCGCATCCAGCGTCGAGCGCTGCGGGCGGAAGCCGTATTGGCAGTCGCTTAGGCCCGGGTTCATACTCCTGACGAGGCGGGTTGCTATTACCCGCTCGAAGAGCTTGCTCGTCTCGTCGAGCAGGACTATAGGGCGGTAGGCCGACGGCTGATCGGGCGGGCGCCCCTCCTTTCGGAGGAGTACCAGCTTACCCGTTTTCCACCTATTGGGGAACCGCCCCTGAGTCAGGCAAGAGGTGAACAGGTCTCTGACTTTCTCTTCGAGCTCGCTGAGTGCGACCACCAGTGCGCGCCCGGGTATGCCGTCAGGCCCGGGAGCCGTATTTTTCGACCGAAGCTTATGGACGGCGACGTCGAACTCTGCTTCGGAGACTGGCGGCACTTCCCTCTCCACTTCCGGCGGTCTGGTGTTAGGTGCCATAGCTGGAGGCACGAACTCTCCCCTCTCGGGAAACAGGGCACCGACGACTCGCTCCAGGAGGTCTGGCTGGAGGCTGCTTGTCAAGGGGGGCGCCCAGGGTCGAAGCTTCTTTCTTACAGCTCGATACGGCCTACCCCAAGGATCCCTGTCAAGAATCTCAAGCCATTCCTCCCAGGCCGCCTCTTTCGCTTGCGCTATGGCCTTCCGCAGGGTTGCACGGGACTCCCTGTAGGTACCGTACAGTGCTTCTTCCTCAGCCTCGTCTCTATTCCGCCTTCTTCTGTATCTGGTGTACTGGCGGCGCGCAGCCACGCACGCGTTCCGCAGTTGGCGGAGTTCAGGTCGCCACCAGTACACTTGGCGCTTGGGCACGAAAGGCTTGGCCCTTGGCATAGCCGCATCGCACACTCGGGTTAGAGCGGCAGCGAGAAGCTCCGCTTCGTGGTCGACCTGGTTTGGCTCATTATGAGCCCCCAGGACTCGACTATGGCCGCCTCCTTTGCCAGCTGTCTGTCAAGTTTTGACAGCACCCATCTTGGACTGTCCCCTGCAGCGGGTCGGTTTTGTCTTGGAGTGGCGGGTACAGTTGTGACCTCGAACTGTATATACCGGTGGTCCGATAGTGTCTCCACGCCAATCTCCACCCTCCAGTTACGAACGCGGCGAGCCAGGGCGTTGGACGCAAAAGTAACGTCCACGATGGACTCACCCTGAGGCCGCACGCATGTACTCTCCGACCCGGTGTTGAGGACAGTCAGCCCTTGCGAGATTGCCCACTCTTCTAATACCTCTCCCCGGACGTCTGTTGCTGGAGATCCCCATGCCGTTGACTTTGCATTGAAATCTCCAGCCACTAACACCGGGATAGGAGATATTTGCCCTATCAAGGCTCCAACTTCTGTGAGCATCCGTTCAAACTCGGCAAGGGCACGATTGGGAGAAAAGTATATCCCGATGATGCCTAAGCCGCCTGTGACAGCCATCACAAACCCACTACCCCTCACAGAGTTTTCGATGGCTAGCGATCCGGCTAGAGCAGGGACAATAATGGCCACCGTCTTGTCCTGGTCCGACACCCAGTCGTCTCGGTTTGGGATAAAGTAGGGTTCCGAAACTACCGCCGCCTTTATGTCCCACTCAACCATGGACTGGAGCAATAGATCCTGCGCCGCGGCACAGTGGTTGATATTCGCCTGGATACACTTTATAGCCATTTTATTGGGCGGTGTCCATGGTTTCCGGCACAGCATTTTGCTGGGAAGGCGGAGGTGTTCCTTGACCTGCTCCTGTCTTCTTCACGGCTTGTTTGTTCGGGCGAACCTTATTGTTTGTTTGGCACCCTTTGCCACCAATCGGATGATCAGCCGGTTTCCCAGCTGTCTTGCAAACGGCACAACTCGGTTGAGCATTGCACTCGCGTGACTTGTGACCGGGTTCCCCACAGCGATAACAGATGTTACTCCGGTCGATGCCCTTTTCGCACTTGGCTCCAACGTGGCCTGTCTCCAGACAGCGGTAACACCTAAGAGGTTTGGCGTCTAACAGGACGACTCGCGCCGAGATCCAGCCTACTTTGAGTCGGCCTGCCTCTACGACCTTTTTGGCGGCAGCCACTGGACAGCTCAGCCAGAGCGTCCCAGAGCCATTCTGGCTGCGCGATATCACGCCGGATTTGACGGCCTCAGCAGCGCAGTTCCCGAGCTCCGCCACGGCCGCTACAACTTCCTCAGTGGTCGCTGAATCATCCAGCCCCATGACGCGGATGTCAGCGCATTTAATTGGTCGCTGAATGTGGACCATGTTAGGATCCAGAACCTCCCTCAATTTCGCAGCCAGAGCTTCAGCCGCAGTTTCGACATCTTTTGTATCAGCAGGAAGCTCCAGCATGCGCGCTCCGGTAGCTGCTGTCCGGAAGCGGACAGAGGAAATTCCTATGTCCTCCAATTTGATTTTCTTCTTCGCTTCAGCAAGGATCGTCTCATATGTAACGCCGGTTTCAGCAGCTTCCTGTTTAAGAGTAAGAGTAACTGCAGCGGTGCGCGGGGGCTGCAGTTTACGCTTACGTGCCGGCTTGGACGCCCCCGCTCCCGGAGCTGTCGACTTTTGGGCTTTTTTGGCCTTCCTGCCTAGTGCGTCTTTCCAGCTTGTTGGTTTCGCCGCAGCAGCTGCTGCTGAGGCATTACCGGCAGCTGACGAATCCTGTTGCACTTCTCTAGTGCTAGCAGCTTCTTTGGCAGCTAGAGAAGTCTTTTTACGCCTTTGTTTTGGCTTCGCACCTGTAGTGGCCGACTTGGTGACCGCTGCCGTTCCTTCATCGCGATCAGGCTGAGTGCCTGGTTTCTGTCCAGTTATCTCATTTTGTCCTATTTGCTCGGGCTGGGGAGTCGCAGCCTGTTCTTCATGCCGGTCGGAAGCCAAGGATGGCCGCAACCGTGGTTCGGGAAGGAGGCGACACTCAATGCCCTCCAGCCTGGCGTTCAGCATATTGCTGAATTGCGCTGTGCTGCTACGCAGCGCTTCCTCCACAATCTTTTTTATTTCCGCGTCTGTTGCTACGGCAGGCTGGTTACGGATTTCTTGAACCTGCCTCCGGAGCTCCGCTAGCTGGGTTTTGAGCTGGGTATTCGCCACTTCGAGGCGCGCAACTTCGTCTGACGTAGTGCGTGACCTCAACTCTGCAAAGGCTCCACCGAGAGTGGTAACTGAGTCCTTCAAAAGCTTTTGATATGTGCCCTTTAAGTGCCCTGACTTATTCATAACGTGGGTCACCGCTCCAAGGGCCGCCCGAACCTTCTCTTCGATCGCAACTGCAGTTTCCATATCCACACTGCAGCTGGGAGACTGAGACTGACGGTTCATTAGGCGTGCACTCCTGTCTCTCGCCGCCTCTTGGGATGAGGCAAGGAAAGCCGCCAATGCCTGTTCTGTGTTGAGCTGTTCTATGCGAGCTTTTTCCGCAGACAGCTCTGCCTGGAGCTTTCCAAAGCCAACATATTCTCCTGTGGTCGGTGGCCGACCCCTGCCTCGCTTAGCCGTCGCCTTTAAGAACGGCTTTCGCTTAGCCAGCATCTCGTCTATGGGTGCCACGTCACTGTCAGTATCCGAGATACAATCATCAGCGGGCCGTTTTTCACCCTTCCGCCAGTATTTTCCCATGACTATGTTTTCTCGGGAACTCACCGTTTCCATAGTGGCTGCTGATGAGTCAGACTCCAGTCCGGGTCGCTCGTCGCATCTGGTGAGCGACACCCGTAGGTCCGGGAGTGATCCCCGGTTCTCCCTTTTCATCTGTGACCTCGTAGATGTTTCAGTTGAGGCCTCCGTGGATTCGTCAGGTGCCGATCCAGACATGAATCGACCCTTGGTATCTCGTGGCGGTGGATTGCCGCCCCTCAATCTCAGAATGCTCCAATGGTCATTGAAGCACTCTCCTGCCTTCTCCTGCTTCTTCGTCAGTGTTTTTTGTGATCGTTTAGGTGACATATTTATAATTTTTGTAACTTCGCTTCCTGTGCTCCTCACCCACCACGGAGCCCACACTGGGGATGCACACAATGTGCACCAAGGATACCCAGGAAGTATAGATGCGAGAGGTTGGAGTTGCTACGCGACATCGGGAGCTGCAGACGTGTGGCTGGAAGAATCGATCTTATTCCTCCAGTTGTTCCACACGCCCTTGCCCCGTCAGCATGGAAGAACTCCGCTGTCCCAGACAGCCCCCTCACATCTAGCCTGCAACTCACGCCGTCTCATCCCATGATCGTTGCGTGTCCAAATACCCTGCAGTGGCTAGCTGCAGGGCTACCGTTTGGCGAGAAATAAGGGCCAAAGAGGGCGTGTTGCGTTGCGAGAGTAACTGACCCGACTCTGCTCGGCTCAACCCTCCAGGATCCCGTCTTCCCCACGTACGGCTCGCACTGTGCAGGACATACACAGGTAGGTGACTGAGGTGTTAGAGGTCAACCTACTGCCTCCTGTGGTTTTTGAAGAGGTGTCCTTCTTCGCGATCCCTGTCCGAGACAGCGACCCTCGTGCCGGCCCCACGGGCCGGGTTACGAGTTGGCCGACGGCCGACCTGGGTCAACCGTCGCCCTCACAGCAAGTAATTTTTTATAGAGGTTTTCTTCCTCGCAGCCCCCACCCCGAGGGGAGGCGGCCCCCGCTCCTGGCGCCCACGGGCCAAGTTTGCGGTATAGGCGACGCACACACGGCATCGCACAATCTCCAACGTCTGCATCCTCTGTCACCTCAGATGGACTGAGGCAAGACGAGAGCAGCTACAAGCACGACATTGAAGTCAACGCAGGAGCAATGAAGCTCAACTGCACGCCCCACGACTGGTAGTTCGCAGAGGGAGAATAGCGAACGCGCAACTGAGCGGCTATTCTCCCCCTCCCAGGGTGCACCACGAGGAGGTCTACCAGCCCTGCACCCCAACCTAACCTAACCTAACCTAACCTAACCTAACCTAACCTAACCTAACCTAACCTAACCTAACCTAACCACCTAACCTAACCGAAGGAAGATAGTACTTGAGATAAGTGATTTTTGGCACTAATATAATACATTTTTAGCCTCATCTTCTGATATCATCCCCGTCTCCGTAACCCTTCCGGTTACGAAGATATTAAATTTTTTCTGTTTTCAACTTTGCCAGTATTTAAAAAATTCATAACTCGGCCATTTTTTCAATTTTTTAAGTTTTTCTTTCACTTGCAGATCGCATTTAGATTTATCTATAATATCACATTTCAAATAGAATTAGCTTCAATAGAAAAACATACTCAAATTTACAATTTAAATTTAAATTTTTAGTACCCTGACAAAAAAGAATAGCAATTATAAAAATCTTTAATAACTTTTGTTCTTTTCATTCAATTTCAATCATTCTTTTTGTATTAAGAAACTAAAATTTTTTGCAATCTTTTGTAATATAACACTTTTTCATACCTACTTTAGTTCAGCTGTAATTCAAAAATAATACAAGAAAGTCACTTCCCTCGTAAATTTTTAAGTTTTTCAACATTTTTGCAACTTTTGTTCTAGAGATTTCATTTTAAAATTCTGATTTCTACATATTATTTAAAGCTCTTCAACCCCGACATTTTGTGCACAAAATTATTTTTCTAGCTTATAAATACACAGAGTAATTAATTAAAAAGTACATTTCTAAAAAATCAACTTTTCAAACTTGAATAACTCAGCAGTTTTTAAAGTTTCTTAAATTTTTCTTTCACACTTTTATCCGATTTTGCAATACCTAAATTGCCATAAAATAAAAAACCATAGCTTTCATACATTTTTTTTCGAAAAATCGCAAATAACTAAGAAATTTCCGGGCGCCTGAAAAAGTATCATAGCAATCACTTTTAAACTTCATTTTCTTTAGTTTCATCCAGTCGATTTTCCTAATTCTTGTTTAATAAGATAGCTTTTAATCTTCCCTCCATTTTTTGTAATAAAAATTTTTCTGTCAAATAACTACATCCTTCTTAAAAATCCAATTTTGTATATTCCTAAAATCTAATTTCATTAATAAAACTTACTGAATCAAATCAACAATGACAACGATGCGCACACCCCCGCAGTCACCTAGAAAGAGTCTGCCCTCCCAGGAGGCTCAAATCCTGGTGACAGAGGTCGTAAAGGCGACAATTACTGTAAAGGAGAGTGACCTCCTTATCGACTTTGACAATTCACCGAACTCGGCACAGCAGTTGGTACAAAACAAAACCTTCACGCTTGAGAGTACAGAGAACCGGGATTCGGTGAAAATTGCTGGTACATCAACCCCTTTGCCCACGGACGGACTGACGGACCTGCGGGCGGCACCGGTTGCCCAACCTGTGGCACCGGATGCCCCAGGTCCCAATACTGATGAGTCCTGCGAAATGGACAGGCTATTCATGAGCAGCGAGTCTGTGGCTAGTCCTAGCACGCGGAACTCCAGCAGCAGAATAAGAACTGTCATCAAACAAAAAACGGAAAGAATATTTAGCATCTTCAAGTTGAGTAAAAGCGTAACCAAAACCAACAAAACGGAGATAATACAGACTGTTCAAGAAATACGAGATATTGTTGATAGGTACAGTCACGAATGTGAACTAATAAGTGAAAGTCGAGTAACAGGGGCCGGCTTCTCTGCAGAAACAGGGAAACCGTTAAACCCAACAACTCGAAATCACGCCACGCAGACCGATGAATGCGAGAGGGAGACTGTGCCATCATCGCTATGCGAGGCGACAAACATCGATCAAAAAATCATCGCTGGGATAACGGTCCAAATTGACAGGCTCATTGATGAACAGGCAAAAATCAATGAGCTTGTAGTGCATGCACTGACCCGCCCCTTAGACGATGAGGAGAAAAACAATGACAATGACGGATTTACAGAAGTACTAAGCAAGAAAAGCAAAAGAAAGAGATCCTCAGCGACAGCCCATCGAGAAATCGAATCCGAAACCGAAACAGCGGTAGCCACAACCTCTAGTACTCTCAAAAAGAAAAATAAAAATAATTATAACCGTGTCACTCAGGATACCAGCTACGCGGTCATCCTGGAGTCGGTTGATCCTCGTAAAGAGAGTAAGGACACTCTCAACGAAGTGCAAAAGAAGGTTGACCTGATAGAACTGGGCGTGGGCGTCAAGAGTGTACGCCATACTAAAAGGAACAAGGTAGTCATTAACTGTGAGACTGAGAATGACAGACGTACACTCAGTTCTGCCATCAAAGAAAAAACCTCAGGTGTCACAGTAGGGGTCCCACAACTTCGTAATCCCAACATAAGACTACTAGGTGTAATAAATGACAACGCAAATGAGCACATTGTGGATGCAATAAAGAAACAGAACTCTAGACTGATTGAAAGTGCTGACCCGGATAATATGTATATTAAATACATACGAAGCACCAAGGGACGGAATGAACTGACCAAGAATGTAGTCATTGAGGTCAATCCGCAGCTACACAAGCTGATGCTACTACAGAAGATTAAAGTCGGATACCAGTCTATCCTTGCGGTGGATCAATCGCCGGTCATGCAATGTTTTAAATGCATGGGCTACGGACATCGCGCTGTCAACTGCACATCAAACAGCAAATGTGGGCAATGCGCGGACTCTCATGACACCCGCAGCTGCCCAAAAACTTTTACAGTGCCATGCTGCACAAACTGTCGTGAGCAGAAGAGAGACCATAGTCATGTCGCTTTCAGTCATCAGTGCCCAGAGTGGATCAAGTGGGATCGCATAGCTAGGATCTCAGTTCGTTATTCATAAGGGCGTCCCAGTGGTAAATATAAATAGTAAACTAAATATTACAGTTGTACAATGTAACTTGGGTCGTGGTAATAACGCTTTCCAAGAATTAATACAGTGTTCTAGAGATCATTTGTATGACATTATATGCATAACTGAGCCTTATGTAGGCAAAAATAAAACTGGTGTTCAGAGCATCGATGGATATGATCTTTATCAACATGGCACTAATAACAGTAGAACAAAAGCGTGTATTGCGGTAAGAAAGAAACTAGGAGGTTACATCGGGCTGACTCAATATGACACCGCCAACTTTATTGCAGTGGAAGTCACAGTCGAAAATAACAAAAAGTTGCTGATATCGTCTGTGTATGTCGAACCGGGAGAGGATCCTGCGCAGACAATGTTGCACCTAGAGCAATACCTTCAGCAATGTGTTAATAGAGAGCACATTGTCTGTGGGGACTTCAATGGGTGGCATACTACGTGGGGATCAGCAAGAAATAATGAACGTGGCAGAGAAATCCACGACCTTGCTGTTAACTACGATCTGATAAACTGCAATACTGGCAATGAGCCCACGTTCGAGACCATCACGCACAACCAAACTAGGTATTCTATAGTAGATCTCACTTTTGCTACTCCGCGCACAGCCAATTTTATATTAGACTGGAAAGTTAACAGTGAGATAATACCCTCCTCTGATCACCACGGAATCCAGTTCCAAATTAAATCGGACCTAATGCGAAAAAGCAAGAAGAAATCGACATCAACATACAAATATAACACTGACAGAACGGATTGGGATAATTTCACAACTAAACTTAAAGAAAATGTTGAAACTAGCAGTATACACATGACAGATATTGATGAGCTTGACACTGACGGACTAGACAAATACATAAATGACATGACCAAAATAATAACCAAAACTTGCGATGCAGCACTTGCCCTCAAAAACCCTCACCAAAGGATTCCGTGGTGGACAGATGAACTCACCAAAATGAAGAAAAATGTAATATTTCTACACCACCGCTTACAGGATTTAAAAAGAAGCAATAAAGATATCACCAATATCCTAAAACAACTTCAAGATGCCAGAGCGGAATACTCACAAAATATAAGAAACACATCAACAAACCACTTCAGAGAATTCTGTAACCGTCAAGGCAAAGATGACGTATGGTCTGTAACAAACCGACTTCTTAAAAACACACCACAACCGCAACCACCTACAACACTCAAAACCGAACATAATACTCACACGACATCTATTCTGGACACTGCTGACAAGCTTGCCAAAAAATTCTTCCCTGCAGATAATGCTGTCGATGACACTCCCTATCATCAGTTTGTACGAGGACGAGTTCACAACTACTACAACAACATCGCAGACAATGAAGTTGAAATAGGTATTAATGAGCCACAATTTACTGTAAAAGAACTGTTAGACACAATTAAATGCATGAACCCGAAAAGAGCGCCAGGTATGGACAGCCTCACTGCGGATATATGCAAACATGTAATTGATACCTATCCAGAACAGATGACTAAACTCTTCAACAGATGCTTTCATCTTAGTTACTTTCCATCCTGCTGGAAGGTCGCATTCATTAAAACAATTCCGAAACCGGGAAAGACGAACTATAAAGAAATCTCTGCATATAGACCAATTGGCTTAATAAATGTTCTGGGAAAGGTATATGAAAAACTCATTGCACAAAGACTTACATACTTTTTGAGAAAAAATAACGCCTGCAGCCAACATCAGTATGGATTTAAGGAGCAATGCTCCACAACAGATGCCCTTCATAACGCAACGAGTCAACTAAAGCAATACAAATTAGATAAACAGCTGGTCGTTGCTATATCCCTGGATATTGAAGGGGCTTTCGACCATGCCTGGTGGCCTGCCATATTAAACCGATTAAAGTCAATAAACTGCCCCAATAACATTTACAAAACCATCTGCAGCTACTTGAACAATCGCAAAATTGTACTCAACTATGCTGATGCAACCGTTACCAAAGTTCAGTCACGTGGCTGCGTCCAGGGTTCTGTTCTAGGCCCAATTTTCTGGAACTTAATCGTGGACACACTATTGGACTCTCACTTACCTGAAGGATGTCATCTACAGGCTTATGCAGACGACATCCTACTTATCTGCTCGGGGGAAAATGCGGACCAACTGCAAGAAAAAGCTAACTTAATACTTGGCAACATTCACAGATGGGGAGTTAACAACAAATTAAAATTCGGCGCTCACAAAACAGTGATGATAACGCCTACGCCTAAAGCCAAAGCAGCCAAGATCAGCATGAACAATGTACAAATAAATTTCAGTGAGCAGCTTAAATTGCTAGGAGTGATCATCGATCAACACCTCAAGTACATCAAACACGTCGAATATGCAATTAAAAAAGCTCAAAATATATACAAACGACTTTGCATATTCATAAAGCCTACTTGGGGCATACATGCTACAAATATCAGCATAATATATAAACAGGTTATCGAACCCATAATAACATATGCGTCAGAAATCTGGGGCTGCGCCACAAAGTACAAAAAGGTACGCACAGATTTACTCAGATTGCAGCGCGGTTTTGCGATCAAAATACTGCATGGGTTTAGAACCCTACCGACTACACCGTCAATTGTTCTGGCAGGATTGATACCCCTGCCAGATAAAATAAAAGAAGTATCGTCGTATGAGGAAGTTAAGAGAACACTTACCACTAAATATCTACCCGAAGATATCATGTATGACAAGAGGGTACCGATCACTGAACTCTTACATCCCACTCAGCGCCCGATCATTGACTTTGAGGATGTTAATAATGCTGAGGACCTCGAACCCTACTACTCCACAGAAATGCACAGAGTATATACTGATGGTAGCAAACATGATGGAGTAGTAGGGGCTGCAGTAATAATTCATTCCCCTGATGGCCGTAGTAAATGCAAACGACTGAAACTACACAATAGTTGTACGGTATTTCAGGCCGAATGCTTGGCAATTGAAGAAGCAACAAGACTCTGCAAAGTACTTCGGCTTGAACAAGCCACGATATTCTCTGACAGCAAGGCAGCGCTGCAAGAGCTAGCTAATCGTAACAGCACTAATGCTACAATAAATAGAGCACACAAAAATATTGTAGATATAAGAGAGCAACAAAGATTGATTGAGTTTTGTTGGATAAAAGCCCATATTGGCCTTCTTGGCAACGAGGAAGCAGACATGGCTGCAAAGTCCGCTGCGAACCAACACAAAGCCCCAGACTTTCTAAAATTCCCGCTATCATACCATAAATATAACCACCGCACAGAAACGTTAAAAACAATAGATAATGACTATCAAACTTGCACAACTGGGGCACACCTTAAAAACTGGCTCCCTACACTAGAACATATTACAACTTTTAGGAAAAACTTCGAACTCACTTTTCAGATGACCCAATTTCTTACTGGACACGGATATAATAAGACATATCTAAAAAGACACCACATAATAGACAATAATACCTGTCCATGTGACGATGTCACACCACAAACAATGCTACATCTTTTGGGCAGCTGCCCCCGGTACTCCAACTCGAGACTGAATCACGAAATTCTTTGCGACATGAACAAAATAGATCCGTATAAAATAGACCAAATAATTCAGAAAGAAACAACTAAGGATTCATTTAAGAATCATATTAATAACATAATAAACACTCTTAAGAAGTTTAACAACACATAGAATTAAAATTTAAATTTAAGTAACAGTAGATAAATAAATTACAGATAAACAAATTATAGTACTAAGTAATAATAGAAATAGAATAAAATAGTAAAAAAATACATGGTTACCCGTATCACTAGCGGGATCCATCCCCATAGACCCATGTCTAACGGTCGCCCGTATCCTTAGCGAGGGCCGCTAGTACTACTTACAGTGGAATAATAAAAAAAAAAAAAAAACCTAACCTAACCTAACCTAACCTAACCTTTTTTTTTTTTTTTTTTTTTTGTTGACCCAGGGGGAATCCGTTATGGATCCCACTGGCCCGGGAGAAGCCAGTGGGTATGTCGGACTCTCACCGACTAAACCCCCTGGGGTGTTCCGCCGCTCGCTTTGTGGACGGGGTTTCGGGCACTTGTTTTAGGCCTCCGATACCCCGTCAGCGTTGCCCTTGCGGGCCCGTCTTTTCAGACTCCTCTAGGAGTCACCTCCGCTGAAGGCCCTCGGAACACTAGAGGGCCTTCCAGCCCGAACCTCTTCAGGCGGGCGATGGGGCTCCCGACCCATCACCCGCAGGTTCCCGCTATGGTGGCATGAGACGAGCCGCGTAGGCTCTTCGCCGCCTAGCTGGTCTGCGTCGGCGCTGAGGGAGCGAATTTTCATCGTCCTCGCGCGTTCGCTCCGCGGCCTCCTTCTGCGTCAAGACGGTGACGCTAAAGGTGGCCACTGCCGCCCAAGCCTCCTCACTGCCGATCATACGGCGTACTAACGCCGGCAGTGAGAGGTCTTCGCCCACCACCGTGGACATGGCAGCGCGAGGCTCCGCCCACGCAGGGCACTCTTCGCGCGTATGGTTGGCCGTGTCCACGGCTCCCCTGTCACAGTGGTGACACTCAGGGGTCGGCTCTCGTCCAACCCTCTCACACAGGTACCATCCGAAGCAACCGTGCCCCGTCAGGAGCTGTGTGAGGTGGAAGGAGGGTGCGCCATGTTTGCGTTCGACCCATTCCTTCAGAACGGGCCGAACAGCGGTCACCAGGTCCCGGCTAGCTCCCGGGATCTCCAGGCGCTCTGACCATTGGTGGTAAAGGTCGTCCCGCGCGTCGTCACGCCACTGGCGGGCCTCCCGAGGGGCAGGCCAGTTTCCCTCCTTTCGTGCCGTGAGCAACCGCCAGTAGACCGCAGACTGGGCCTTGGCCTCAAGGTCCCATGGCGGGCTCCCGGCTAACAGACAGGCTGCCACGTGCGAGTTATCGCGGTACGCTCGAGCCACCCTGAGAGCTATGGCCCGCTGCGGTCGACGCAATAGGGCCGCACTCCGAGGTCTCAGGGTGTCCGCCCAGATAGGCGCCCCGTAAAGCGCCATCGAGCGCACCACACTCACATATAGCCGCCTGCAGGCTCCTCCTGGCCCACCCAGGTTCGGGAGAATCCTCCCAAGCGCTCCAGCTGCAGCCATTAATTTCGGCGCCAGGCGCTTAAAATGCTCCTCGAACTTCCATCGACCGTCGAGGACAAGTCCCAGGTATTTCATCGTCGACCCGACGGCGATGGAAGTTCCTCCCACTATAATGTGTGCCCCGTCTGGTGGCTTATTCCGAGGTCCGTGGAATACCAGGACCTCGGACTTGTGAAGAGCCACCTCGAGGCCTAACGCCCTGATTCTGTGGACGGCATATGCCACCCCTGCTGTGGCGAGATGAGCCGCCTCTCTATGGGTTCTGCCACGGGCCGACACGAGGGTGTCATCAGCGTAGCACGTGACGCTGATGCCCCGCACAGTGGCCCCGCGCAGGACCCAGTCGTAACCGATGTTCCACAGGAGCGGCCCCAACACCGAGCCCTGTGGAACACCGCACGACATCTGTCTCCGCCCCCAGCCATCTTTCGTGGGGAACACCACAGCGCGCCCGGCAAAGTAGTCAGCTACAATGCTTTGTAGGTATTCTGGCACGCTGTGGTATTTGAGCGCCGCTTTGATTGTTTCCCAGGGCAGGGTGTTAAAGGCGTTAGAGATGTCAAGCGACACAGACATCACCACCCCACCCTGAGAAACCTCTTCCTCCGCAAAATCCCTTACACGGGCGATCGCATCCAGCGTCGAGCGCTGCGGGCGGAAGCCGTATTGGCAGTCGCTTAGGCCCGGGTTCATGCTCCTGACGAGGCGGGTCGCTATTACACGCTCGAAGAGCTTGCTCATTTCGTCGAGCAGGACTATAGGGCGGTAGGCCGACGGCTGATCGGGCGGGCGCCCCTCCTTTCGGAGGAGTACCAGCTTACCCGTTTTCCACCTATTGGGGAACCGCCCCTGAGTCAGGCACGAGGTGAACAGGGCTCTGACCTCCTCTTCGAGCTCGCTGAGTGCGACCGCCAGTGCGCGCCCGGGTATGCCGTCAGGCCCGGGAGCCGTATTTTTCGACCGAAGCTTTTGGACGGCAACGTCGAATTCTGCTTCGGAGACTGGCGGCACTTCCTCTCCACTTCCGGCGGTCTGGTGTTAGGTGCCATTGCTGGAGGCACGAACTCTCCCCTCTCGGGAAACAGGGCACCGACGACTCGCTCCAGGAGGTCTGGCTGGAGGCTGCTTGTCAAGGGGGGCGCCCAGGGTCGAAGCTTTTTCCTAACAGCTCGATACGGCCTGCCCCAAGGATCCCTGTCAAGAATCTCAAGCCATTCCTCCCAGGCCGCCTCTTTCGCTTGCGCTATGGCCTTCCGCAGGGTTGCACGGGACTCTCTGTAGGTACCGTACAGTGCTTCTTCCTCAGCCTCGTCTCGATTCCGCCTTCTTCTATACCTGGTGTACTGGCGGCGCGCAGCCACGCACGCGTTCCGCAGTTGGCGGAGTTCAGGTCGCCACCAGTACACTTGGCGCTTGGGCACGAAAGGCTTGGCCCTTGGCATAGCCGCATCGCATACTCGGGTTAGAGCGGCAGCGAGAAGCTCCGCTTCGTGGTCGACCTGATTTGGCTCATTATGAGCCCCCCAGGACTCGACTATGGCCGCCTCCTTTGCCAGCTGTCTGTCAAGTTTTGACAGCACCCATCTTGGACTGTCCCCTGCAGCGGGTCGGTTTTGTCTTGGAGTGGCGGGTACAGTTGTGACCTCAAACTGTATATACCGGTGGTCCGATAGTGTCTCCACGCCAGTCTCCACCCTCCAGTGACGAACGCGGCAAGCCAGGGCGTTGGACGCAAAGGTAACGTCCACGATGGACTCACCCTGAGGCCGCACGCATGTACTCTCCGACCCGGTGTTGAGGACAGTCAGCCCTTGCGAGATTGCCCACTCTTCTAATACCTCCCCCCGGATGTCTGTTGCTGGAGATCCCCATGCCGTTGACTTTGCATTGAAATCTCCAGCCACTAACACCGGGATAGGAGACATTTGCCCTATCAAGGCTCCAACTTCTGTGAGCATCCGTTCAAACTCGGCAAGGGCACGATTGGGAGAAAAGTATATCCCGATGATGCCTAAGCCACCTGTGACAGCCATCACAAACCCACTACCCCTCACAGAGTTTTCGATGGCTAGCGATCCGGCTAGAGCAGGGACAATAATGGCCACCGTCTTGTCCTGGTCCGACACCCAGTCGTCTCGGTTTGGGATAAAGTAGGGTTCCGAAACTACCGCCGCCTTTATGTCCCACTCAACCATGGACTGGAGCAATAGATCCTGCGCCGCGGCACAGTGGTTGATATTCGCCTGGATACACTTTATAGCCATTTTATTGGTCGGTGTCCATGGTTTCCGGCACAGCATTTTGCTGGGAAGGCGGAGGTGTTTCTTGACCTGCTCCTGTCTTCTTCACGGCTTGCTTATTCGGGCGAACCTTATTATTCTGGCACCCTTTGCCACCAATCGGATGATCAGCCGGTTTCCCAGCTGCCTTGCAAACGGCACAACTCGGTTGGGCACTGCACTCGCGCGACTTGTGACCGGATTCCCCACAGCGATAACAGATGTTACTCCGGTCGATGCCCTTTTCGCACTTGGCTCCAACGTGGCCTGTCTCCAGACAGCGGTAACACCTAAGAGGTTTGGTGTCTAACAGGACGACTCGCGCCGAGATCCAGCCTACTTTGAGTCGGCCTGCCTCTACGACCTTTTTGGCGGCAGCCACTGGACAGCTCAGCCAGAGCGTCCCAGAGCCATTCTGGCTGCGCGATATCACGCCGGATTTGACGGCCTCAGCAGCGCAGTTGCCGAGCTCAGCCACAGCCGCTACGACTTCCTCAGCGGTCGCTGAATCATCCAGCCCCATGACGCGGATGTCAGCGCATTTAATCGGTCGCTGAATGTGGACCATGTTAGGATCCAGAACCTCCCTCAGTTTCGCAGCCAGAGCATCCGCCGCAACTTCAATCTCTTTGGTGTCAGCAGGAAGCTCCAGCATGCGTGCTCCGGTAGCTGTTGTCCGGAAGCGGACAGAGGAGATTCCTATTTCCTCCAACTTTATTTTCTTCTTAGCTTTAGCTAAGATCGTTTCGTACTTAACGCCGGTGTCGACAGCTTCCTGTTTGAGCGTAAGAGTAACTGCAGCGGTGCGCGGGGGCTGCAGTTTACGCTTACGTGCCGGCTTGGACGCCTGTGTTGCAGGAGCTGTCGGCTTTTTGGCTTTTTTGGCCTTCCTGCCTAGTGCGTCTTTCCAGCTCCCACTTGGAGGATTTGCCGAAGCAGCTGCTGAAGCTGTTGGGGCCGCAGCAGCAGCTGTTGATTCCTGTTGAACTTCTCTAGCGCCAGCAGCTTCTTTAGCAGCTAGAGTAGTCTTCTTGCGCCTTGTTTTGGATTTGGCACCTTGTTTGACACCTGATGTGGCAGGCTGGGTAGCCGCTGCCATTTCTCCTGCACGATTAGATTGGTCATCCAATTCAGGGTGGCCAGACACGTCCTGTTCTTCACGCCGGTCCGAAGCCAAAGGTGGGCGCAACCGTGGTTCGGGGAGGAGGCGACATTCAATGCCCTCCAGCCTGGCGTTCAGCATGTTGCTAAATTGCGCCGTGCTACTACGCAGCGCTTCCTCCACGATCTTTTTTATTTCGGCATCAGTTGCTACGGCAGGCTGGTTACGGATTTCTTGAACCTGCCTCCGCAGCTCCGCTAGCTGGGTCTTGAGCTGCGTATTCGCCGCTTCGAGGCGCGCAACTTCATCTGACGTAGTGCGTGACCTCAACTCTGCGAAGGCTCCACCGAGAGTGGTAACCGAGTCCTTCAGAAGCTTTTGGTATGTGCCCTTTAAGTGCCCTGACTTGCTCATCACGTGGGTCACCGCGTTAAGGGCGGCCCGAACCTTGTCCTCGATCGCAACTGCAGTTTCCATTTCCACACTGCAGTCGGGAGACTGGGACTGTCGGTTCATCAAGCGAGCACTCCTGTCTTTCGCCGCTTCTTCTGATGAGGCTAGGAAAGCCGCCAACGCCTGCTCTGTGTTGAGCTGTTCCAAGCGAGCTTTTTCAGCAGCCAGCTCGGCCTGCAGCTTTCCGAAGCCTACATATTCGCCTGTGGTCGGTGGCCGACCCCTGCCTCGTTTAGACATCGCCTTTAAGAACGGCTTTCTCTTAGCCAGCATCTCGTCTACGGGCGCCACGTCACTGTCAGTATCCGAGATACCGTCATCAGCGGGCCGTTTTTCACCCTTCCGCCAGTATTTTCCCACAATTATGTTTTCTCGGGAACTCACTGTTTCCATAGTGGCAGCTGATGAGTCAGACTCCAGTCCGGGTCGCTCGTCGCATCTGGTGAGCGACACCCGTAGGTCCGGCAGTGATCCCCGGTTCTCCTTTTTCATCTGAGACCTCGTAGAGGTTCCTGTTGAGGCCTCCGTGGATTCGTCAGGTGCCGATCCAGACACGAATCGACCCTTAGTATCTCGTGGCGGTGGATTGCCGCCCCTCAGTCTAAGAATGCTCCAATAGTCATTGAAGCACCCTCCTGCTTTCTCCTGTTTCTTCGTCCTAGTTTTATTTGATCGTTTTGGTGCCATGTTTATAAATTTTTTAACTTCGCTTCCTGTGTTCCTCACCCACCACGGAGCCCACACTGGGGATGCACACAATGTGCACCAAGGCTACCCAGAAAGTATAGACACGAGGGTTGGAATTGCTACGCGACATCGGGAGCTACAGACGTGTGGCTGGAAGAATCGATCTTATTCCTCCAGTTGTTCCACACGCCCTTGCCCCGTCAGCATGGAAGAATTCCACTGTCCCAGACAGCCCCCTCGCATCTAGCCTGCAACTCACGCCGTCTCATCCCATGATCGTTGCGTGTCCAAATACCCTGCAGTGGCTAGCTGCAGGGCTACCGTTTGGCGAGAAATAAGGGCCGAAGAGGGCGTGTTGCGTTGCGAGAGTAACTGACCCGACTCCGCTCGGCTCAACCCTCCAGGATCCCGTCTTCCCCACGTACGGCTCACACTGTGCAGGACATACACAGGTAGGTGACTGAGGTGTTAGAGGTCATCCTACTCCCTCCTGTGGTTTTTGAAGAGGTGTCCTTCCTCGCGATCCCTGTCCGAGACAGCGACCCTCGTGCCGGCCCCACGGGCCGGGTTACGAGTTGGCCGACGGCCGACCTGGGTCAACCACCGCCCTCACAGCAAGTAATTTTTTATAGAGGTTTTCTTCCTCGCAGCCCCCACCCCGAGGGGAGGCGGCCCCCGCTCCTGGCACCCACGGGCCAAGTTTGCGGTATAGGCGACGCACACACAGCATCGCACAATCTCCAACGTTTGCATCCTCTATCACCTCAGATGGACTGAGACAAGACGAGAGCAGCTACGAACACGACATTGAAGTCAACGCAGGAGCAATAAGCTCAACTGCACGCCCCACGACTGGTAGTTCGCAGAGGGAGAATAGCGAACGCGCAACTGAGCGGCTACTCTCCCCCTCCCAGGGTGCACCACGAGGAGGTCTACCAGCCCTGCACCCCAACCTAACCTAACCTAACCTAACCTAACCTAACCTAACTCAGACCTAACCTAACTCAGACCTAACCTAACTCAGACCTAACCTAACTCAGACCTAACCTAACTCAGACCTAACCTAACTCAGACCTAACCTAACTCAGACCTAACCTAACTCAGACCTAACCTAACTCAGACCTAACCTAACTCAGACCTAACCTAACTCAGACCTAACCTAACTCAGACCTAACCTAACTCAGACCTAACCTAACTCAGACCTAACCTAACTCAGACCTAACCTAACTCAGACCTAACCTAACTCAGACCTAACCTAACTCAGACCTAACCTAACTCAGACCTAACCTAACTCAGACCTAACCTAACTCAGACCTAACCTAACTCAGACCTAACCTAACTCAGACCTAACCTAACTCAGACCTAACCTAACTCAGACCTAACCTAACTCCGAACCTTACTTAACCACTGAATCCGTCGAATGCCTGGGTTATTTGTAAAAACATTTTAATAGCGTGTTCTATCTAGAGCCTTTTGAATGATCAGTGCCATCTACCGGACTCATTATTATACAAAATTATACTTGTGGATTTATTTCGTTAGTTTTTATTTTTTTTCTGAGCAGGGGCCCGTGTCTCGAAAGGTAGAAGCCTTGTGTTACAAGTGCGCGAACTGTCAAATCGTATGGGATGTCATGGAAACACTCTTGTAATACAAGGCCTTTCGAGAAACGGGCCCCTGGTCGTTTTTCTATTTGTGGACGTGTATAATTTGTTATCAGCGTAATTTGTTCCATTCGTTTTGACGTAAAACGTTAGGTGAACGTCTTAAAAAAAAAAAAAAACCCGTAGTAGAGTGACCGGGCCGAAAACCAGGTGTAACAAAAAGTGTTATGGCGCGGCGGCTTATATCTCTGTGACTATAATACCTACATAGACAATTTTAATATGACCGTATAGAGGAAAGTAGCCATTACTCGGACATATATAATTGGCTGCTACAGGTGGCGCCACATTTGCGGTAAATCGTTCCATTCGGGCCAAAAATGACGTTTTTTGTAGTGTTTGTTTAGCAATTACTCACAAAAATTGTATTGTGCTGTACCATAAAATGGTATTGTTAGACAGATCTAGTGCTGAATTATCGAAATATTATAAAAAACTAACATATTTATTTATGACCAGCTGGAAAAATTCAATAATGTGGCATTTTTTACTAAAATTTAGTGATTGTTCATATTTGAGGACATCGTATGCAAAAATTAAAGCATAAAACTGTCAAAAATTACTTAAAACACTAAGATTAACTAATAAGCTGCTGGCAAATGTACTGAAACTTGTCGGCAATCGTGACTCTTTCCATTCGTTTGAGGCAATCGTATGCAAAAATTAAAGCATAAAACCGACAAAAATCACTAAAAAAAAAAAAATACTGAGACTAACTAATAAAGATTACTATAAATATACATTTTCTATAGTAAAACGTATTCATCTCCTCAAATATGCATTAGAATGTATATATGGCACCGGCGGCCGCATATAACATACCGAAGCAATCTTGTCTCTTTCGATTCGTTTAAGGCCTCGCGTGCTTGGGAGCGCATCGGGGACGCTCCGGTCCTTCGGCCCTACGCGGAGCTCGGCCTTCGGCCTTCGCTGGGTTTCGAAGCTCAGCGTTGGGTCTCCGGCCCACCGCTTCGCTTTGTAGAAACTTTTATTATTGCTCTGTGTGGGAGCACTATCTGTCCGCAACTCGGCCTTCGGCCTCGGGGCCGCACCGGGCCTTCAGCCCTATGCGGAGCTCGGCCTTCGGCCTTCGCTGGGTTTCGAAGCTCAGCGTTGGGCCTCCGGCCCACCGCTTCGCTTTTTAGACACTTTTATTATTACTCTGTGTGGGAGCACTATTTGTCCGCAGCTCGGCCTGTGCGGCCTCGCGTGCTTGGGAGCGCCTGGGGGACGCTCCGGGCCTTCGGCCCTACGCGGAGCTCGGCCTTCGCTGGGTTTGAAGCTCAGCGTTGGGCCTCCGACCCACCGCTTCGCTTTTTAGACACTTTCATTAATGTTGCTCTGGGCCGAGCTGCGGACAGATAGTGCTCCCAAGCACTATCTGTCCGCAGCTCGGCCTGCCGCCTGACGTGCTTGGGAGCGCATCGGGGACGCTTCGGGCCTTCGGCCCTACGCGGAGCTCGGCCTTCGGCCTTCGCTAGGTTTGAAGCTCAGCCTCCGGCCCGCCGCTTCGCTTTTTAGACACTTTTATTATTGCTCTGTGTGGGAGCACTATCTGTTCGCAACTTGGCCTGCGGCCTCGGGGCCGCTCCGGGCCTTCGGCCCTACGCGAAGCTCGGCCTTCGGCCTTCGCTGGGTTCGAAGCTCAGCGTTGGGCCTCCGGCCCACCGCTTCGCTTTTTAGACACTTTTATTATTGCTCTGTGTGGGAGCACTATCTGTCCGCAGCTCGGCCTGCGGCCTCGCGTGCTTGGGAGCGCCTCTGGGACGCTCCGGGCCTTCGGCCCTACGCGGAGCTCGGCCTTCGCTGGGTTTTGAAGCTCAGCGTTGGGCCTCCGGCCCGCCGCTTCGCTTTTTAGACACTTATTATTGTTATGCCTGGGAGCCCTGTCTGTCCGCAACTCGACCTGCGGCCTTCGCTAGTTAGTTATGTCCCCTCCTCAATAGCGGTGGTCCACACAACGTTTCACGTTATCCATCGCGGCTGTGTCCCTGACGCAGCCTACCTTATTTTTTTTTTTCCTTCTACTTTATTTTTTCTATTTATTTTTCGCTGGGCGCGTTTCCGTCTGTTCATCTCTTAAATCTCATTTCATTTGATATCCATATCAACAGTTATAATACTACTGAAAAACATTTAATGAATAAATTATAATTATTAATAAATTGATATGAATATCATGAATAATATGAAGAGGTCAGTGAGTAAAACATGTAATATATAACATAATAATATATTGTTTCGTAAAGCTAGCGTAGCCTAGAGCCTAGAGTATGCGGTTGCCCTGCACGTTGTTGCGGTTGTTGAGCAGGATCTTCTCCTGGCGCATCTTCTCCTGCTTGAAGGCCTCGCGGTTGGCCTTCTTCTCCGCGCGCCGCTCCGCGCGGAACTCCTTCAGCAGCCGCTTGCGCTCCTTCTTCTCTTCCGGACTCTCATCTTTGGGCCTGCGGGGAAATCATAGAATCAGAGCGGTTTTGCACTACGACCGATCTGATTCGAAGTTATAACCGTAGAACTATCTGTATGGTACTTTACGCGCTACATCCGGTTTTTGTCTGTCATTCTTCGGATCTAGTGCGTAAACTACTATACAAATAGTTCTACGGTTATGACTTATGACGGATCATATTTTTAAGAATTCGGATCGGACGCGCGAAACGGAGACATGCAACACCTGTAGACCCTGTAGTATCTTTTGGTAGGTATATAGCAAAACATTTGAAAACATATATGGTAGGTGTATTTGACGAGAAAATTTGCGTGGACCTCCGCTTGCGACAACGAAGGCTGAGGTCCTTGTGGGGCCGAAGACCCGAAGCGTCCAGAAGGCCAGTGATCATTTGATCAATCATGCAACTCAAGTTCAAGTGTCTAAAGGTGGAGGCCGAGCACCGCGTAGGACCGAAGGCTCGTAGTGTCCAAGAACAATTTAGTAGTGCTCGAATACAGAACAAAACAAGGTGTCACAAGGCTCCATATATGTGAGCGATCATATGTTTTTCTTTATGGTTCCGAGGTGTTTTAGGAACTAACCGTAGCGACAGCACACTGAGGGTGGAGAGCACGGTGTCGGCGCGGGTGGCGGCGTCATCATCATCATCAGCGGCGGCGGGCGGCTGCAGCGCGTTGAACCTGGCCAGCGACTTCACCGTGAGCTTGTTGTCGGCCTCCAGCACGTCCTTGGGGATGCCCGTCTTGGGGTTGATGCGGATTTTGCCCGGTTTCTGCAACATTCATGACAATAACAATAAATATCATAAGACATTGTTACGAAGTGTAGACACGCGGACATTGCTGACTTGTCACCGACTAGATACATGGCATCCATATGTGCAGCGTGTGAGGCTGACCTTGGGCTCCTCGATGAGCTTGGGGTGGTTGTAGAGGTTGGAGTAGGTGGAGAGGATGGTCTCGCAGTCCCACTTCTCCTCCCGCGGCACCTCCACCGTGTCCAGCTCCTCCTCTGACTCTTCTTCGATCTCTTGTAGCCGGCGAATCCTGCCACAGAACAAATTCTACTATTAGTTGTAATTTTCCTTTCTACACCGTGTTTCACTTAACACTAAAAACCTTAAAACAGTTTGTTCAGAATCGAAAGTAGAATCGATTGAGCTATATCTTGATGGAGGTAATATTTTTTATTTAAATTAGTATTATTAGTTATTTTTTACGTGCCCATTCTATTGTACTCGTAATACAACATTGTGTATATCGCATTGCTAGAGGTTGTTTACCATTTTCAGTATTTAGGGGTATTAATACTGGCTGGTTACTTGGACGATTATTTTTTCCGCTACTAGTTTGACGTTGTTTGTCAGTTTAAGCTTAATGTTTATCATAAGTCATAACAAATTGAACTCGTACCTAATTACAACCTTGTCATTTTGAATATTGGGTTTAAATTTGCTTACTGCGATTACCTGTCCAATTTGAAGTTTACTGTGATAAAGCTTTAAAGTGTTTTACAGTGACATCTTAGCTGTCTATTGGTAAACCTTATGTCGTTGCAGTAACGTACACAAATAAATAGTCTTATGGTTTATGATGGTAGTTAGCAATTATTTTATTGAGTATAGAGCTAAAAGTCAAGTAGAGCTGTACAGAAAATTAAAAATTCAATTTACAAAAAGTAACGATCAGATTAAAAGATGAATACTCTAGATGAGTTTAAAAAAATAAAAATCAGTTGGGGTGTTTGAGGTTTTGAGTGATACCGGAAACACGTTGTATTATTAGTTTAATTTGAAATCGAGGGAAGGTCTCCTAAGACCGTTTTCGCGCATCAGCACGGGACCTGGTAGCCGCCCTCGCAGACCCGCTATCAACATGCACCCTGTATAGTGACCTGGCGATCTCGCGCTCCTTGTCGAGCTGGTGCCGCCGCCGCGACTCCTCGAACTCGTCGGCGGCGCGGAGCAGCGCGGCGTGCGACTCGGGCATGAAGCCCTCGATCTCCTCGCACTCCAGCGCGCCCAGCTCCGTGTCATCGTACTCCGCGAACATCTACACGACACGAATATTCATTTCATTAACCTATAAAACATAGGCAGTCAGTAGTCTGTTTCAAACGTGTGCAAATCTAAAACATAAAACAATAAGATCTCTAGACAGTCGTGTTATGGGTCTTGAGTTAGGAGTCCCTTCCGTAACCACAATTATAAATAAATTATTCATAAGTAAACTGTTACCCATGTTTGAGCTTTTCACCGCTGCCTCCCAGAGACCTCCAAAAGTAGGTGAAAAGTTAGGAATATACAGAGTGGGGCCTGTAACAAAGGCGAAGAATTGAACTGTAGGCTATTCTCCTTATACTGATCAACATTTGTTCAGTGACTTTTAAAAATTATGAAGTCTTTAAATTTTTAATTTTTCATACAAAATAAATATTAGCTTCAATGTACGCCATTATTGTTGTCATTGACGTTGTCTGTCACACTTTAGACTTAACAGAATTCGCAATACATTACCTCTTAGAAAAAACTTTTAAGGGCGATAAAAATCAAAATACAAGTTATTTTTAAAAGTCGCCGAACAAATGTTGATCAGTATAAGGAGAATAGCCTAGAGTTCAATTCTTCGCCTTTGTTACAGGCCCCACTCTGTATTTAAAATCAATTGGGACCGTGCGCGACGACAACGCCACGTGACAGTGACAATATTGTAACCGCTGTGAAGCGAGGAGTAAGTAAACATTGTGAAAAAAATAATGAAATCTTGTGCTATTTTACTACATTAGACAATTTTGGACGATGGTGATTACAACATTGTCGCCAATAACATTAAAATCGTTGTTTTCAGTGAGAAATTAACAAACTGGTGACTAAAACGGGGTTTCGTGCTATCGCTCACGAAATCATTTTCCAACCTGAGACTATGAATAAAGGCAATAAATTGGTGCTAGCTGGGCATTTTCTACAGATTGAAGACATTATTCCACCATTTATACCTATGTACAATAAAGTATAAATAAATCATTGGCTTTTGAAATAGTTGATCAGTTCACTGCTATCCTGTCATTTTCATAGGCTAACTAACTATAATATAGGTAAATAAATATCATTGCAGGGTACAGGGTTTATTGTAAAATAAAAACAAACTGGCTATAATAACGTTTAATTATATTATACATTACAAAAACTTGTTTCATTTACTTGAAAATATTGGAGGTTTACCAGATATCACATCAAATACAATCATGAATGCGATGAAGTTAAGTTCTCAGGAATTTTATTTAAAATGTGATAAGCTTTCAGTGGATGGACTGCTTCTGCTTCTATTGTTCTCGTGCTCCTTCTTCCCATTGAAACCTCGATATTTACGCATTTTCGTCAATCCGTTTCGGTTTGTAAACAGGAGCACAGATGAGGAAACTAAAAAAATTATTTCGAACATAACTGGGATTGGCTTCCACGTCGGCTTTTCTACCTCCAATAAAATTTGCACTATAAATTCACCGTAAATTCAATTCAATACTTGTATCAATTGATTACGCACTTTAAGTAAAACTTCAGAGATTGGACGACACTTTTCTTCTTACGGCAACTATTCACTTAAACGGCGGTTTTGTTTCCACCACGGTCTTGGAAATAGGTAGAATTTAGTCGCTACTTTTCCTGGAGTTATTACAATTCGCCATAACAAATTTTACTGGGCCCGTATTAAATTTATCTCAAAAACGACATGAAAATGTTTACTGCAATATGGATTTGACAGCGCAAGTCAGCGACTAAGATGTCAATTTTGGCCGTAGTGAGCGCTGTGATCGTTTTAGCTACCCCCTCCACCCGCTTTGCACCCTGCCAATACTTTTGGATACTGCATAAATAATCCATGACAGAATCTTGATGTTCCCTAAAACTTGCGGTTTTGTTGGAAAAAGACTCCACTGAGGATCTTGACGAAGAAGACGATCATGAAAAATGTACCATAAGCGTCACCTCGAGACTTCGGAAACTCGCCTCCAACGTGTTAAGTTGAGAGACACAGCTCTGTATTAATTAATTCTAATTTCAAGTGAGCACTGTTCAACATAAGCATACCTCACGTTTGATTGTCGTACTGTCCACTGCTGCTCGCTTCGCACGCTAGAATGTTCTAGAGGGTCAAGAACGTTGAAGTAGTTACCTTCTCGAAGCGGTCATCGAGCAGCGTCAGGCCCTGGTTCCTCCTGATGACGCTGGACGACATGGAGTACTGCGAGAACCGGGACTTGGTGTCGTGTTTGTCGCTGTCCCACGCTGCCAGCCGGCGGCCCTCCTGATAACAAACACATGCGTAAATGCAAACATACAATTATACATCACTCTGTATTAGACACTCGTAAACGCAAAGACGCACTGCTTGACTCCTGAGTCGTGACGGGTTAAGAATTTCACCACCCTATTGTAGAAGTCGACTGTTCTGGATTTGTAATTGTGGTGTGAGCGATGGGCTAGTAACCTGTCACTACACTATCACAACGTGTAGGTGAAAGTTGCCGAGAGTGTACATGTGTACCTGTGGGTCGGTGTCGTCGTCCGAGTCGAGGTCGGAGGCGAAGGCCTGGCCGGAGTCGCCGGACACGCTGTCGGCGTCTTCATCGTCTTCTTCATACTCCTCGCCATCTGACCATAAACAAAATAGGTAACGTTTTTACCGAAAATACGTGTTTACGCGACAAGCAAACCGACCAACGAAGTTGCAGCTCACATCCACGACACGAGAGCTCATTTGACCACTAGATGAAGTATCGCGCGGTTGGCGATAACCATACATCGCGGTTTTCGGAGCGGGAATGATTTGAAAAAGAGTAGAGATAAACAGATATGTTAGTCTAAGAAAATATCATATTATGCTTAATGAATAATTACCTCTCTGCGAGTTGTATACAATTTGTGACAAAGTTTTATTTTAATTTCCGTAAAAGTCTTATAACTTTTAAGCAGAGATCGGACGGATTTGCGACATTCTTAGTGACTTACGAAATTTTAATGACTTTTAGTATGAGATGACGCACAAAAATCCGATCTCTTCTTATAAGATAACAATAAAAATAACTTTAATTAATTACTTGCTGTAAATTTAATAGTTGACACGATTTTCAGAATAAACTATGAAGAATTTTCTTATTTATAAATGAATAGACTTAACTGAAGAGATTGATAATGAATGGCCATTATAAAAAATAAGCGCGTTACAAAACACGGAGAAACTAAAAAGCCAAAAATAATAAACCTTTCAATTCAGATTTCTTATCGTATTGCAATAAGCTAAACATCCAAATTATAAACAAATCAATTATTTTTGTAGTCGGTACCAGACCTATTCGTCGCCTTGCTATTGCCTGTTTGCCCCACCCAACCATACACAGGCTGGTACCGACTCCAAAAATAATTGATTTGTTTATAATTTGGATGTTTAGCTTATTGCAATACGATAAGAAATCTGAATTGAAAGGTTTATTATTTTTGGCTTTTTAGTTTCTCCGTGTTTTGTAACGCGCTTATTTTTGAAGGCGGTTTTATTTTTTTTAAAAAGTTTATTTATTTGTTGATTTTTAGTGGTTCCTAGTGATATTATATGTATCAGTCCGAATACATGTACAGTAGTGAAAGAATTATCCTTTAACTCCTAGCCATTGAGGAGTTGACCTTCCATCATCAGCTCAGCCACATAAAATTATTACCATCAGACGTAAATACTGGTGTACCTTTGAAAAATAGACTAAAAACATTACATGTGCCTATAACATTTGAAGAGTTCCCTCAATTTCTCCAGGATCCCATCATCAGACCCAGACTTGGTGCCAATGGGACCATCTCGGGGTTATACCGGTTCGATCAAAAAAAAAATTTTGAAAATCGGTCCACGATTCTCGGAGATATCGAGTAACATACATACAAAAAAAAAAATAAATAAAAAATAAAAAAAAAACATTCAGTCGAATTGAGAACCTCCTCCTTTTTTGAAGTCGGTTAAAAATATGTACCTATATGTATGATTGATCTTTATTTATTTTTCAATCAATTATTCATTCGGTAGAAACCTGCTAGAGTAAGATCTGTTTTTAAGTAAATACCTACTCTTTGGCTAATGTCAAACGTTCCCGCTCCGAAAACCCCGATGTATGGCGATAACTGATTAAATTTAAGTTTCAGATTAGAAATAAGTTTAGGTTTTTAATTACTAGCTTTGTATAAATTAACTTGTTCGCCGTACAAACGTTCATCTTTCTTAACAATCTAGAAGGATGTACAAAACTCACCGTCCGCTCCTTCCCCCATGGCCAGCTCGATGAAGTTGTCCTCCAGCTCATTCTGCGGGTCCTCGAAGTCAAAGTCCTCGTCCAGCGCCGCTACCACTTCCGGGTCCAGGTCCAGGCACAATCCTACACATTTTATCATCATATAAACAAATATATCAAACTAGCTTTTACCCGCGGCTTCGCCCGCGTAATAAAAGTATTCTTATTGAAACGTTTACAAAAAATAAGATTTTCATTTGGATCCGTAGGTTTCTTTGTAGGTACAGATGTCCGCGATTATTTCGATTAAGGTAAAGCGGGGCAATTCTCGACTGGAGGGCCATTGTAACTGATCTATTTGCTGTACGGTCCGGTTTTGGCTGACTGTACCTTACACATATTACTATTGCTTTAAAATAAATTCTTGCAATGATTGTAGAATTGTTACAAAGCGACCACAGCGTAGGTAGTAGGTACGAATATGTATGTATTTTACCTATTTAAATATTTATACTGGGGAAACTTCATACAACCCACATAGCCAGTATCTCGACGCTATGGTCGGTAGGGTAGAAAGTACTTCCTTGCATTATCGCTTACAATTTTTTCCATTTTGCTTATACTTATTGCAAACGTAAACATATAAAAGGCAAGCAAACAACGATCTTCTTACAGCACATTGAATGTAATAGTTATTACGGATGCAGGATACTCGCCGATGCCTACTTACTAATACCTTCCCTTTGAGCCACCTGCATTTTATCCCCGTCCCCGTCCCCTATTTCTATCCCTATCCCTATCCCTATCCCTAACCCTATCCCGTTCCGTCCCTGTCCCTGTCCCTGTCCCTTTCCCTGTCCCTGTCCCTGTCCCTGTCCCTGTCCCTGTCCCTGTCCCTGTCCCTGTCCCTGTCCCTGTCCCTGTCCCTGTCCCTGTCCCTGACCCTGTCCCTGTCCCTGTCCCTGTCCCTGTCCCTGTCCCTGTCTCTATCCCTATCCCTATCCCTAACCCTATCCCGTTCCTGTCCCTGTCCTTTCCCCTGTCAAATTATCATGCTAGGAGGTGAACTATAAAAAATCCTTTCTTAGTGCTCCTCTAAGGAACTTCCGTGTTAATTTGAAATCTCTTGAACCAGAAGTAAAGATAAAAACTAAAGCTATACTTATGGCTATTTTGGATATTTTAACCTCATTGCACAACAACAGGGGAGAATATTTCTTTTCCACCTCATTAAATTTTAAAATCGTTGTATTTATCGTGATCAGCGACCCGATAAACCATAAAAACGATACCCATATTGTGCTTTTGACTTTACCCCCTTTGCACCCCTTTAGGGGTCAAATTTCTTTAGAAATCCTCCTGTGAAGTTTCGAATAAAATAGTCAAACTAATCTTGTTTCCCCATACAAACTTTGAACCCCCATTTCACCCTTTTAAGAGGAGAATTTTGAAAAATCCTTTCTTAGTGCTCCTCTACGCCATATAAGGAACCTATGTGCCAAATTTGAAATCTCTAGGACCAACAGTTTCGGCTGTGTGTTGATATGTCAATCAGTCAGTCAATATCTTCTTTTATATATTTAAACCCCATTGCACCACAACAGGGGAGAAGGTATTTCACTTCCGCCTCGTTAGATTTTAAAAACGTTGTGTTTATCGTGATCAGCGACCCGATAAACCATAAAAACGATACCCATATTGATTTTTTGACTTTATCACCCCCTTTTCACCCTTTTAGGGGTTAAATTTTCAAAAAACCTGAAACACGTAGTCAGCCATATGTCTTAAGGAATCTTCCTGTGAAGTTTCGAATAAAATAGTCAAACTAATCTTGTTTCCCCATACAAACTTTGAACCCCCATTTGACCCCCTTAGGAAGTGAATTTTGGAAAATTCTTTCTTAGTGCTCCTCTACACTATATAAGGAACCTACTTGACAAATTTGACGTCTCTAGGACCAGCGGTTTCGGCTGTGCGTTGATATGTCGGTCAGTCAGTCAATATCCTCTTTTATATATTTTTTTGATATTTAAACCCCATTGCACCACTACAGGGGAGAAGGTATTTCACTTCCGCCTCGTTAGATTTTAAAAACGTTGTATTTATCGTGATCAGCGACCTGATAAACCATAAAAACGATACCCATATTGATTTTTTGACTTTATCACCCCCTTTTCACCCTTTTAGGGGTTAAATTTTCAAAAAACCTGAAACACGTATTCAGTCATATGTCTTAAGGAATCTTCCTGTGAAGTTTCGAATAAATTAGTCAAACTAATCTTGTTTCCCCATACAAACTTTGAACCCCCATTTGACCCCCTTAGGAGGTGAATTTTGGAAAATCCTTTCTTAGTGCTCCTCTACACTATATAGGGAACCTACGTACCAAATTTGAAATCTCTAGGACCAGCGGTTTCGGCTGTGCGTTGATATGTCAGTCAGTCAGTCAGTCAGTCAGTCAGTCAGTCAGTCAGTCAGTCAGTCAGCTTCTTCTTTTATATATTTAGATGAAAACAGCAAATGCAGCCGAATATTCGGTATTCGGCATATTCGGCATGTTTTTCAATGTTCGTATTCGGCCGAATAGTTCGGTTATGTTGCCGAATATTAACCGAATAAACAAAGTAAATAAATAGCGTAAGTTGTTTCGTAATTCAACACTCTCAATAGACACCTCAAGGCTCAAGGTAATAGGAATAAGAGATGACGAATCCTGTCCACATTGTGGCATGGAGGAAACAAGCCTACATTTGTTAGCGGAATGTATTATGTATGCGGCACCGCGATATAATACATTTGGTAGAGACAGACTAGGAGTAGAACTCAAGGATGTCGAATTAAAAGATGTCCTTTTTCTTCTGCAGGAAAACGAGAAGATTTGAAGAAGGAAGTGTGAGAATGCTGCCGGAACAGTAACCTGCAGCTCCAACTCTAGGGAACTGGGTTGAATGAACACAAGTGATCGACAGCCTGCCTGCCTCCGGCCGGGCGTCCCTACACTACATCTACATCTTCGTAATTCATCGGATAATGACATCCTATTTCAGCATTATTAGCAGCCAAAGGCAGTTAAAAATGCGTTAAAATATAAATACCTACAATAATTATGTAAATCAGTAAAAATAATGTAGCTTAAGAAACAAAAACCAAAATTTTCTTATGCACTAAATTATAGGAACATTAAGGGCCTTAATACCCATTACCAATCATTGAAAAGTTTTTAACTTTAACCCAGATAACCCTAAATTAAATTAAATATCATTTATTTCAGAAATAAATTTCCATATTGTATTAGCTAAATGCAAAACAAGAGCGTGTCGGGCCACGCTCAGTGTAGGGTTCCGTAGTTTTTCGTATTTTTCTCAAAAACTACTGAACCTATCAAGTTCAAAACAATTTTCCTAGAAAGTCTTAATAAAGTTCTACTTTTGTGATTTTTTTCATATTTTTTAAACATATGGTTCAAAAGTTAGAGGGGGGGGGACACACTTTTTTTTCCTTTAGGAGCGATTATTTCCGAAAATATTAATATTATCAAAAAACAATCTTAGTAAACCCTTATTCATTTTTAAATACCTATCCAACAATATATCACACGTTGGGGTTGGAATGAAAAAAAATATCAGCCCCCACTTTGCATGTAGGGGGGGTACCCTAATAAAACATTTTTTTCCATTTTTTATTTTTGCACTTTGTTGGCGTGATTGATATACATATTGGTACCAAGTTTCAGCTTTCTAGTGCTTACGGTTACTGAGATTATCCGCGGACGGACGGACGGACGGACGGACGGACGGACGGACGGACGGACGGACGGACGGACGGACGGACGGACGGACGGACGGACGGACGGACGGACGGACAGACAGACATGGCGAAACTATAAGGGTTCCTAGTTGACTACGGAACCCTAAAAAGAATCAGTGTTATAACACCTGGTAGGGTCAAGTGGGCTAAGCCAGGATTTAAAATATGGTGGAACCGAATATTCGGCTCGGTAACAGCTGAACCGAATGTTCGGCCGAATATTCGTATTCGGCAAAGTCCGTATTCGGCCCATCTCTAATCCATCCATATCCATATATCTATATAATCCATATATATCCATCCATCCATCCATATAATCCATATATCCATATCCATATAATCCATATTCCATATATAATATTATAAATGCGAAAGTAACTCTGTCTGTCTGTCTGTTACGCTTTCCCGCTTAAACCACGCAGCCGATTTTGATGAAATTTGGAACAGACAATCTTTAGACCCTGAGACAAAACATAGGCTACTTTTTATTTCGAAAAAAAGGGATGAAGGGGTTGAAAAAGAGGTTGAAAGTTTGTATGGGATTTCTTAATTTTAAAAGATAAAACCATGAAACTTTATATTTTAGCACTTGATAAGAAATCATTAAACATATATTTAAAGTCACATACAGGTCGAACGCGATTAATTAACATTATTTTTACCTTTAAAATAAACATGGTGGGAAATAAACATTAACTAAAAGCGGGTAGATTATATTTATTTGTCTACCCCGAACATTTATATAAATTAATATCGGGTAGTTTTGTATTGTTTACATCTCCGGTGACATTTTGCTGGGACGTCAGTCTTCCGCGACCACGGCCAGTGCAACCTGGCCGAAACGTTGGGAAAAAAGGTAAAAATAATGTTAATTAATCGCGTTCGACCTGTATGTGACTTTAAATATATGTACAAAGCGCGAGAACTTAAAGTGTTATATCATTAAACATCTTGATAAGGGATAGGGATAGGGATAGCGATAGGGATAGCGATAGCGATAGCGATAGCGATAGCGATAGCGATAGCGATAGGGATAGGGATACGGATACGGATACGGATAATATGGGTATCGTTAGAGGGATACGGATAATCGGTCGGCGGTCTCTTACAATCAATGTGCTCTAAGACGATCGTTGTTTGCTTGCTTGAAGATTACGTTTGCGATAAGTATAAGCAAAATGTAAAAAATTGTAAGAGAGATTAGAAAAAAGTACTTTTTACCCACCGATCATAGTGTCGAAATACGGGCTATGTGGGATGTTTATAAAGGTTTCCCCAGCGTATATAGAATTACCTACGCTGTGGTCGATGTGTAATATTTCTACAATCATTGCAAGCAAAAGTATTATGTGCAATCGAAATAATCGCAGATAAATATACCTACAGAGAAACCTAAGGATTCAAATGAAAATCTTAATGAATACTTTTATTACGCGGGCGAAGCCGCGGGTAAAAGCTAGTCCATTATAAAGGAAACATTTACAAAACTAAACGTAAAGGTATTTTGATAGTAATTTGTAGGGCCAATACAGACAGACTGCAACAGGGTTATTGGAAACCGGAGAGTTGATTAAAGTCAATGGTTGTTAGACCAAGGTACCTTGTGTAGCAGCTTTGTTGAGTAAACCCACGTCTTCCTCGACAGCGGATGCGAACACGGAGCTTGGCAGATTCAGCTTCTCCACAACAGGGATTACTGGCTCATCCTCCTCGCCTGATGGCTGCGACTTCTCTTTCCGTTTATGTGTTGCTTTCTAAAATTAATAAAAATTTGTTCGTAAGTAGTTTTCGAGGATGGCAATTTCTCAAAGTCGACAAACCACACAACAATTTTTTATTAAAACACTTTGCCAGGAGGTCTGGCTACATTTCTGGGCATCAAAATAGTAAATAACAAAAAGAGCAAATAGTAAATAATGAAGAAATCAACGAAATTTTCACCAGCCACTACTGCTAGACAATAAAGATAAAATTATCCAGACTCACGGGCTGCAGAACGAGCGTGACCTCCTTGGTGTCCTTGAGATGCTGCAGGTAGTTGTAGTCATCGTCGAAGTAGACGCCGTACTTGCGCTGCTCCTCTCTGCGCTGCTCGGGAGTTAGCTCCTGTAACAACAGCCAAAGTGAAATGAGAGTGAGTGGAAACTTCTTTTTCTATGAAAATCATAACAATAACACCTTGACTCTTCACAAACAATTACTTTCTAAAATAGTTTTGAAATTAAAATATCTCTTTACAGAGTAGATACTTAAAACTTACATGTATTAAACTAGCTGACAATATATGTAGGCACATGATTTAATTTAACGTAACGTTATGTTCGCCATCACTTATTCTAATTAATTTTATAAAAATATCTTAGGTTACAAAGTAACTGACAGGTTCCTTTTCTTTCCTCGGCGGTACTGCGGCGCTGACGGGCACCAGCACCCGCTGCGGGGCGCTCTCGTCGGCGGCCAGGGGATCCCGCTGCGACCTGTGCACTAAGTTGAACGTTACTGCCTTCTTTCGGTCTATGAACTTCTTCTTGGTTTTAGGCTGTAAATGTTAGAATTTCGTGGTTAGACTAATAGTGAATGCGTAATTTAGTAACATAAATAGAAACTATAGTTGTTTATACCATCTTGAAAGCCTTGCTTTAGTTAGAGTCACGGGAAATAGAAATAATACACGAAAATGCACAAAACATGTGTTGTTTTGGCAAATGTCAGTGACAAAGGAAGAGTGATTTGAAGTCGTTCAGAGTAATGACCATGTTATAAAGAAGCATATAATTTCTTTTTTTAAATTTCAGTGTATAAAACTGAGTTTTATAACAACTACATAATTTCTTATTTGAAATTAATATTTCAATATCAAATGTAAGATAAAATACCTGTGTATTTTATAAATCATGCAGAAAATTAGTATTTGTACAATAATGTGAAGGTTGTAGAACGCTGTCAGAGCCATTTTGGCCAAGTTAACCAACATGATAAATACATAGATTTAGAATTATTAAACTAGATTGTGGAATCACATTTTTTGCCATACTAAATTGAACCTTATCACTGAGACAGAAAGGTGATCGTATCAGACTAGCGAAAACGGTCCACATGAGAGGGCATTGTTTGGGCTGGTGTCCCTCTCGCACGTGTTGCCAGTGTTAATGAGGTTACCATAGTAGTAGTATTTTTATCTGTATATTACCTGACTTTATTACTTCTTATATTATTTTAGTGTTATATTCAAACTAGGGTTTCGATATATTTCAAAGAATTGGAAAATAATTATAATGTAAATTTTTTGATGTCAATAAATCAAAGATTTGTATAATCAAAAAAATTAAGGTAGGCTGCGTCAGGGACACAGCCGCGATGGATATCGTGAAACGTTGTGTGGACCACCGCTATTGAGGAGGGCATAGTTAGTAACTAAAATAGCGAAGGCCGAAGGCCGAGCTCCACGTAGGGCCGAAGGCCCGGAGCGTCTCTGAGAGGCTCCCAAGTACGCGAGGCCGCAGGCCGAGCTCCGGACAGACAGTGCTCCCATGCAGAACAATAATAAAAGTGTCTAAAAAGCGAAGCGGCGGGCCGGAGGCCCAACGCTGAGCTTTGAAACCCAGCGATGGCCGAAGGCCCGGAGCGTCTCCGAGAGGTTCCCAAGCACGCGAGGCCGCAGGCCGAGCTCTGGACAGACAGTGCTCCCACGAAGAACAATAATAAAAGGGTCTAAAAAGTGAAGCGGCGGGCCGGAGGCCCAACGCTGAGCTTCAAAACCCAGCGAAGGCCGAAGGCCGAGCTCCGCGTAGGGCCGAAGGCCCGGAGCGTCTACGAGAGGCTCCCAAGCACGCGAGGCCGCAGGCCGAGCTCCGGACATGCAGTGCTCCCATGCAGAACAATAATAAAAGTGTCTAAAAAGCGAAGCGGCGGGCCGGAGGCCCAACGCTGAGTTTGAAACCCAGCGAAGGCCGGAGGCCGAGCTCCGCGTAGGGCCGAAGGCCCGGAGCGTCTCCGAGAGGATCCCAAGCACGCGAGGCCGCAGGCCGAGCTCCGGACAGATGGTGCTCCCACGAAGAACAATAATAAAAGTTTCTAAAAAGCGAAGCGGCGGGCCGGAGGCCCAACGCTGAGCTTCAAAACCTAGCGAGTACCGAAGGCCGAGCTCCGCGTAGGGCCGAAGGCCCGGAGCGTCTCCGGGAGGCTCCCTAGCACGCGAGGCCGCAGGCCGAGCTCCGGACAGATGGTGCTCCCATGCAGAACAATAATAAAAGTGTCCAAAAAGCGAAGTGGCGGGCCGGAGGCCCAACGCTGAGCTTTGAAACCCAGCGAAGGCCGAAAGCCGAGCTCCGTGTAAGGCCGAAGGTCCAGAGCGTCTCCGAGAGGCTCCCAGGCACGCGAGGCCGCAGGCCGAGCTCCGGACAGACAGTGCTCCCACGCAGAATAATAATAAAAATGTCTAAAAAGCGAAGCGGCGGGCCGGAGGCCCAACGCTGAGCTTCGAAACCCAGCGAAGGCCGAAGGCCGAGCTCCGCGTAGGGCTGAAGGCCCGGAGCGTCCCTGAGAGGCTCACAAGCATGCGAGGCCGCAGGCCGAGCTCCGGAAAGACAGTGCTTCTAGGCAGAACAATAATAAAAGTGTCTGAAAAGCGAAGACTTTTTACGTTTAAAAAAGTGTTCCGCATGGGAGCACTGTCTATCTGCAGCTCGGCCTGCGGCCTCGCGTGCTTAGGAGCTTCTCAGCTTAGGTACTTAGGTCTTCTCTTGGTTCGTAGTTAAACATCAACTTCCCTACAATCCCCATAGTAATTAAGTATATTGCGAAGGCCAAATGCCGAGCTCAGCGTAGGGCCGGAGGCCCGTAGCGTCCCTGACAGGTCCTAAGTACGCGAGGCCGTATCTTCATCTGAATCTGAAACTCTTACCAGGGCAACTACTACTGCTAGAGGCAAACTGATCACACCAAAGGTCATTAGGTCATTACCCGAAATTAACTTGTCTAACACTTATCGTGACAAAACGACAATGCAAAACACTAATGGTAAACAAGAGGCAAAATACCAAACACAAGACCGTGGGGCCTTCGGGCCCTGCGCAGCACCAAAAAAAGTACTGTACCTACATACAAATAAATAAATAAATAAATATTGCACGACACCTTACGTCACAGATCAACCTAGCCCCAAACTAAGGAAATCTTGTACTAGGTCTAGGGGATAGTACCCATACCTATACATATTTATATGGCGACGATATACATAATTATATAGATAGAAAATACATACTTATTATACGTAGAAAACATAGGAACAAATATCTGTGTTCGTCAAACAATTAAATTCTCTTACCCCAGAAGTAGTTCAGTAAGCTCGAACCCAGGACCGCGGCTTAGCAGCAGGGTAAAATGTTCAACCAACTACACCAGACCGGTCGTCTAAGTGTAAGTATATTATAGCTAAGTATACCAATATTTAAAGTAGGTACGTATAACGTCGCTGGCACTCATAGTACAAGCTATTCTTAGTTTGAAGACTTCGATGCTTAATAGGTTCGTTCTGCGTGAGGTGTCTTCCAATACATATATTTTAAGTTTTCGACATCCATAGTAATTAGTAATTACTGAAATTTAGAATGAATGAATGAACATTTTGAAAAAGACCAAATTCTCAAGAAGCCGCTGTCTGTTCCAATTACTGCCGCCGCTCCGCCACAGATTCTGATGCATTATTTGAGGATATTAATATGTTATACTTTACTGAATTTGAACCACAATGAATCAATTTTGCTTGATTATTGTACTAAAAATATTTTGCGTCAGTGTAATGTTTTAAATTTTGCATACGATGACCTTAAACGAATCAAAAGAGACAAGATTGCTTCGGTATACGCATTATGCGGCCGCCGCTGGCGCCATACATTGTAATGCACATTTGAGGAGATGAATAGGTTTTACTATAGAAAATGTATATTTATTGTAATCCTTATTAGTTAGTCTTAGTATTTTAAGTAATCTTTTACGGTTTCATGCTTTAATTTTTGTATACGATGGCCTTAACGAATTGAAAGAGACAATATTGCTTCGGTATGTTATATGCGGCCGCCGGCGCCATAGGTACATTCTAATGCATATTTGAGGAGATGGATATGTTTCAATATAGAAAATATATGTTTATGGTAATCCTTATTGGTTAGTCTTAGTATTTTTTAGTAATTATTGATGGTTTTATGCTTTAATTTTCGCATACGATTGCCTCAAACGAATCGAAAGAGTCACGATTGCCAACAAGTTTCAGTACATTGCCAGCCGTTGCCGCCGCCATAGTTTCTAATGCATTATTTTATAAGATAAATAAGTTTAACTATAAATAATGTATATTTATTTTAATCGTTATTAGTTAATCTTAATATTTTACATAATTTTTGACAGTTCTATGCTTTAATTTTTGCATACGATGGCCTCAATTATGAACAACCACCAAATTTCTGTAAAAAATGACACATTATTGAATTTTTCCAGCTGGGCATAAACAAATATGTTAGTCTTTTATAATATTTCGATAAAACAGCACTAGATCTATCTATCAATATCATTTTGCGATACGGCACAGTACAATTTTTGTGAGTAATTGTTAAACAAACACTGCAAAAAACGTCATTTTTGGCCCGAATGGAACGCTTTTACCGCAAAAGTGGCGCCTCCTATATCAGCAAACTATGTTTGTCCGAGTAATGGCTACTTTCCTCTACACATTTATATTAAAATTATTTATATAGGTATTATAGTTACAGAGATGTAAGTCGCCGCGCCATAACACTTTTCGTTACACCTGGTTTTCGGTCCGGTCATTCTACTACGGGTTTTTAAAGACGTTCACCTAACGTTTCACCTCAAAAATATGTTCAAATGGGTATTAGTAGATTTGGTAGTAACTTTGAAAATTGACTGGTATCCCCAATGTATGACAGTGATGACGTCACTGAATAATGTTGACATTGTCAGTAAGTGCGAGAGGGACACCAGCCCAAACAATGACCTCTCATGTGGACACACTTTTTGACCTAACTACTCGTTCTGGTTTAACTGTAATTCTGTGCCTATACGTCAATTACGTCAATGTCACAGTCATGTCATTGTCATCTGAAAGAGCATAACATAACCTGTAAACTATGTTATGCACTAGAAATTTAAACGTTTTTCCCACAAATTACAAGAAAACCATAACAAAATGGGTTCCTATAGGACTCACGCGGATGAAAAGTTCCGTTGAGCCAAAAACGAAAACATACTCTCATACAATTCTCTTCCCAAAAACAGATTTTCCTGCGCGATCTAACAGTGCAAGAAAAGATGAAATTCAAAAGGTAAAATTACGTTTAAATCTATTACATATAACATTTCTGTTTTTGTTAAAACCCTGTTTAAGTTATGTTTCAGTATTTTACGGATTTGCCATTCAAAATAGGCTGAAACATTTACAGAAATATACTGTTTTATGTTTAGGTTGCAAAGTTTTCTGATCTCTACAACTGGCAGAGGGAACATCTGAAAGGGCCGGAGTTCGTGTTGCACGACGGCCCGCCGTACGCTAACGGAGACTTGCACATGGGACATGCTATTAATAAGGTATGGAAATATTTTTCTAAAGTTTAACAAACATATATGTTCAGTTTAAGTCTATAGAGGTGATGAAATAATTAAATTAATTCCGGGTCGACTTGGATCATTTATTCCAGCAGATCATATACACATGAGTCACATAGATCAAAGATGTTGTCCATTTATATGTTTTTGCAAATCCTCTTTTCAGATAATAAAAGACATAAACAACCGCCACCATGTTCTGCTCGGCGACAGAGTACACTACGTGCCCGGCTGGGATTGCCACGGCCTGCCCATCGAGCTCAAAGCCCTCCAGCAAACCAAAAAGACCAAAACAACACCTACTGGCAAAGGACAGAAACTAGCTGCTGCTGCTGAGACACAAGAGGTGGCAGCGCCATCTAGTGCTGTTGAAATACGTCGCGTGGCGAGGAAGTTCGCGCTGGAGACTATAGAGAGACAGAAGGCGCAGTTTGAGAGCTGGGGCGTGATGGCGGACTGGGACAAGCGGTGTTACCGGTGAGGAAATCACAGAGAATACAAATACCAGACAAAGTATTCTTAAGACATCATCCATCCACTATTGTAGTAGGAGTAGTATTTAAGTTAAAAGTAATTGTATATGTTGCAGAACTCTGGATAACAGCTATGTGAAGAGCCAGTTGGAATTATTCTATGAGATGTACGAGAAGGGACTCATTTTTAGAGCTTTGAAGCCTGTTTACTGGTCACCGTCATCCAAGTGAGTTGAATAACGTTGCTAGTTGCTACTTTACACCTAGAACAAACAAGTATTTAATTGAATGCCTTATTTTCTGTATTGATTCCAGAACAGCGCTAGCGGAGGCGGAGCTGGAGTACGACCCGCAGTTCAAGAGCACGGAGGTGTACGTCAGCTTCCCTCTAGATACTGTACCGGACAAACTCAGAGACGTCGCTAACAAGTTCGTATCGTTTTCACAGCTTCCCGCTAGACACCATGCCTAGGGTTGCCAAACGTACTATATAATATAGTTTTGTACTATATTTTGGCCGAGCGTACTATATTCTACATGACAAAAATATAGTACGCAAAAGTACTATATTTTTGGGGTCCTTCCCAGTGGCGAATTTACACTAGAGTCGAACCGCCAGGGGCGGCGTTTTTATAATGAAAAAAATTTCGTTTTCATTTCTATTTGACCTCCATTGTACATTTCATTTCTTCGTTCTGACATTAAATTATTACAGTTACAAATATATGAAGCCACCGTTGTTTGCAAACATTTCTATTTTTTCCACGATATATTAAAATAACGGCATTTCTTAAGGGGATTCTCTACTCCGATGAGCTTCGATTTGAATCCATTGGTATTATGGATATTATGATAGTTTCTAAAGCCTATCATATTAACAGCATCGTCTTTAAGCAAACTAGTATCCCATAATTACTTCACAGCTAATTGATTCTGTGATATTTAGCATCAAAGTTGAACTATTCTAGGACCAAAACTGGTTCTTTGGTCAAAACTTTGGCCTTAATTAGTTTCAAATTAAAATCGCTCTTGCACTTTTAGAAAAGTCTAGATTTCATATATGTAAGACCCTTCACTAAAACAAAAGTTCCAAAAATATTTTTAAGACAATGTCAAAGTTCATAAAAAATAAATACATATACATTTATTTTATATGGGTCTTACAAATAGGGTGTTTTGCCTTTTCGCAGAACTATTTTTGGCCGAGTTTCATTTGCCAACCAACATTTCGCCGAAGTTTCATTTTAACAACTAACGCTTAGCAACTTTTTGTATGCCAACTTTTCAATTGGTAGACTTATTGTAAAGCGGGTTATTAAAATCCATCTAAACTTTTGGCAGACTTGTAATTTTTCAAATGTTTCACTTACTCAAACAACTTTTGGACAAATAACGTTTCGCAACGAAACATTAGACAAGTTACAAATAATTTCTAACATCATCCACAACTAGTTGTATATTCCGCCAAGTAAAACATTCGACAACATGAAAATTTAAGAAGTAAATTTAAGGCCAAATGTAAAGTTGGTAAACGTGAGCTTGGCAAATAAAACAATATTCCGCAAAACTTGAGTTGGGAAGTGATGTTCGGCCGTACAATTTTCGACGATAAAATAAGAGAACCAATACAACACAAAACTTGTCGCAAATCGATGAAAACCGAGTGGAGCCCCTCAAAGTGGGCAGAAAAAACGATTTTTACGACTCGGTTATCGATTATCTGTACTGTACTATAATTTATTTCGGTGTACTATATTTTATAGATGGAATTTTCTAAAATACTATATTTCCCTAAAAAAAAGTTGGCAACCCTAACCATGCCTGACAAGCTCAGGCCATTGAGAACAAGTATGTATTTATAGATTTTTTCAAAATATAAACACGGTATCATTTTTTGTCTTCTTAAAGATAGATAGATATAATAGGCATTAAGATAAAAGGCATGCAACTTTATATAAAAAAATTGAAGTTGGTTAAAATTGTATTTATTTGCCGCATTATCCCACTCATTCTTATTTCGGCCTTGATCTTTGCGTTCTTTGAACATATTTGTTGTTTAACACTGAAACAACTTTCACGATATACAATATTTAACATTTTAAACGGGACTTGATCGCATATTTAAACTAACCTCATATACTTGGACGACGTAATGGCCATCCCCATGGTCTCGGAGCAGGTTGGATACCTGTAGTATAATTTCAGCGAGGTGATCTCGGCGGTGGTCTGGACCACGACGCCGTGGACGCTGGTGGCCAACCGCGCCATCTGCTTCAGCGGGCAGCTCTCGTACAGCGTCGTGAGGATGGAAGGCCGCAGCGGGCTGTTTCTGCTCGCTACTGAGCTGCTCGACCAGTTGGAGAAGACCCTAGAAGGAAGCTTGCAGAAGGTCGCAGAGGTTGCCGGTAGGTACGAGTAGTATGATGTATACAAGGTACTCGCGAGGAACCCGTATAACTTGAACCACGCGTTTCTGAGGCCAAAAGAAAGAAAAAATGTTACATGAATTTGAAATTTTTTCGCGAAAAAAAAAATTTTTTTGTGTCTTTTTTTTTAACTTTTTTAGACGTATTTTCACATACAAAGTAATTTTTATCCATAAAGTTGGCAATTAAAATGAGTTTCTTAATTTATTTTTCTAAAAACCAAATTTTTTGGAAGTTTTTCTTGTCACATTTTGACATCTATCAATGACGACTGTGAGACTATGCTCCACAATTGCGCATCAGCGCCGTTAAGAAGACCTTTTCTACTGAGTAACAATACGGAAATGTTTTATTTTAATTGGCAATAACTCTGAAACTAGACGAAATCTAGAAAAGTTTATATGACATTTTCGTCTTAAAATGTGACCAAGAATATGCCGTTAAAGTTATATGGGTTCCTCGCGAGCACCTTGTATAGTAAGCGCCATCTGCCTAGCACACATGACACAACTCTTGAGGAATATTGTGGGAGGTAGAAGGCCATGGCGAGAGCTTCAGGTGACCACTGAACCGGTCGAGCAGTTTGAGAAGTCACTAGAAGGAAGCGTGCAGGAGATCGCAGAGGTTGACCTTGATAGAAAGGCCTGGAAAGTTCTTGTTGAGGTTAAGTTCTTGTTGGACTTAACCTCAACAAGCCGGCCTATAGTGGGGTAATTACTGGCAGATTTGTATGGACGACCTTGCAAAATGTTCGCAAAGGAAGCCACTTGGCACAGTTGTTCCTTGGGTCATTCTGAGCTATTTAAGCCCGGTTGACACGCGGTACCCCCCGACAGGTAGGAGGGGGAGGGGGGGTAAAGGTACATCTCCCGCCCTACATTGTGGGCTCCATATCTTCCCCCAGAAAGTTACCAGATCGAGTTTGGTATCGTTTTCATATAATTCGAGGATGGGCTATTCATTTCTGAAACAAACTTTTTGCCCGTTTATACAAAAAAGCGGAGAAAAATGAAAAACCGCAAAATTATTCGATGAAAATTTTCAGAAATTCGTCCATTACGATCAAATAGTTGCGAAATTAACTAAACAAAAAATATGCTCAAATAGCCTAGTTAATATTAAAGATACAAAATATAACTCAAAAGCCATATTTAATGTGTTAACGTATAAAAAAATATAAACGAAGACGCGGCCGCTCCGCGCTCACGAAATGTACATCTACCACACTACATTCTGGGCTAAATATCTTCCCGCAGAATGTTACCATATGAAGTTTGGTGTCGTTTTCATATATAAGTAATTTGAGGATAGGCTATTCATTTCTGGAACAAAATTTTTGCCCGTTCGTAGAAAAAAACCGAGAAAAAATAAAAATTGCAAAATTTATTAATTTTTTTTTTTGTAAATTCGTCTATTACAATCATATAGTTGTGAAATTAACTAAATAAAAAATATGACCATATAGCCCTGTTAATATGAACTTTAAAAATATTACTTAAAAGCCCTATTTACATACATACATACAATACATACATACATACAATCACGCCTGTATCCCATGAAGGGGTAGGCAGAGCACATGAAACTACTCAAGTTTCATTGCCACTCTTGGCAAATAAGGGGTTGACAGAAAACGAAATTGTGACATTGCAGTGACAGGTTGCCAGCCGAGAGGCTACGCCACAATTTAACCCATATCTCATAGTCGCCTTCTACGACACCCACGGGAAGAAAGGGGTTGGTGAAATTCTTAACCCGTCACCACACGGGTAACCCCTAAGCCTAATATATCAAAAAATATATAAACAAAGACGCGGCCGCCCTGCTTTCGTGGTCTGGCAGCGGCCGCGGCGCCATGCGCCTTGTATGTACCTACTCGTAGGTATCATTTTGAAGTTGGACTTTATAGATATATAGAAAACCTGAATGATTTTTTTTTTTTTTAATTTATTAAAGTACTAAATCTTAAGTTATGCGCAGAGTTTCGTGTTACTTAACTGCTAAGCCCGAAATGGCTTGTTTACAGCTAGAGTTCGGACTTATCTATTTAATTTAAGTATAATTAGTCTTACAGTATTTATTTTACACATTTCACATTTTACAAAATATATTCATACTTATTCGAAGATAAGAGGTATTTTTTTATATCGTTAATAGATGTAGGATTGGTTAGGTATTTATCTTGTATATGTTTCGGAAGACTGTTTAATATTTTTGGTAGTAAATAATAGTTGGTTCTCATACCATAGGTATTTTTAATTTGTGGTACTATAAATCGTTGTAAGTTAGATAAGTTTCTTAACCTATGGTTACGATGGTATTCATTTAAATCAGGTATTTTTACGGATACGGAATCTCCTTTAAGCACAGACAATTTGACCAAGTTTTGTACAGTTTTGTTAGTCTTCATCGTTACTTTATATATAGCCCATCTTCGAATTATATGAAAAATTTTGCAAGGTCACTGCCACAAATGACTCTACTACTAGGACAAGCAACAACAACATACTGTTTATTAAAATTTATTAAAAAAAAACAGGTGTCGAGCTGGCGGGCGCGCGCTACCAGCACCGGCTGCTGCGGCGCTCGTTCCCGCTCCTCGCCGCCGGCCACGTGTCGGCCGCGCGGGGCACCGGGCTCGTGCACACCGCCCCCGCGCACGGGCCCGACGACTTCCTGGTGGGGCTGGAGCACAACATACCTGTCGTACGTATTGCGTGTTATATACCACGCACGTGATACTCTACCGCTGGCACTCCTCGCTCACGTGTCGGCCGCGCGGGGCACCGGGCTCGTGCACACCGCCCCCGCGCACGGGCCCGACGACTTCCTGGTGGGGCTGGAGCACAACATACCTGTCGTACGTATTGCGTGTTATATACCACGCACGTGATACTCTACCGCTGGCACTCCTCGCTCACGTGTCGGCCGCGCGGGGCACCGGGCTCGTGCACACCGCCCCCGCGCACGGGCCCGACGACTTCCTGGTGGGGCTGGAGCACAACATACCTGTCGTACGTATTGCGTGTTATATACCACGCACGTGATACTCTACCGCTGGCACTCCTCGCTCACGTGTCGGCCGCGCAGGGCGCCGGGCTGGTGCACGCGGCGCCCGCGCACGGGCTTCTTAGTGGAACACATGTATAATTTGGAATCGTCTGTACAAAGTCTAGAGACCTTCGTATATTTTAAAATTAAATTGGCATGGATTAATTGGAATCTACGTATATTATACGAACCAGGTTAAAATGGTCTACATTCTTTACTTACTAGCTTTTGCCTGCGGCTTCGCTTGCGTTAGAAAGAGACAAAAAGTAGCCTATGTCACTCTCCATCCCTTCAACTATCTCAACTTAAAAAATCGCGTCAATTTGTCGCTCCGTTTTGCCGTAAAAGACGGACAAACAAACAGACACACACCCTTTCCCATTTATAATATTATTATCGATTTAAGTTGTATATTCCAACCACAAGATAACTACCGTTTCCACTCCTCGCTCATGTCTCTACAAGCAATGGTTCGACATATAATATAATATTAATAGGTACATTTAGTGACAAACTGATTATATTACTAATTGCAATATACGTCTTGTACGTAGGAATGCAACGTGGACGAGTCGGGGCGGTATTGCAACCTCGACGCGCTGAACGGCCTCGACGTGCTCGGGCGCGGGCAGGAGGCCGTCATCGCTCTGCTGGGAGACCAGGTGCTGCGGCGAGGTAGGTCCCTGCAGCGCTGACGCATACGCGAGTTAAGTAATCTAGATTTTGATGAAATGGATTTCCGCAAAGTAACGCCCTATTCAATTGATTATTTGGTGTAAAGTTATGTTAAGGAGAACATTTTGTTTGTTTGTCAGGCGTGCACACACACTCGTACCCGTTGGACTGGCGCACCAAGGAGCCGGTTATCCTGCGCGCCAGCCACCAGTGGTTCATCAACACCGAGGCTCTCAAGGAGAAGGCTCTGGTGAGTCTCCACTCTCTAGCCGACCTCTCCCTGCTCGGCCGTCAGCTCACAAGCCGGTTATACTGCAGCCAGCCACCAGTGGTTCATCAACACCGAGGCTCTCAAGGAGAAGGCTCTGGTGAGTCTCCACTCTCTAGCCGACCTCTCCCTGCTCGGCCGTCAGCTCACAAGCCGGTTATACTGCAGCCAGCCACCAGTGGTTCATCAACACCGAGGCTCTCAAGGAGAAGGCTCTGGTGAGTCTCCACTCTCTAGCCGACCTCTCCCTGCTCGGCCGTCAGCTCACAAGCCGGTTATACTGCAGCCAGCCACCAGTGGTTCATCAACACCGAGGCTCTCAAGGAGAAGGCTCTGGTGAGTCTCCACTCTCTAGCCGACCTCTCCCTGCTCGGCCGTCAGCTCACAAGCCGGTTATACTGCAGCCAGCCACCAGTGGTTCATCAACACCGAGGCTCTCAAGGAGAAGGCTCTGGTGAGTCTCGACTCTCTAGCCGACCTCTCCCTGCTCGGCCGTCAGCTCACAAGCCGGTTATACTGCAGCCAGCCACCAGTGGTTCATCAACACCGAGGCTCTCAAGGAGAAGGCTCTGGTGAGTCTCCACTCTCTAGCCGACCTCTCCCTGCTCGGCCGTCAGCTCACAAGCCGGTTATACTGCAGCCAGCCACCAGTGGTTCATCAACACCGAGTCTCTCAAGGAGAAGGCTCTGGTGAGTCTCGACTCTCTAGCCGACCTCTCCCTGCTCGGCCGTCAGCTCACAAGCCGGTTATACTGCAGCTAGCCACCAGTGGTTCATCAACACCGAGGCTCTCAAGGAGAAGGCTCTGGTGAGTCTCCACTCTCTAGCCGACCTCTCCTTGCTCGGCCGTCAGCTCCCAAGCCGGTTATACTGCAGCCGCAGCAAAACTGAGTCCTTGAAGACTTTTACTCTCGACTCTCGATATGTTCCATTTTTGCTATTTTTACTAAACTTTTTTACATCAAAGACATACAACAACAACATAAAATCACGCCTGTATCCCATAAAGGGGTAGGCAGAGCACATTAAACTACTAAAGCTTCAGGGCCACTCTTGGCAAATAAGGGGTTAAAAAGAAAACGAAACTGTGGCATTGCAGTGACAGGTTGCCAGCCTCTCGCCTACGCCACAATTTAACCCATATCCCATAGTCGCCTTCTACGACACCCACGGGAAGAAAGGGGGTGGTGAAATTCTTAACCCGTCACCAGACAGGCTACATCAAAGAATCGTTGGTTAGTGTTCTTAAATTGTAAATATGTTGTATTTTCACCAGGAAGCTTTAGAAAAGGTCCAAATCCTGCCGTCCTCCACCGCTCCGCAGTCTCGGCAGGGCTTCAAGGCTCGCATCGAGTCGCGGCCCTACTGGTGCGTGTCGCGGCAGCGCGCCTGGGGCGTGCCCATACCGTGTCTCTACCATCGTGATACACCCATACTCGACAAGTGAGGCTCTTTCTCAGTTAATGCATCTAAAAACATGTTCATAAGTGTAAGAAACAAAAGAGGCCCGAGATTCGCTCCTTGTGGTACACCACAACAAAGTCGAGACGGAAGGGAATAGTAGCCGCGAGGCATCACATTTTTTAAATAATATTTTAACAATCGAAGTATAAAATGTCTGTGTTTATCCAATGTTCGGCTTTAGTAGCAGGACTGCAAGGGATATTGTGATCGACCTTGTCGAATGCTTTGCCAAAGTCTGTGTGAGTTTACTGTCAAAATCTCTGGCAACGTTCCTCGGTATGAGTCTATATTATGACACGTGTGCAGGCGCATCATCGAGCGACTGTGCCACCTGCTGGAGGAGCGCGGGCCGGACGCGTGGTGGACGGCTGACGTGTCGGAGCTGCTGCCGGGAGACCTGGCTCAGGAACTGCAGTTCAAGGCGGAGGACGTCACCAAGGGAGAGGTGCGTGTAAAGACAACAAACATGTAGGTGTAGTGTGTTCACGACTATGCCGCTTCCGAGGATCAGGAGGAGAACGAGGATCAGACTCGGGGTGAACGGCTGCAGTGTCAGACCTGCTGCCGGGAGAGTTGGTTCAGGAATTGCAGCTCAAAGTGGAAAACGTCACCAAGGGAGAGGTGCGTGTTGTAGCAAGTAAACAAACTTATGTAGGTGTTCAGGACTATTCCGTCTCCTGGAAAGTGGGCCAGACGCGTGGTGGACGGCTGAAGTTTCAGACTTGCTGCCGGGAGACTTGGCTGAGGAACTACAGCTCAAGCCGACGTTATCAAGGAAGAGGTGCGTCTTGTTTTGTCATACACTTTATTTCTCTTTAACTGCGTTAAATTGTGTTTGGCTGAATGACCACAGGGTGATGGTGTGTTCCAGGACATAATGGACATCTGGCTGGACTCGGGCTCGTCGTGGCGCGGGCTGCCCCACCAGGCGGCGCTGTACAGCGAGGGCGTCGACCAGCTCACCGGCTGGTTCCAGAGCTCGCTGCTCACCAGCGCGGCCGCCACTGGAAGAGCCCCATATAAGTATGTAACTGTACTTTCCTCTGTCAGTACCTATTAAAATTAAATGTGTTTGTTATGTTTATGTCTATCACGAATATTTTCACGTATTTCTTCTCGCAGATGCATCTTCGTGCACGGGTTCGTGGTGGACGCGGACAAGAGGAAGATGTCCAAGTCGCTCGGCAACGTCATCGCCCCCGAGCAGATCATCAGCGGCGGCGGCAAGCAGCCTGCCTACGGTGTCGACACGTTGAGGTAGGTAACTTAATATTAAGGGGTGTTACAATTTGGTGCCGTGACCAAGATTTCACTTGATATTTATTATTTGTCTTTTTACTGTCTTTATGGAATTGTAATGATTGTATGCATGTACAGTGTGGAATGTGATATTGATGGTTTTTCATCATGACAGATGGTGGGTGGCCAGCCACGGCACGCAGCACACTCAGATCGTGGTCAGCAAGAAGCTGCTGGAAGACTGCGCGGCCGAGGTGGGCCGGATCCGGGCCATCCTGCGCTACCTGCTCGGGGTCATTGACCTGCGCCCTCCCACCAACCCCCCGCGGCTCAACTACCTCGACCGCTACATGCTCGCCGAAACATACAAGTTCCTAAACGATTTACGAGAACATATGAAAGAGTTGAGATACAACAGCGCGGTACAAAACATACTATATTTCATTAGCAATAAGGTCTCCGCTTTATATTGTCACTGCGTTAAAGATAGACTGTACTGCGCGCCTAAAGACTCGCCGGCGAGAATAGGGGCTCAACTTGTAGCGCATACGATTCTAGTCTCTCTCTGTAAGGCTATTGGACCTATTTTGCCGCATTTAATAGAAGAAGTGTGGAGATATCATCCTTTATATGAAAAACCGTTCTTTTTCACTCAAAATATACCAGTTTTAGAGAATCAAAGCGTAGATACGACGATAATGGACTTAGTTTTAGAATTGAAGAAAGATATAACGGCGCTGACTAAAAATGAGAATTTGAAGAAATTCTCTGTTGATGTAAAAGTGAATCCTTCGTTTTATCCTATTTTGAATGACTTGAATAGTGTAGAGGCGACGCAGGAGAGCGTGCTGAGTGAGATACTCGAAGTGTCTCTCGTGTCTGTGAGTCCGGCGAGTGTGTCGCGCTGGGAGCTGCGCGTGGACGCGAGCGCGCAGGCGCAGTGTCTGCGCTGCCGTCGGTACAACGCCGAGGAGAACAGTGACAAGTGTGTGCGGTGCCAGCTCGCTATGGACTCCATGTAGGAACTTGGCTTATACGAGAGAAACGGACTAAAATGACATTTTTCACATCACCATTTCGTAAAGGGGCCTTTTCTACCACTGCTAGGAGGGTGCAAAGTGGTAGGGAGAGATATTATTTTGTTATCGTGTAACTGTAACACATACCTGGTCTACTACTTTTCACAATTCCGTTAAGGAAATTATTATTACTTTTAAAATGTAATCAAACCTAAACAAATCTATAAAATGTCACTTTGATCACTACTAGCGGGGTAGATAACGCCCCTTTTCGAATAAGTCCCTGGTAGTTCTGTTATTTTATTAAAGCATTTAAATTATTATTCTAGTTATAAGTAGGTACATACCTTGTTAAAATGTAGATGATCTAATTGTAAATAAAGAAAAAAGGAAAAAGTACGATTGCATTTTATTAAGATTCCTTAGCAAATACAGGCTGAATTTGTTTTTTATCATGCAGAAACGTCTGCGAGGGAAACCTCATATTTATTAAATGAAAAACGGAAAAATTCACACCTCCGGCAGGACTCGAAAATCATTAGAGAAAATTTTACGTTATCAACTAGTCTGCTTTTGCAGGGTTGCTAGCGACATCTCTTGGACTACAGGGTACTAAAGTAGTGCCGCCGCTCGTCGCTAGATGTCGCTAGTAGTATCGTCTCGGGGTACTTGATTAGTACTTCTACTCCTCACTAGGTGGCTATAAAACATAAAATAAAACGTTAACTTACGTGCTCCCTCTATTTAACAATAATATTATTGTTTTCGGTGTTTATTTATTGCACTGATGTGGAAGATTTTACTGACAACGAGAGAATAATCCACAGTAGCACAGTACAGACGTAGTGTATAAGGTTTTACCACCCAATTTACACGGATACTCATGAACGCCTCTTGTCTTGCTATTTCATATTCAAATACAGGTTACGGAAGACAAGGCATGAAAAATGCGAGTGAATACAATAACTGAAGAAATAGTATTGTGCACATCTTCTGCGGAGATTCGGCGTTGTCAGACTCAGACATGCCTGCGAGCTCCGGCCGCTCAGGCCTGCTAGCCGAATGGCATTTCTGCGACGCCAGACGGTGACAGAAATGCAGTCTCTCTCTGTCGCGCCAATACGCAAGGCAAGAGTGATAGAGATAGACAGCTACGAAAAAGATATTATCGTGAGCGTTTGTGCATTCCGCTATGCACACTGATATCTCTGACGGCGACTGTGCTTCAGGTAAATGGAGTGATCTTGCAAATTTTGCTTTGATTTATGTTTGTTTGACTTTGGACAGAAAATGCCATCCACAGTTCACAGGGGTCACCCATTCGGTGCTATCTTCACCTTCGTGCTATCTTAGATAACGATTATACAGTCCCACTCCGTATCTTTGATCGTGTTTATATTCCTTTGGTCTGGAGATCCAAAAAGATAAAGTAATGCAGTGTGGCCGAACTTCAGGGGAACTTGAGGTGACTAACTTTCTCACGCCGGTCAATTACTTTCTCAACCAAAAACTTATTTTAAATAAGTAAAATAAATATTAAGTATAGGACATTCTAACACAGATTGATCGACACCCGTTGGCACTCAGGTGATACATAGAAAACATCCATGATTCAGGAACAAATATCTGTGCTCATCACACAAATAAATGCCCTTACCGGGATTCGAACCCGGGACCGCGGCGTAGCAGGCAGGGTCAGACCGGTCGTCGGTCGTTTTATCATCGCATCGCTGTGTGATCGAGCAGTTTGAACACGGCCGCGTATGTAGTGTAGGTATGTTCAGTAATCAGCGCGAAGTTCGTGGCTAATCCTCGTGTAATTGTTGAGGTTTGCTTATTAGAGTAGGTAAAGATGGTGCAGTCACTTGCAAAATGGCTCTCCTAGCGGCAGTCGTGTGAGTTTCAAGATACTATATCTGTTATTTGTTTTATTTTAAAATATAATTAATTTTAGCGGATTATATTGCGTACGTAGGTAACATTTTAGAAAAGTTCATGCCTTGTTTATTAATTGCATTTTATTTTTTTATTAATATTGCCGACTATATTTTGTACTTTGTACGTTGGCTAAATTCATATTAAATAAGATTTTATTTATTTCTTAAAGGAAATAACATGATACTTTAATTTAAAAATAACACTATATAGCTCACAAAAAATATTATTAGGTATTTATTATTTTACTAGTTTTTGCCCGTGGCTTCGCTCGCGTTAATAAATTTTAAAATTGCGGAATGCTCCATACAAACTTCCACCCCCCCCCTCCCCCCATTTTAGGAAAGTGGGGGGTTAGAAAGAAACAAAAAGAGTATGCCTATGTCTCCATCCCTTCAAACTATCTCCACTTCACAAATCATCATGTTAATTCGTCGCTGCGTCTTCCCGTTAAAAGACAGACAAAACAAACAGAGACACACTTTCCCATTTATATTATTAGTAGGTGTGGAATTATGGATATTTAAACAAATTAAATCAATAACGATGTCAAAATAAAGCGGTAAAACACATCAATTTCGAATTGTCCTAAAAATAAGACTAGTCGATACAAGTCAAAAGTCATCATAGTCTTATTAATTTAAGAATAATGTAAAAAATATAACCACAAAATTAAAATTTTGAAAAAACCTCCGACCGTGACCTAGTGGACCGATTTTCATGAAACATGGCTAAGAACACTCCCGACTAACTCAGCTTTCAGACAAAAAAAACTAATTATTTTTAAAAACCGGGACTTAATCGCGTATAACTACATATTAAACTGACCTCCAACGTTTCAAGGACGGCAACATCGCAATTTCAATCGGGACGAAGGTTTTAGGATCTCATCCACATGGAATCCTGTCATTAATAAGTGTAAGCCGAAAATAATATCGACAGTCGTTAAATCGAATATCGTCAGTGTTGTATGTCGACAGAGTAACATCCCTAGTGCGCAAACAGTTCAAGTTGATAATCAAAACCAAGTGCGGGTAGTTCGAAAAACTCGCGCGGCTGTCAGAAGGTGTTGATGTCATTTCAAGCCAGTCTTCTCCGAGACCACGGGGACAACGCCGTCCTTTAAACGTTGGAGGTCAGTTTAATATGTAGTTATACGCGATTAAGTCCCGGTTTTTAAAAATAATTATGTGTAATAATCGTGAAAGTTTAAATAAAAAAAAACTAAATCAAAATCGGTTCATCCGTTCGAGAGCTACGATGCCACAGACAGACACACACACAGACAGACAGACAAACAGACAAACAGACAGACAGACAGACAGACATATGTACACACAGACAGACACGTCAAACTTATAACACCCCTTCGTTTTTGCGTCGGGGGTTAAAAATACAGAAAGCATAATTTTAACAATGACTGGAATAAGGTGACTGAAGTTTGTTGCATAATGTTAGCTTAGATTAGGCAATGTATCATAAGATTGCTTTCAGCTATAAAATCTACATCTGTGTAAATAGTGCATAATCTTAATCATACGACCTGAAACTTGGTAAATAAAGGTGCATTTACAAAGGTCGTTGACGCTTGACATTCACAACGACAACCTAGGTAACTCCTAGGTTTTACCGATGCCGATTGGTAAAAGACCGAAATGAGATATACACCGTGCGCCTGAATAACCTGAAAGAATTTAACAGTGTATTCCTGACAATATTTGGAGACTATTAATATCATATAAACTTTTATTGATACTTATCACAGAACTTAATTTAGATAGAAGAAACAAATTCATATATTTGTATAGGGGCCGAGCGTGTCAAATTTTGTACTGAAGTTGATTCTTGCCTGTAATTTTAAATATGTCTCAGGCTCTTGATTGTTCATAATTTTTGTGTTGTTGCAATTGAATATCACGTAACGAGGCATTTTTTATGTTTTGGTTGACTTCAACTTACAAAAATTGACGCCCGAAAGCTGCAAGCTGCGAGTAAAGACGGACAACTCAGTGGATTTCACTGAGTTCATTTGACACGCTAAGTAGATACGTTTGCTTGGTCTATGGTATATATGACATCTGTGATACTTATCCAGTTACAGAGTTATTAGTTATTACCGATTAATATTTTTTTCTTATTGTTTTACTCAGTACAAAAGGCTTTCGTCACGGCGTTGATGACATTATGAAGAATAGTCTCACTATGCTCATTGATAGATATCAAAAAGTGAGTAGTAAAACCTTTCAAAAATGAGGTTTTTAGAAAAAAATCTTTTAAATACATTAAAAAATAGTAAAAGAAAAATACAAAAATAATGTTGTCCAAAAAATTACAAAAGTCAGATCACAAAATAATTTTTGTTTGTTTTTACATCAAAAATGCGTGGTTAAAATCTTTCGGGTTATTCAGGCCCACGGTGTATAGGTAATATACTATAATTATTTATTGTTTACTTCGGGAAGAATTTTGAATTCTATGAAAAACTTGTGCCACTTATGTATATATGAAGCGCCTCTCTAGGCTTTTACCAATTCCAATACTCGAATCCCTCACAACAGTCACAACTAGTGCGGCCGTAAATATGATATTTTGCTTCCTTATGAGTGACTGTGGCTCTATTAGTGTTCTAGCGTATGGCGCGCTGCAGGCGGCCGGCCTGCGGGCCTTCCCGCCCGACTTCCGCTTCGGAGTGGCCACCGCCGCCTACCAGGTGGAGGGCGCCTGGAACGTGAGCGGTAAGCTGCTGGTGACTCACTGGCTCACTGTTAGTGTCGCAGCGTGGTCGCGTGGTGTAGCGGGCTTCCGCTTCGGAGTGGCCACCGCCGCCTACCAGGTGGAGGGCGCCTGGAACGTGAGCGGTAAGCTGCTGGTGACTCACTGGCTCACTGTTAGTGTTGTAGCGTGGTCGCGTGGTGTAGCGGGCTTCCGCTTCGGAGTGGCCACCGCCGCCTACCAGGTGGAGGGCGCCTGGAACGTGAGCGGTAAGCTGCTGGTGACTCACTGGCTCACTGTTAGTGTTGTAGCGTGGTCGCGTGGTGTAGCGGGCTTCCGCTTCGGAGTGGCCACCGCCGCCTACCAGGTGGAGGGCGCCTGGAACGTGAGCGGTAAGCTGCTGGTGACTCACTGGCTCACTGTTAGTGTTGTAGCGTGGTCGCGTGGTGTAGCGGGCTTCCGCTTCGGAGTGGCCACCGCCGCCTACCAGGTGGAGGGCGCCTGGAACGTGAGCGGTAAGCTGCTGGTGACTCACTGGCTCACTGTTAGTGTTGTAGCGTGGTCGCGTGGTGTAGCGGGCTTCCGCTTCGGAGTGGCCACCGCCGCCTACCAGGTGGAGGGCGCCTGGAACGTGAGCGGTAAGCTGCTGGTGACTCACTGGCTCACTGTTAGTGTTGTAGCGTGGTCGCGTGGTGTAGCGGGCTTCCGCTTCGGAGTGGCCACCGCCGCCTACCAGGTGGAGGGCGCCTGGAACGTGAGCGGTAAGCTGCTGGTGACTCACTGGCTCACTGTTAGTGTTGTAGCGTGGTCGCGTGGTGTAGCGGGCTTCCGCTTCGGAGTGGCCACCGCCGCCTACCAGGTGGAGGGCGCCTGGAACGTGAGCGGTAAGCTGCTGGTGACTCACTGGCTCACTGTTAGTGTCGCAGCGTGGTCGCGTGGTGTAGCGGGCTTCCGCTTCGGAGTGGCCACCGCCGCCTACCAGGTGGAGGGCGCCTGGAACGTGAGCGGTAAGCTGCTGGTGACTCACTGGCTCACTGTTAGTGTTGTAGCGTGGTCGCGTGGTGTAGCGGGCTTCCGCTTCGGAGTGGCCACCGCCGCCTACCAGGTGGAGGGCGCCTGGAACGTGAGCGGTAAGCTGCTGGTGACTCACTGGCTCACTGTTAGTGTCGCAGCGTGGTCGCGTGGTGTAGCGGGCTTCCGCTTCGGAGTGGCCACCGCCGCCTACCAGGTGGAGGGCGCCTGGAACGTGAGCGGTAAGCTGCTGGTGACTCACTGGCTCACTGTTAGTGTTGTAGCGTGGTCGCGTGGTGTAGCGGGCTTCCGCTTCGGAGTGGCCACCGCCGCCTACCAGGTGGAGGGCGCCTGGAACGTGAGCGGTAAGCTGCTGGTGACTCACTGGCTCACTGTTAGTGTCGCAGCGTGGTCGCGTGGTGTAGCGGGCTTCCGCTTCGGAGTGGCCACCGCCGCCTACCAGGTGGAGGGCGCCTGGAACGTGAGCGGTAAGCTGCTGGTGACTCACTGGCTCACTGTTAGTGTTGTAGCGTGGTCGCGTGGTGTAGCGGGCTTCCGCTTCGGAGTGGCCACCGCCGCCTACCAGGTGGAGGGCGCCTGGAACGTGAGCGGTAAGCTGCTGGTGACTCACTGGCTCACTGTTAGTGTCGCAGCCTGGTCGCGTGGTGTAGCGGGCTTCCGCTTCGGAGTGGCCACCGCCGCCTACCAGGTGGAGGGCGCCTGGAACGTGAGCGGTAAGCTGCTGGTGACTCACTGGCTCACTGTTAGTGTTGTAGCGTGGTCGCGTGGTGTAGCGGGCTTCCGCTTCGGAGTGGCCACCGCCGCCTACCAGGTGGAGGCGCTATAAACTTTGAAAGGCTTAATGTAAGCTATTGGGTCTACACAGGCAATATTACTATCGTATTGCAGCAAATTTAGTCTACTTTAAAAACGTCCTAATGATTCGGTCAAACTGTGTTTTTTGAAAAAAAAATTAAATCCAAATAAAAATAAATGCGGTTTGATGCCTTACTTAGCGTAAGGTGCTTTGCGCACACTAGCGTCCCCTCCCCCCACCTGACGCAACCCCCCTTTTTACCCTAAAATATGTCCCAAAATTTAGTTTTTTTTTAATTTTTGGGGAAAGTATACATTTTAGAAAAAAGTTGTCAATGAAAGAAATAATGCTCATGAAATTCGCAAGAAGAAAGGTAATATAATATTTTTTGATATCATGCACCATTTTCATGTTATCTACATACATAAAAGGCAAAGTCCTGAGTGACTGACTGAGTTAAATCAAGGTAAAGCCCAAACCGCTGATGCTAAAGAATCCAAATGTGACACGTAGGTTACTTATAAGGTCTACGGACCCGCTAAGGAAGGAATTTTCAAAATTCAACCCCTAAGGGGGTGAAATGGGTGTAAAAAATTCGTATGAGGATCTACCTTTATTTTGAGAATATGAGCTTGAAACTTCGTGTAAAGACTATAAAGGTAAAATTACAATGGAAAGAAACTAATTTCAGCGTTTTTGGATTTTTATCCTTTAAGAGAGTTAAAATGAGGCTGGCTGAAGTTTGTATGGGGAATAAGTTTTATTTCAAGCTACAGGCTTGAAACTTGGTAAAAAGGTACTTCAGAAGGGCAAAAACTAGTAGCTTGATAAACTTTGTCAAAATTCTGAAATTAAACCACTAATACACATATGACTATTTCATTAAGTACTGAGTTATATCGAACTTCAACAAGCTAATGCACGAATATGGTAAGTGCTACAAAAAAAAATGCATATAACCTTTTTTGTCTAAAATTTAATAACAATTAATGCTTTCATAGACACTTTTTCCCTAACTCTGATACTTTTCTGAAAAATGAAGAAAAACCGTAAAACGGGACCTATTTCGTGTTAAAAGGGGGTGTTGCGTCAGGGGGACGGTAGGGGACGCTAGTGTGCGCAAAGCACCTTACCCTAAGGTACCATACTGCATTAAAATTTTGCTGGATTTAATTTTTTTAATTTCCCATACATTCAAACACAACTTGACCGAATCATAAGAAAGATTTTTCAAAAATTAGTCCTTCGGGGTTATTATTGCCAAAATTTGAAAAAGAAACGATTTTTTCGCGGTTTTTTCGATTTTTGACAATGTTGCGTTCGGCGCTCGAGGTCACAAACTTGGATTATTCACTAGGTCAACATCACAAATAAGTCTGCAAAAAATCAGAACTACCGGATTTGACGCATACTAGATACTGGCCCATACTTTCAGGCGACAAAGTTACTGTACTACTTACTATTCGAAAATTTCGAAATGATGTTTTTTCTTCCTTAGTAGGAGAGATCAAAGTGGCTCTTTTCTTCCCCGCTATTATCAAGAGGGAGTCCTGTATTCTTCTCTCCCTTGGGCGTTGATAGTGGAATCCCTCTAACGCTCAGACTTCGACACTTGGTGTGGTGACTGTGGTGACCAACCCTAACTATTCATCTGTTCGCCAGACAAAGGGGAGAGCATCTGGGACCGCTTGCTGCACGCCCGGCCCGAGTTCGTGGCCGACCTGAGCAACGGGGACGTGGCCTGCGACTCCTACCACCGCTGGGAGGAGGACCTGAACATCCTCGAGGAATTGGGGGTGGACTCCTACAGGTGATCACCTTACTACTTACATGATTTAGGCCCAATAAGACCACTTGCACCAATCACCTAGTAGGCTAGTTGGGTAGGGTTAGTGGGCTGTCATCTGTCAAAATCCATATAAAATGGTGGGTTAACCCTCGGGTTAACCCACCATTTTCGTTGGTGCAAGACAGTTGAAGTGGCCTTTATAGGTGTAGTTTTCTCCCTGCTAGTAAGGATCAAAATGACACTTTTCTGTCCATCTCCAAACTTTAGTTAACACAATTGTAAGGATATCTCCTGTGATTCTCCTGTGAGCCTCTCACTTTTGGTAGGGAGACCTGAAGATACTTCAGGATTTGGAATTATAATCTTAAATTACCGCAAGGTATACTTGACCAAACGTTGTGTCTTTAAAAATCTTAAGCTACTTCAGGATTTGGGGGTGGACATATACAGGTAAGGGGAAATAAAGTTAGGAATATTCTAATATTCAATTGTGACTATTAATCCCGATAATAACAGTTTCTTCTGGATTATATGAACGAGTATGTGAACCGACAGACGTACCCTTTTGATTAAAAACGCCACAATAAAGAATACCATTTCGATTCCGCAGGTTCTCTATCAGCTGGCCGCGCCTCCTGCCCACCGGCTTCTCGAACCGCGTCAGCGAGGACGGCCGCCGCTACTACAGCGACCTGCTGGACGGCCTGCTGGCCCGCGGCATCCGGCCCGTGGTCACCCTGTACCACTGGGACCTGCCGCAGCCGCTGCAGGACCTGGGTGAGACCTGCCAGACCACCTGGCCTTGCTGCAGCCACCTGCTGGACGGCCTGCTGGCCCGCGGCATCCGGCCCGTGGTCACCCTGTACCACTGGGACCTGCCGCAGCCGCTGCAGGACCTGGGTGAGACCTGCCAGACCACCTAGCCTTGCTGCAGCCACCTGCTGGACGGGCTGCTGGCCCGCGGCATCCGACCCGTGGTCACCCTGTACCACTGGGACCTGCCGCAGCCGCTGCAGGACCTGGGTGAGACCTGCCAGACCACCTGGCCTTGCTGCAGCCACCTGCTGGGCGGGCTGCTGGCTGCGGGCTGGTCACCCTGGCTTATTACCACACAAAATACAAAACACACCAATCACAAAACTGCACAAAACTATAAAAATGTTCAGCTAGTTTCCAGAAAGAAAAGCGACATCTCTTGGGAAATTGAGAAAAATATCGAGTACTTATGCGTTTTATACAACCACAAAACATCTCACGAAAATAGACAATTATCGATATAGATCAGTTTCCGATCAAAAAAGAATACTAGTTTAGCAAAAAAAATGTTCATTTCCAATAGGGCTCTCTCTACTCTCTACCCCACAACCCACGAGTTACCGCACATTTATAACACAGGCTCCCCTGCTACAAACACAGATGTACAATATAACTAATAACACGGTGATAAACTACATGTTCGCACTTACAATAGCCATAAATAATTACAATCCGATGTAGCGAACTGATGATACACGGTTACTTTATGGCCTCTACACAAAAGTGATTATTTTTATTGCTCCGGCGGAGTGCAGGGCCGATGTTTTAGTACATCGGTCATACAAGCGCCCAGGGTTGCCCCGCGTTGGTACAATAATTGGAGTTTACTATTAAAAAGCCTACCTAGAGCAATCTATCACTTCAATAATTTCGTTTACATACATACATACATACAATCACGCCTGCATCCCACAAAGGGGTAGGCAGAGCACATGAACCACTCAAGTTTCAGTGCCACTCTTGGCAAAAACAGGTTGAAAGAAAAGTAAAATTGTGACATTGCAGTGACAGGTTGCCAGCCTCTCGCCTACGCCACAATTTATACCATGTCCCACAGTCGGCTTCTACGATACCCACGGGAAGAAAGGGGGTGGTGAAATTCTAAACCAGGCCGGCACCATACGGGCAATAATTTCGTTAATAATTTCGTTTGAGAGTGGCAATTTGAGCAGTCTTATGTGCTCTGCCTACTCAAGTGCCTAGTCAAGTTTGTATGTGTAATGTGTACGTATAAATTATGATATGTTTTCATTGGTTCGATGATTTTGACGCTCAAATACAATAAGTACCTACTTACCTAAGTAATTTCCGAGTTGCCAGCCCTGGGTGCTTTGATCGCATTAGTATGGTTACAATTAGCCATGTTTCTCGATTAGGTATCGTGTTACAATTTATTATGGAATACACATTTTACTAGCACGATAATATGTTTGCTGTGATTCATATTAGATTTATTATAAGGGACGGGGATTATTTTATTAGACCGTGCATGATTACCTTTTCGATTTTTGTCGAGCTTCCGACATCTCGACACCGCGGTGACAAGGATCATGATCACGGGTTACTGAAGATGGTGTGTAGATGTCGAAGTTGTCAAAACTCTTATTGCCACTGTACTTACTACTTCCTAAGGACGAAGGATGGAATAAAATAAGCCAGTGATAAATATGTGTAAGGAGTTAAGGACGTCCCCATGATACTAGTTGTATATCGGTTGGCAGGAGGCTGGAGCAACCCGCTGGTGGTGGAGTGGTTCGCGGAGTACGCTCGCGTGGCGTTCGCGCTGTTCGCGGCGCGCGTGCGCACGTGGGTCACCGTCAACGAGCCCTGCCTCGTGTGCGACGCCGGCTACCGCGACATGCTGGCGCCCGGGATACAGGTAAACCGTATACAAATACTGGTAAGGAAACAGTGGCACCTAAGTACCTTAGTCAAGGATTATTTATATAGGATTTACAGTCTTCATGCTAAGAATCGTACCTAATTTTTTTAGTGCCACCTATTAAATACTATCATAACTACACTGATGATGCCTACAACCATATCACCTTGAAGTGATATCATGATATTAAAATAAAGAAGCATTGTCATTTGTTCTTATGAAAAATAAAAACACGCAAAAATATTTGGGGAAAATATGATTTTGGCCACTTCCAGGCTGCGAAACAGCGCCATCTAGTTTTAAGCCTGAAATGTATGGGCTTTGTCTGTCCCGTATTATATGGTCCTTGCCTAGTTAAGTACATTAGTTTTGTTACCGAAACGCGTGTACAGTTTCGTAGTAAACACGTACCCTGTTTGTTGCAGAGCCCCGGCGCGGGGGCGCTGCTGTGCTCGAAGCACGTGCTGCTGGCGCACGCGGTCGCCTACGGGATCTACCACCGCGAGTTCCGCCCGCAACACGGCGGTAAGCCACCTTCAGCTCATCCGGCTTGTCTTGTCTCGACACGAAAATGAAACGCCGCGGAATACGCACGAGCGATAGAGATACATATAGTCTACGAGCGTGAGTTTCGTGAGCGTTTGTGCCATTCGGCTACGCACCCTGTTATGTTATGTAATATGTTATATAAGAGATCAGAGTCCGCAGCTACACTAGGTGCACTGCTGCACTCATTTAAAAACCACGTGCACAAAGTAGGTACCTAAGTATCTGAATTACATTCGACAGGTGAGATTTCGATCACCAACCTGGAGTTCTGGTTGCAGCCGAAGACTGAAGCCGACTTGGAGTTGACTCTCTTGGCCAGGGACTATGCTGTGAGTACCTACTGGCTTAAACTAAGAAACCATGAACTAACAATACTATGCCACCATTGCCTTTGCCCAGCATTCAAATCGTCCTGTTGGTTGTCGACATCTCGGGTCCTGTTGGTTGTCGACATCTACAAGCAGAACCCGGGCCGGGTGGCGGGTAGTGTCCCGGAGAACGAAAATTTTAATTCTCTAAAATTTGCTGCATCTAATATTAATGTAATAATTATATAAAAGGGTGTCTGGAAGAAATCTCTCTTCTCTCTAGCGATAGGACCGCCTGTTGTCTACCATACTTAGTTAAAGCTATATATGTGCTTAATTTTTATGACATGATCTTTGGTGAGCAATAAATAATATTTTTATTGTATTGCCACATTTGTCACCTAATGTTTTTCAGCTGAGTTGTCGTTGTAACATTTAGGTACTTTAAAATGTTATCTTGATTTTGGAGTTTATCTTCCCGGTAGGCGCTAATATTTGTAATGTAATGTAATGTTGTGGTGGGTTGTTGGGTGCAGTACGGGCGGTACACGCACCCCATCTTCTCGGCGGAGGGCGGCTGGCCGCCGCGGCTGGAGGCCTTCATGGCCGAGAAGAGCAAGCGGGAGGGGCACCCGCGCTCCCGGCTGCCCCCCTTCACCCCCGAGGAGAAGAAGCTGATACAAGGTCAGATAACAGTAACACACAGTTTAGGTACCTACACCTATGTATCTAATCGTAGCGCGAGGCTAGGCGTTCCGGCGCAAACTGTTCACCTATATAATACGGCTGTTGCTATTGCTCCGCGGAACGCATTTCTGCGCTTCTACGTGTGCCTGCTTGCGGGGACTGGGGAAACTCACAAGCGTGGCTTATGAGAGTTATGAGCTGTCAGTCGCTCCTTTGGTAACCCTTTAAATTTTGCAGTTTCAGTTTCACAGTGCCTGTATTGCTGTAAACCGTCTTCCGATCTTCTCTCCAGGTTCGTTCGACTTCTTCGGTCTGAACCACTACTCGTCGCGCACGGTGCGCGCGGCGGCGCCGGGCGAGCAGCTCGGGCAGTACATGTTCGACGGCATCGACGAGCTCGGCGCCGTGTTGGAGAGCAAGCCCGAGTGGGGCAGCGACGGCTCCTCCTGGCTGAAGGTTGGTGGCCCTTTAGTTAATAGTGTCTAGTGTCGTGCGAGAGCAGTTTAGGCAGTACATCGACGGCAAGCAAGAGTGAGGGGGAGCCATGGCTCCTCGTGGCTGAAGATTGGTTGCCCTTTTAAATAATATCTCTCAAGTATTTGGTAATAGATGGTCCGACTGTGTGAAGGAGTCGACTGGCGGCAGCCTATATGCCGTGCCGTCCACATGGCTTCTGACCGCTTTACTCCGGTCCGCTTTTGTGGTCGCGATCCGCAGCATTGCGGGAACGAGGAGGAAGAAGAAGCTGTTCGAAGGTGTTGCAGGGGTGGCTGACGTGTTCGAGAGAGCCCGAATGGGGCAGCGATTTGTTGATTGCCCTTTAGTTTCTTAGACGTGAAAACAGATCGGCCAGTACTTGTTCAACAGTACCTAATAGACGAGGTTGCTTCCGTGTGCTAAGCCAACAGGTCGGCCAGTACTGATTACCTTAATTGTTGGATCTTCCAAAGTATCATACGTATGTTGCAGATAAACCCGGAAGGTCTCCGTCACAACCTGAACCTGACGCGGCTGCAGTTCGGCGCCGTGCCCATCCTCATCACCGAGAACGGCTGCTCCAGCGCAGACACGCTGCAGGACACGGGCAGGGTCAACTACCTGCGCGACTACCTGGAGCAGGTAGCGACCGTTCTCTATCTTATATGCTGTGGCTGCTCCACTCCAGCGCCGCCACGCTGCAGGACACGGCCAGGGTCAACTACCTGCGCGACTACCTGGAGCAGGTAGCGACCGTTCTCTATCTTATATGCTGTGGCTGCTCCACTCCAGCGCCGCCACGCTGCAGGACACGGTCAGGGTCAACTACCTGCGCGACTACCTGGAGCAGGTAGCGACCGTTCTCTATCTTATATGCTGTGGCTGCTTCACTCCAGCGCCGACACGCTGCAGGACACGGGCAGGGCAACTACCTGCGCGACTACCTGGAGCAGGTAGCGACCGTTCTCTATCTTATATGCTGTGGCTGCTCCACTCCAGCGCCGCCACGCTGCAGGACACGGCCAGGGTCAACTACCTACGCGACTACCTGGAGCAGGTAGCGACCGTTCTCTATCTTATATGCTGTGGCTGCTCCACTCCAGCGCCGCCACGCTGCAGGACACGGCCAGGGTCAACTACCTGCGCGACTACCTGGAGCAGGTAGCGACCGTTCTCTATCTTATATGCTGTGGCTGCTCCACTCCAGCGCCGCCACGCTGCAGGACACGGCCAGGGTCAACTACCTGCGCGACTACCTGGAGCAGGTAGCGACCGTTCTCTATCTTATATGCTGTGGCTGCTCCACTCCAGCGCAGACACGCTGCAGGACACGGGCAGGGTCAACTACCTGCGCGACTACCTGGAGCAGGTAGCGACCGTTCTCTATCTTATATGCTGTGGCTGCTCCACTCCAGCGCCGACACGCTGCAGGACACGGGCAGGGTCAACTACCTGCGCGACTACCTGGAGCAGGTAGCGACCGTTCTCTATCTTATATGCTGTGGCTGCTCCACTCCAGCGCCGCCACGCTGCAGGACACGGCCAGGGTCAACTACCTGCGCGACTACCTGGAGCAGGTAGCGACCGTTCTCTATCTTATATGCTGTGGCTGCTCCACTCCAGCGCCGACACGCTGCAGGACACGGGCAGGGTCAACTACCTGCGCGACTACCTGGAGCAGGTAGCGACCGTTCTCTATCTTATATGCTGTGGCTGCTCCACTCCAGCGCCGCCACGCTGCAGGACACGGTCAGGGTCAACTACCTGCGCGACTACCTGGAGCAGGTAGCGACCGTTCTCTATCTTATATGCTGTGGCTGCTTCACTCCAGCGCCGACACGCTGCAGGACACGGGCAGGGTCAACTACCTGCGCGACTACCTGGAGCAGGTAGCGACCGTTCTCTATCTTATATGCTGTGGCTGCTCCACTCCAGCGCCGCCACGCTGCAGGACACGGCCAGGGTCAACTACCTGCGCGACTACCTGGAGCAGGTAGCGACCGTTCTCTATCTTATATGCTGTGGCTGCTCCACTCCAGCGCCGCCACGCTGCAGGACACGGCCAGGGTCAACTACCTGCGCGACTACCTGGAGCAGGTAGCGATCGTTCTCTATGTTGATCACCGACCATTATGTCGGGGCTTTTTTTTTTCAAAATTAATTTTGTGGTTAGGTTATCATTAGACTTAGATCGTTACTGCCTTTTTGAACTGGGTAAAAATCAAAAAACCGAATTGTGTCTATTTCAGGTACTTCTAGCCATCGAGGACGGAATAAACGTGGTGGGCTACACCGCCTGGTCGCTCATGGACAACTTCGAGTGGGGCGACGGCTACCAGTGAGTATAGGTACTCCTGAAGGTTGTGTGCGCGTACACAAATTAAACAATACATTTGGGCGATGAAGTCGGTATATATGAGCTGGAATTTGAACACTCGACTTCCGGACTGATCGCTATAAACCCTGTATATTTGCCCGCAGGACTCGCTTCGGGCTGCACGCGGTGGACTTCTCCGACCCCGCGCGCCCGCGCCGCGCCAAGGCGTCGGCGCGCTTCTACCGCGACCTCGTCCGCACGAGGGCGCTCCGCCGGGACAACACCGAACTCTAGCTACTACAGGCGACACGACAGAAAACATAATAATATTAGTCCGTCAGTTACATTATCAAATAAATTCTAGACACAATTTTTTTTCTTTTTTCTCGTAAACGAAAAATGCATGCGTTGAAGTTTCGCGTGACGTCACGCCTAGGTACAATTTTTACTTAAAAATGACGTCACAAGCCCCCACTCCGGAACTTTGATGCTGTGTTTCTTTGTGTTTTTTTAGGGTTCCGTAGTCAACTAGGAACCCTTATAGTTTCGCCATGTCTGTCTGTCCGTCCGTCCGTCCGCGGCACAGGACACCCCACTAGAAACCTAATGCAAGCGATATTGTTCGAGACGCAAATCACCAAACCTTGCGGGGTGAGGCGGGAGCGCACGGCGCTGCCATTGGTCGTTTCAAATAATGGCGCGCCTTCACGCGTAGCTGTAGGGATGGGACATGTCTATTATAGACAATGGTACCGGTAACAGTACTGTGGTGAATTTGTTTTGCAACAAATATAACAATATAGCAGTTTTACAAACTTATTTATATTTCTTCAGTTATAAAGTATCATTTCTCCAAGTAATGGTAAGAAATGAACAAGTTAGGCGTTTTTGCAAGCTTTTATTTAACTTGCAACGTAAATAAGTATATACGGGTGAAATCATGCGACTCAATTTTAAAGCAGATATTTTTAACCGATTGTGCTGAAATTTTGCACACATAATTATGTAAATCACGTGACGATGCAATATTATGGTGACATGGAGCTGATCTGCTGATGGACCAGAAACGTGACCATAGATTAAATTTCATATCTGATTATGATGATGACCTCAATTCCAATAAGGCCTAGTTACCCTTCGGGTTGAAAGGTCAGATGGCAGTCGCTTTCGTAAAACTAGCGCCTACGCCAAATTTTGGGATTAGTTGTCAGAGCGGACCCCAGGCTCCTATGAGCCGTGGCGAATGCCGATGCCGGGATAACGCAAGGAGGATGATGATTGTGATAGTACCTCAGTAATAATCGTTCTACTAAGTTACTAACTAATAACTAAACTATGAATTTATACTTACGTTTACGAAGTTAAATTACAAACTAAATATTCTAAAATAATCAACCAAATAAAACTACAGACTCTACAGATTCTAGATAATTATTCTCAATTACAAGTCTGTTTTCTTTTATATTTCATCAAATGGTAGCATATGGTACGAAGGTAGTACGAAGTTCCCGCAACAGACATAAACAAACATGGCCCCATCCCTAGTCGTTTACGTGAAAGGGATAGCATATCGCATTGTTAACTAGACAAAAAGGGATGGACACACCTCGGCACCGCTCAGTACAACCATGATAAAATGAACTCCGCGGATAATAAACAATATTCAACAAAATAATGAATTTGACTTAACTGTGGAATGTTTTTCCATCTTTTTTTATATGTGAAGTGTTAGAAACTTGCCACGCCACTTTATGCTGCAAGATACCATCGTTTGCAACCAAATTTAATTATTTAAGATTTTTTCCCAAGCGGACACGAACACTGTTAGCGGGTCGTATACTTGGGCGCTACTGATCGGTGTCGCGCGCGTTCAAACTTTTTTTTTTTTTTTTTTTTTTTTTAATCTTATTTATTTTATAAGCCATACATCTAGTTTGATTAAGTCGGCTTAAAAATAACAAACTTTAGGTATTACCTAAATCAACAGTTATTGAAATTACATTTTAAACGTTGGTTTAACAGGATAATTAACTAAGGATTACTTTTATAATATTCAAATCTAAGGTCTAGTGACTGTATCATGAAACTCAAAAATCTACCACTATATTTAGTAGTGAATTCTGAGCTCAAGATTTGATGAAAGAAGAAGAGGAGTTCCCTCGCAGAGCACTGAGTTTCCTTTAAGAGGTTGAAACGGGGCCTTCCCACACCCGGCTCGGGAAAAACTGGTGGGAAAGCCTCGATCATCAAAATAAATCAAAACTTAATACATGCAGACTCATTCTGCCAAAAAAACTTAATAAAGAAACGAAACAAGGTGCTACTGGTGATTCTCCTCAAGGATTCAGGTTTAAATGGAAATGGAATAAAACGGTTAGTTGTGACACACAGTTTTATTTCTCTAAATGGACACAATGCAAAGTACAGCTTGTAAATCAGCAATAAAAGCTTAAGCTTAGCACCTTAACTAAAATAACATTGCCAGGCGATAGAGCTGGGCCGTGCAAATATGGTTCTGAGTGATTTACAAGCATTGCCTAAAACTTGTTAGTCCCTAAGTATCAGTGCCAACATAGATGATAGAAACTAAATTTAACACTTGCTTCCAGGAAAGAGAAATGCCACCAACCTTCAAGCCAGAAGTTACCGCTGTACATGCAAGCCATCCTTCAGTGAGCCAAAGCGGTTGCCCCAGGCGCAGTAATTCAAAAGAGCACCACCGCAACCAAAGCTTCAGCCTACGGCAAGCATCCTCTTCACCGAAACCCCCTTCGGGTGAAACATTCAATTTGAAGAAACTGAATGAAACTCAAATCTTGAGATCTTGAAAACAAATTTTGAAGAGCTCGAAATTAAATCACAAATAAATTTAAAATCTAAAATGTAAAATAAATTAAATCTGATAAATCAATTAAATCTGATAAATCAATTAAATCTGATAAATTCCCAGTCAGCTGAAATAGAAAAAAAAAACCTTCATTAGACAATGGAAATGTGGCCTAACCTTATCATATGAATAATTAATATTCTGGATTGCTTACCAGCTGGAACTTGAGAAGCCTCATCATTCGCAGCTCTGACAAACCCTTCCCGCCACATAAACCATCAGGAGACTGGAAACAGAGACACATGGTCAAAACTTGACAAAGCCAAGATCACACAAAGAAGTTAACACAATATTATTCAACTGAACTCTACTCACAGTTCATGGTGAAAATACAATTCTGAGGACCCTTGAGGCCCTGCAGAAAAGGACTCTTGCTGCTCCATAATTTGGATTCCTGCTTCACATCATAGATGATCCGCGATATCATAAAGTAGCCACTGGAGGCCTACGACCTGTACCGGAGCCAGCTAACAAGTGTGGAGGAAATGATCTCAAAATCCTAACGACCTTGGGAGGCTTGGGGATACCAAATAGAACGACAACCTCAGCAATCGTTTGCTGTAATAAATTTCAAATGACTAAAATATCTAGTGTGTAAAATTCCACCTAATTTTCTAACCATGTTCTAGCAACTTCCTAACTTATTAAATCAAATTTTTATTTTAAATTCTAAAATAATTAACATCATGAAAATCATGGATATTTGTATACTGGCAACAACCCTTGTTGACAGATGATTCTGATTGGATTACAGAACTGTCATCCATATCGATTCAGTTGCTAGATCAATTGAAGTCCTTGCCATCCGCAAAAACTTATGTTTGAGACAAACCTAAAAACGTCGTTGTACTAAAAATGTGCAATGTCACAATACCCCTCTCCCTGCTGTAGCGTTTTACCAAGGGTAAAACGCTCGCTGTCCTCAGCGACTACCTAACCATGTGTCACAAAAGTAAGGAAATAAAACGAACACACCTCGACCATACTGAGTATGGGAGAAACACATAACAGAAAAGAACAGCGATTGCTGTAGGTATCGAGATCCTTTCCCAAAAAAAAACAACCAATCCACAAAACCAAATAACTAAACGTCCTAAAAGTGAATCTCGAACCCACGCAACACCACAAAATAAAAAAACCTAGTGTGGTTTCCGAACCATCAAAAAATAACCCACACTACAAAACTAACCCAATAGAAAACATTCCTTTGGCTTTACCAACACAACTTTTCAGTTGCGTTGGAAAAACCAAAACCAACAGCCAGGACCGATGTTCAGCACACTTAAACATTCTCCGCTAGACCGGGCAAAATAAAAAATCCAAAATGATTCCTACTTCCAAGTTTACTGTCATAAACTTGAGAAGCTCATAATTCAATTCAAAATAATATTCCAATCCGAGAAAATACCTAAATCCAAAATCAAAATTCCCTGACGGTTCACCAACAAAAAAAAAATACCATTCCTCCTAACACACGGTTGAATTGGCAACATTGTGCTGTTCCAATTCTTCCGTAAACAAACCAAAAAAAACATAACAAACCGTCACGGGGGCCTTCGAGTTGGTGGAACAAAGACTCCCACCCAACTCTCCGGATCACAAAATCCTATGCAACTCTGAGGTTGCAACATGCCCGAGACCTCAACCGATTGGTTGAGACTCACCAAAAAAATGTATCGAACACCAGGCATGATTGGCGGCGATACCCAAAAAACGCGTGCGCCACCCCACCGCCTCCATGGCATGGGAAAAGCAGCACGGAACACAAAATGTACCCACCAGCGAGTACCCGATCGACACCACAAAAGGCAAGAACCCCGTACGGAGCGCATCCAAAAGGGGATGCAAGAAGTAGGCAGTGCGACCGCGCCCTGCCATACCTCACCACTCCTGGGTATGGACCTCATGTCGACCCCAAATCGCGCCAACACGACGCTCGGGTGTGGTAAGCACCCGCAAAAAAAACTCCATCCGAAAAAACAGGCCGTATCAAGGATCGCTCAAACTAAAAACAACGAGCCAGATTGTGTCGCCCCTTTCATACTTCACGCATTTCAGAGAACTGTTCCAGGAACCCTTTCATCCCTCACACAAAACAAAATAGTAATGAAAACAGACTTTGCTGTTCACCACGTTCCATACATAAAGTCGTGATTGAATATTTTTACCACAATATTCAACACTTCAAACGAAACAACCGAAGAGTGACACGATATGGCGTAAGCGAGGGCGTTAACTTTGGCGGCAAGGTGAAAGCAAAAGAAAACCCGGACCTTGCGTCCAAAGAAAACCTCCACCTCAAACTTACCCAATAACAATCTCTAAATCCTTGAATACACCACAAAACCAAATCCAAGTTTTCACAAAAAACCGACGCCCTTAAACGAATCTGCACGTTGCGATACGTTTAAGTTTAAAACTGGCGCTAAAAAACACGTCGTAACCTAAAAGAAATCCAATCATAAAACCGAACTACCAACATTACAAAACGAGCGTTTATTTAACCGCTCAAGTTACGACTTAAACTTGGATCAAAAAACACGCATCCGAACGTACCCCTCGTTGAACTTAACTTGTCTGTGGTCTGTGCCTTTAAAAAACTAAATGTCAACAAAATATTTATCGTTACCTACAAAATTACTAATATCTGCCGTTTTTATTGCTACAAATTAATAAAACAACACTTAATTCAACTACAAAATCATGGAAAACTAACATGAGTGTGATAAACGTTCGATAATCTAAAGGAATGACTAAAATTTATTCAGGAATGCTAACTGGAATGCAAAGAATTCTACTACTAACAGCGGTAAATATCTCGAATTATAAGGAAAGGGAGTTGTCCTTTATCCTCCTCTTTTCCCTCACACTCCAAACTAAATGACAAACAACACAAAATTGTCTTCTAAACATTCTATTTAAATGACTTAAACATGTACATTATTCTTACTAAATTCCATTGAATTTGTTTCAGATTATTAGAAACTGTCTAAATCTTAAGAAATATACACCATAAAAGCTACTTGGCACCTAGCAACAGCTACAACTGGACCACAGACTACAGGAAATGTCTACAAAAGAAAACCAAAATATGAACATCAGAGGAACATGGGCACTGATAATGTGTTGAAAAGCATAACTCCCAACGGAAACCTTCCATTTGCATGGAGAACAACATAAACCACTTTGCCGGCAACCAACAACAATGCAGCTGCCGGACACTCAAAACTCAGGCCGTTCCTGCAACTTCCAACCATTACCGGTGTCGTCCCTGACTGAAGTCACCTGTTACTATAATAAGTTCAACGGGCACAAAAGTGAAATTGCCACTGTATAATAAGTTTAACTCAAAAGGAACTCAAATATGATGGCACCGACTTACAACTTGAAGTGATACTGTTGTGTTATAATTTATAATAAACAATGTTGAATTTAATTACTGTGTATTTACTAAATTTCTACTTTTTCAGCTCTGTGTAATTATCCCATAAACAACCTTAAATGAACAAGTTAATTGTTGTGAACATATCTCAAAGAAAATAACTAAGTTCAACTAAATGAACATCAACGGTATGACCTAAATTTCAAATTTGCAAATTATTTCAAGTTGCAATCTAAACAACTTCAAGATTCTCAAATACTGCCAAATGTATGTTCCAAAATTTACAAAACCAATTTAATTTGCTTTTTAAACAAATTAGCACACAAATTTTTAAATTTTATAGCCAAATGTTTTGTCACAAGACACAACTTTTGAGTTTAAACTTTACACTTATTATACATCCAAAATATTCCGAAATTACATGGCAATTTCTACACAAACTTAAAAACCCCCATGAACTTCCCCTTTACAAAATCATAAAAGTCCATTACAGTACTTACAAAACTCTTATTATCACTATGTATGGCACTGAAAAAATGAATTCTTGAGGAAAATACCACCCTTAAATACAGAACAAAACGAAAAATGAGTTGGGCGCCATTGAAACGGGGCCTTCCCACACCCGGCTCGGGAAAAACTCGTGGGAAAGCCTCGATCATCAAAATAAATCTAAACTTAATAAACCTTGCAGACTTGCTCTGCCAAAAAACTTAATAACGAAACGAAACAAGGTGCTACTGGTGATTCTCCTCAAGGATTCAGGTTCTTAATGGAAATGGAATAAAACGGTTAGTTGTGACACACAGTTTTATTTCTCTATATGGACACAATGCAAAGTACAGCTTGTAAATCAGCAATAAAAGCTTAAGCTTAGCACCTTAACTAAAATAACATTGCCAGGCGATAGAGCTGGGCCGTGCAAATATGGTTCTGAGTGATTTACAAGCATTGCCTAAAACTGGTTAGTCCCTAAGTATCAGTGCCAACATAGATGATAGAAACTAAATTTAACTAAATTTAACACTTGCTTCCAGGAAAGAGAAATGCCACCAACCTTCAAGCCAGAAGTTACCGCTGCACATGCAAGCCATCCTTCGGTGAGCCAAAGCGGTTGCCCCAGGCGCAGGAATTCAAAAGATCACTTCCGCAACCAAAGCTTCAGCCTACGGCAAGCATCCTCTTCACCGAAACCCCCTTCGGGTGAAACATTCAATTTGAAGAAACTGAATGAAACTCAAATCTTGAGATCTTGAAAACAAATTTTGAAGAGCTCGAAATTAAATCACAAATAAATTTAAAATCTAAAATGTAAAATAAATTAAATCTGATAAATCAAATCTGATAAATCAATTAAATAAATCCCAGTCAGCTGAAATAGAAAAAAAAAACTTCATTAGATAATGGCATGTGGCCTAACCTTTTCATGTGTATAATTAATATTCTGGATTGCTTACCAGCTGGAACTTGAGAAGCCTCATCATTCGCAGCTCTGACAAACCCTTCCCGCCACATAAACCATCAGGAGACTGGAAACAGAGACACATGGTCAAAACTTGACAAAGCCAAGATCACACAAAGAAGTTAACACAATATTATTCAACTGAACTCTACTCACAGTTCATGGTGAAAATACAATTCTGAGGACCCTTGAGGCCCTGCAGAAAAGGACTCTTGCTGCTCCATAATTTGGATTCCTGCTTCACATCATAGATGATCCGCGATATCATAAAGTAGCCACTGGAGGCCTACGACCTGTACCGGAGCCAGCTAACAAGTGTGGAGGAAATGATCTCAAAATCCTAACGACCTTGGGAGGCTTGGGGATACCAAATAGAACGACAACCTCAGCAATCGTTTGCTGTAATAAATTTCAAATGACTAAAATATCTAGTGTGTAAAATTCCACCTAATTTTCTAACCATGTTCTAGCAACTTCCTAACTTATTAAATCAAATTTTTATTTTAAATTCTAAAATAATTAACATCATGAAAATCATGGATATTTGTATACTGGCAACAACCCTTGTTGACAGATGATTCTGATTGGATTACAGAACTGTCATCCATATCGATTCAGTTGCTAGATCAATTGAAGTCCTTGCCATCCGCAAAAACTTATGTTTGAGACAAACCTAAAAACGTCGTTGTACTAAAAATGTGCAATGTCACAAGGTCCAGCCTTGGTTGTTCGTTGATTGTACACTCGAGAACTAAGTGGAGGAGGTCCTCCTCTCTCTCACACCTTGAACAATTTGGATCATCTCTTTTCTTCATTATGAAGTTAAATTTGTTAAGTGGGATGTGATAAGTTCGGGTTCTGAAGCAAATAACTAACATTTTTCTGTTAAGGTTTCGAGAGGCAAACCAAGGTGAGCGCGGTGGTTCGCTTACAATGGTTCTATACCAGATGCCTTTGTTTTTTGAACACTCATTGAAATAAGATTTAAATTTGGTGTAAATGTCGGTTTTCACTTTTGAAAGATGATCAGTGTAGTGCGGTACCGTATCGAGGGGTATGCCGTTCTGTAGAGCCTCAGATGCAAGGGAGTCAGCTACCTCGTTACCCCTGATGCCGACATGTGAAGGAATCCATTGTAAACGAACTTCAACCCCGTTACGTATCAATCTATGGATACATTTAATAATGAGGTAAGCTTCGTATCTACCGATACTATTGCCCTTAGCACTTCCCAACAAATGTTGTAGACTGCTCTTCGAGTCCGTAAATATTACAATTCTACGGTATTTTGTCGATTCCAAGTAATGTAAAGCTTCACTGATTGCCAATAATTCAACTCCCATTATGGGAATACATGAACTTTCAATAAGAAATTTTGCCCCAAAACTCGCCGCTTCATCGTAAAAAGCGCAACTGGAACCGTGCTTTGTTTTGGATCCGTCTGTGTAAATTTGCATGTGATCTAAGAACTGGATGTCTATCATGTCTTCAGTACGTTGCTTGAGATCGTGAATGGGTAGTTGAGCTTTAGGTACTTTAACATTGCTCACTCTGTGCACTATGATTGAATCCCAGGGGAGTGTCTTAACATCATACGAAAGCGAGAACTGAGGCAAAACTTCACATTTTGACATAGGAAGGCTGGAATACTTTCTGAAACTCTCAAGCAACATTGGAGGATGATTTTTGCGCCAGTATCTTGTGCCCGATTGTAATGTGTTTTCTAATGTTTCTAATTGTTTCCTTAAATAGTCGGATGTTCTAGAAGAAAGTTTCAGGAAGTATTTGTCACTTAAATATGTTCTTCTAAGATTTAAGGGTGGAATACAAAGTTCGGTTTCCATTGCAAAAATTGGGGTGTCGCGAATAAAGCTTCCACAAAGACGGAGACATTGGTTCTGGATTACATCCAACCTCAAGTTTAGAGTTTGCGTTACCGTAAATTATACATCCGTAATCAAGACGAGATCGCACCAATGCCAGATAGAGCCTTCTTAAGTGAATCGGATGGACACCCCACTTTGAGCTGCTTAGCGAACTGAGGATGTTAACGTATGCAATACACTTTTGGGCAGTTTCCGAAATGTGTCGAGTCCAATTTAGGCGACTGTCTACCCAAACACCCAGAAACTTTGTACTGTTAACAACCTCAATTTCAGTGTGATCTACACGTATATTAATCTTAGGTACATTATACTTTCTAGTGAACACGCAAAGTTTAGTCTTTGACAAAGAGATTTCTAGTCCGATCTTTGCTAACATTGCTGTAAAGATGTGAAGACCTGATTGAATGTTACTAGCACAGACATCGATGCTTTTGTTAATACAATAAAGAGCAAAATCGTCGGCATACTGTGAGATCTTAACTGTCTCGACGAGTGTGTTGCATAACTCAATTGTGACTATGTTAAATAAAATAGGTGACATGGGATCACCTTGAGCTAAGCCTTGTCTGCTAATTCGTGTTATTTCCCTTCCATTTTGTAACCTGTATATCAAAAACCTCTCTCCTAAAAATTCTCTAATATATCTACACAATAGCGGATCCACGTCAAATTTAAGTAAAGAGGTTATAAGAGGTTCAATTGCCACATTATTATAAGCATTGCTTATGTCTCCGTAAGCACATAAAACGTAGTCCTTGTTTGTAAACGCCAATTCTGTGTCTACAATAAACCTACTAAGATTGTCTTGGCATGAGAGTCCGCGACGAAAACCCAAAGTACTATCATTAAATAATTTTTTGCTTTCGAAATGGTATTCGAGGCGACGAGTTATCATTAAATTAAAAGTCTTACAAAGGCAGTTAATAAGCGAAATAGGACGATATTTAGTAGTATCAGTATTTCTTTTTGGTATGGCTATAAGTTTGATGCGACGCCACTGCGTTGGTATCTTACCTTGTTTATAAATTGTGTTAAAAATGTGTAGGAGAAACTCTTTTGCATTATCCGGCAAATTACTAATCATAGAGTAAGTAATGGAATCTAAGCCCGCCGAAGTATCTACTTTTAAGAATAGAATTTAGTTCTGAGAATGTAAAAAGAGTTGGATTGCAATCATTAAAAATAAAATTTAAGGGCTGAAAGGGAACGCTATCAGGGGTCAGTTCTGTTACAAAGGGAACTGCGGCACTTTCTGGCAAGTAGTCTTTAGGACTTCGGTAACCTTTAAGCCATCTAAGTTTTCTCCAAACCTCACTGCTAGGCGTATTGCTGTCTATATTTTCACAAAACTGTTGCCAGGAGTTTCTTTTTGCAAGTTTAATTAGTTTTCGAGCAACAATTACCTTTTCTTTGTAAATTAAATAGTTTTCTACTGTGCGTGATTTCCTAAAGTGTTTTAGAGATAACCTTCTCTCAGCTACTGCCTTTGATAAATCAGGATTCCACCAGGGTTTTGGCTTGAATTTGTTAGGATTAACGCCGATTTTAATATAAGGAATGGTTTTGCTAGCGCTATCCTCAATTATCTCTATGAGTTTATCGTAATTACTTTGTACGTTATCTTCAAAATGTAAACCCTCGCATGAAGATTTAATATGTTGTCTATACTCTACCCAGTTGGCCTTCTTGATGTTTCTTTTAAATTCGGAACTATCTGGAAAGCTATCAAACGTTTTAATAGAGATAATAAGGTGATCACTACCAAAAGACTCTCTAGTGACGTTCCAATCAAAGTCGAGCGAGAGATCAGCACTACAAAAAGAAATATCAGGTGCTGTGCACACTACACTATCATTGAGCTTGGCGCAGCGGGTAAAATCTCCATTGTTAAGATATACATAGTTATGTTCTAAGCTGGTGTCTGACAAGAGCCTACCCGTGTATCAGTTGTGTATGACCAAGCCGTGTGATGAGCGTTGAAGTCTCCGACTACAAGAGTTTTCTCAGAGAAGTGACCGAAAAGGTCCTGATAGTCCTTAACGCTCACTGAAACATTTGAGGGAGAATATACACCTATGACGTATTGGAGTTTATTACTATTAAGGATTTCAAGGCATAAAACGTCAAAATTATCATAATTTCTTGGAAGAGGCTTGAGAGTGCAATTTATAGATTGGTGGACCAGGATAGCTACGCCTCCATAACCATCTGCTCGATCTTTTCTAAAGATAGAATAACCCGACAATGTAATATGTTTTTCACATTCCAGCCAAGTTTCAGAAAGAAAACATATATGTACTTTTTCGTTGTTTAGATATGAGTCTAGTTCACTTAATTTTGGAAGTAAACTTTGACAGTTCCATTGAATAATATTGAGCTTGAAACGTGTAGTCGAGACCATAAAAAAAAAGAATAAAGAGAGAAAAAAAAAAGAGAAGAAAAAAAAAAGAACGAAACGTAGCTTACCTACTAATTTTTCTTAGTTTCTCCCTTGTGAGATAATAGTTTTAGTTTACTTACGATGCGTGAGATTCTGTTCTTAACACTACGACATGCGATGTTAGGTATCAAGTCAGTAAACATTTCAATCAGGCCTTCAATTTCTTTTGTGTAACTGTAAGTGATATCTGAGATGTCTTTAACTCCGTATGTGTCTATGAGATACTTTTTAACTTGTTTTGCAGATAGTGGGTACGTTTTGGCGGAATCGATTATAAAGTTGGCCAAGAGATCCCAGTCGATTGATTCCAAATCACTGTGATGTGTTTTTTTCGGTTTCTTTACACTCTTGGATTTGTAGACTTCGTCTGAGCTAGACTGGGAAATGTTATCAAAGTCCTCATCGCTGTTTTCGTTGCACGATGCGCTTTCATCGTTTGTAGCTCCGCACTCCATGGTATCCGTGTTTGTCGAAGATTCCGTGGGCGGGTGTGGACGCTTGAAGGTCTCCGCAGCATGTGTCTCATCCTGTGTATTTTGGCTAGAAGCGTTTGTGTCGTTACTGTTATCTGGGCATTTAGAAGCAACGTGACCGTCTTTTTTGCATATAAAACAGGTCATAGTGTCTGATGAAAAATAGATCCAATAATTCGTATCTTCAAAGTCAACAGATATTTTCTCTGGGAGTCGGGTGAAATCTTCAGGTGCGACGTAAACTTGTCTTCGGAAGCTTAGAATGTGATTATAGCCCGTTTCATTGAGACCAGCACGGAGAAAAGAGATGGGCGACTGTGGCGTGATATTCATTTCTAACAATTTCTTTTCGATTTCAGTGTGTGGTATAATGGGGCACACGTTAGATATGATGATACGCTTGTTTCTACTGATAAGCGGTCTGATGGGTAGTTTTTGTTTTTGAATCGTGACATACTTTTTGTTATCAATGATTTCATCAGCGATTAACTTTGAGGAAAGGTAGATACAAATTCTATTGTTTGCTATTCTTGACAAAAAACGGATTTGAGATGGATCTATTATTTTGCCTAAAGCCTGGGCGTAGTCCTTTATTTGAACGTTTTCAATAGCATCGATCACGATAGCTTGATCTTTTTTTGGAAACGTTGTTTGTGTTACTGTAGAATAACTGGGGGGTTGAGGGGACATTTTGTTTGTTTCTGTAGTCAGAAACGTTACGAGTTTCTATTATTGTCACTTATTCGTGGAAAAGAAATCCGATTCCATCCTTCGACACTTTTAGTCAATGAGGGTAGATATGGCACTCGTGAAAAAATAATTCACTACCGCGCGTAGATAACGACCACTCTCGCTGACAGGTCAACGAGTACTGCGCGTTCAAACTTTTATATACTTGATTTTTCGTATGCTTGGTGACCGCGAGTCGCCCTGTAAGGGCCGTCTTGTTGGGTTGGTCTGTGGTCCGCGGATAATCTCAGTAACCGTTAGCACTAGAAAGCTGAAATTTGGTACCAATATGTATATCAATCACGCCAACAAATTGCAAAAATAAAAAATGGAAAAAATGTTTTATTAGGGTACCCTACATGTAAAGTGGGGGCTGATATTTTTTTTCATTTCAACCCCAACGTGTGATATATTGTTGGATAGGTATTTAAAAATGAATAAGGGTTTACTAAAGTCGTAGTATTATACAACACAAGACTACATGAATGATAAAACAACGTGGGATTAATTGTTATTCGAAATGGTTTCTTATTTTTACGTTTTTTATTATTATTATTGTTGATGAAATTAATATTGTATTTTTTTGGACATTGGATTTTTCCTAGAAATATTCTAGACATGTATTTTTATATATACATATACCTAATTATATATTTTTTGTTTAACGATTATTTTTATATGAAATTGTATATTATAGACTCAATATTATTATGAACAATAATTTACAACAATAAATTGCTCTGATAATTAGGTTAGATTAAGATCATAATATATATGTAATGAACTATTCATAAGAGCTTGTAACTAGGCCTACATGAATAAAGATATTTTGAATTGAATTGAATTGAATTGTCGCTTTTTCATAATATTAATATTTTCGGAAATAATCGCTCCTAAAGGAAAAAAAGTGCCCCCCCCTATCACCGGGTGCCTTACTGGTAAATAAACTTAAAGCTCCGGCTGTACAAAATTAAGGACACAAGTGATAATAATAGAAAAAAATACTGAAACTGAAAATAATAAAAAACGGTGTCGAAATAAGCTTGCTATGGGAAGTATATGGTGGAGATAAATAGTTTAAGATTTTGTATATTTTATAACATTTATTTATAAAGAAAGTTCTTGCCAAAATGTGTTTGTTCAGTTGGTTCTTAATTTAGTTACTTACTGCGCTAACCGTGTGAAAACTGACCTACTATAATTCTCTTGTTCGACACCAATGAAATGTACAGAGCTCAGCGGGAAGCTAGGTCGCTTAAAAGGGTTCTAAGTAAATTTTCACACAAGTTATCTTAATTTTTAACTAGAAATTATACTACTAAAATACCTAGGTACCAGTTCTCAAAAATATTTGCTTGCTCTAAATTACTGACTCTATGAATTTAATCTAACTAAATTGCAGCTGACGCAGTTGCCCTGACCATTAGAAGGATAAATTGGACCGACCTCTAAGATGGTGAACCTTCGGGAAAGCTGTGGCAGGTGGCACGGGACCTCCCGGGGAATGTTGGCTGCACAGCGGAGACTTTTTAACCCGGAACGCGTGCCACGTGGACACCGAGATAAATGCGGCAGAGGCAGGCCGTCCTCCAGCGAAACAGGACCCAGAACTTGCGCCGGTCACAAGGATTTCCAGAGTTGCATAAGATTTGAATCTTATCTATAACTAGCTTTTACCCGCGGCTTCGCCCGCGTAATAAAAGTATTCTTATTGAAACGTTTACAAAAAATAAGATTTTCATTTGGATCCGTAGGTTTCTTTGTAGGTACATCTGTCCGCGATTATTTTGATTAAGGTAAAGCGGGGCAATTCTCGACTGGGGGGGCATTGTAACTGATCTATTTGCTGTACGGTCAGCCAAGAAAGTGGTTTACCACTTTTCGACTCTATTGATTGAAAGGTGATAAACCACTTTTTTGGCTGACTGTACCTTACACATATTACTATTGTTTTTAAAGAAATTCTTGCAATGATTGTAGAATTGTTACACAGCGACCACAGCTTAGGTAGTAGGTACGAATATGTATGTATTTTACCTATATAAATATTTATACTGGGGAAACTTCATACAACCCACATAGCCAGTATCTCGACGCTATGGTCGGTAGGGTAAAAAGTACTTCCTTGCATTATCGCTTACAATTCTTTCCATTTTGCTTATACTTACTGCAAACGTAAACATATAAAAGGCAAGCAAACAACGATCTTCTTACAGCACATTGAATGTAATAGTTATTACGGATGCAGGATACTCGCTAATGCCTACTTAATCCCTTCCCACTGAGCCGCCTGCATTTTACATTGCCTAGATATCGATTGCCGACCGATTATTCCGACCCCAATCCCTATTCGTATCCCCGTCCCTATCTCTATCCTTGTCCCCGTCCCCGTCCCCGTCCCGTCCCTGTCCCCGTCCCTCCCCTATCCCTGTCCCCGTCCCCGTCCCCTATTCCTATCCCTATTTCTATCCCTATCCCTATCTATCCCTATCTCTAGCCCCATCCCCATCCCTATCCCCACCCCCACCCCTATCCCTATCCCTATCGCTATCGCTATCGCTATCCCTATCCCTATCCCTATCCCTATCCCTATCCCTTCCCTATCCCTATCCCTATCCCTATCCCTATCCCTAACCCTATCCCGTTCCTGTCCCTGTCCCTGTCCCTGTCCCTGTCCCTGTCCCTGTCCCTGTCCCTGTCCCTGTCCTTGCCCCTGTCAAATTATCATGCTAGGAGGTGAACTTTGAAAAATCCTTTCTTAGTGCTCCTCTAAGGAACTTCCATGTCAATTTGAAATCTCTTGAACCTGAAGTAAAGATAAAAACTAAACCTATACTTATGGCTATTTTGGATATTTTAACCCCATTGAACAACAACAGGGGAGAAAATTTCTTTTGCACCTCATTAGATTTTAAAATCGTTGTATTTATCGTGATCAGCGACCCGATAAACCATAAAAAACGATACCCATATTGTGTTTTTAACTTTACCCCCTTTGCACCCCTTTAGGGGTCAAATTTTCAAAAAAACCTGAAACATGTATTTAGTCATATGTCTTTAGGAATCCTCCTGTGAAGTTTCGAATAAAATAGTCAAACTAATCTTGTTTCCCCATACAAACTTTGAACCCCCCATTTCACCCTTTTAAAAGGAGAATTTTGAAAAATCCTTTCTTAGTGCTCCTCTACGCCATATAAGGAACCTATGTGCCAAATTTGAAATCTCTAGGACCAGCGATTTCGGCTGTGTGTTGATATGTCAGTTAGTCAGTCAGTCAGTTTCTTCTTTTATATATTTTTTGATATTTAAACCCCATTGCACTACAACAGGGGAGAAGGTATTTCACTTCCGGCTCGTTAGATTTTAAAAGCGTTGTATTTATCGTGATCAGCGACCCGATTAATCATAAAAACGATACCCATATTGTTTTTTTTGACTTTATCACCCCCTTTTCACCCTTTTAGGGGTTAAATTTTCAAAAAACCTGAAACACGTCTTTAGTCATATGTCTTAAGGAATCTTCCTGTGAAGTTTCGAATAAAATAGTCAAACTAATCTTGTTTCCCCATACAAACTTTGAATCCCCATTTGACCCCCTTAGGAGGCGAATTTTGAAAAATCCTTTCTTAGTGCTCCTCTACACTATATAAGGAACCTACGTGCTAAATTTGACATCTCTAGGTCCAGCGGTTTCGGCTGTGCGTTGATATGTCAGTCAGTCAGTCAATATCTTCTTTTATATATTTTTTTGATATTTAAACCCCATTGCACCACAACAGGGGAGAAGGTATTTCACTTCCGCCTCGTTAGATTTTAAAAACGTTGTATTTATCATGATCAGCGACCCGATAAACCATAAAAACGATACCCATATTGATATTTTGACTTTATCACCTCTTTTCACCCTTTTAGGGGTTAAATTTTCAAAAAACCTGATACACGTATTCAGTCATATGTCTTAAGGAATCTTCCTGTGAAGTTTCGAATAAAATAGTCAAACTAATCTTGTTTCCCCATACAAACTTTGAACCCCCATTTGACCCCCTTAGGAGGTGAATTTTGGAAAATCCTTTCTTAGTGCTCCTCTACACTATATAAGGAACCTACGTGCCAAATTTGAAAGCTCTAGGACCAGCGGTTTCGGCTGTGCGTTGATATGTCAGTCAGTCAGTCAGTCAGCTTCTTCTTTTATATATCTATAATATAATAGTAATCTTTTTAATATCTATATATATCTATTTAATATCCCGGCTCCTGAAAGCGACATAAAAATACATTAATCTAATGCTCTCAAGACCAGCATGACAAAATAGAAGACAATCTGATTAATTAGCTCACCGCTGAAGGTCAAAGAAATTTCCTAGCGGAGCGCTCCCAATCCCACAGCAGAAGACAGATCATCCCTGTGAATAACCAAGCACATGGTTAGGAACAAACCCACAACGTTTCACGCCATTATGGAGTTGATCAGAACAATTCAGATACTCACTCAATCCGAGGATTATTGCAGGCCTTCTGCTTCCACCGTTTTGACCACCATGCGGTATGGTCTTGTGGAGAAAGTGCGTGTGCACCCAAAAGGGTCAAAAAGGAAATGGACCACCCAAGATCATTAACCTATTTGCATATGGAGCAATCAAGGACATAGGGTGACAAACCCAGCGAAGACATAATATATCGAATTAATATATTATATTTATTTGAGACTCCATCAGAGTCATGAAAGATTTACTATGATGTACATAGCAAGATTGTCACTCCAGACAGGCCTCTTATTTAGAGTATTAATATTACAGTATTTTGTTATGTATTTAAGATAATTTTCTGCATTATTTCTATATAATTATATTAATTTAATTTATCAAAATGTACTGGAGTAACAATTAAAAATCTCATACAACGCGTTATTTTTAGCTATCTGGCAACCCGTGCACAGATTATACAGAAAAGTGCATACATGTGTGGATGCAAGTATTTTTGCACCAAGACAGGATAGCAACTTCTGGAAGAAATAGTACATTACATCAGAGGCCGGGAAAATGAGGATTTCCGGCCAAGTGGGTATATACGGCCGAGCGAGCGTGCGAGCGAGGCCGGATAGGGATACGAGGCCGGGAATCCGTTTTCACGCCGAGGCATGTATAGTGCTTTTCTCAAACATACAATGAAATAAAATAAAATGCTCTAAAGGACAATATTTTATTTATTAAGTGACAAAATACAAATACACTCAAACGTCAAGTGTGACAAGTATCCAGATCACACAAAAATTAAAAAAGAAAGTGACATGACAGTACTGACAGCTTACTTAAAAAAGTTACTTTGCAGGCCTAGGCCTAAAAAATAATATGAAATCCCTTTACAGTCCTCTCGAGTTGTTGCGCCCAAAAAGCGACACTTCCCAGCCCATTTTAAGGAACGTAAAGACAATATTTCATTGCATGTTTGAGAAAATAAAATTAATGAAATTTCGATTTTTGAATTATAAGAAAAAAATATTAATTACGACCAAGAAAATGTACTACGTTACACCCCCCCTCTAACTTTTGAACCATATGTTTAAAAAATATGAAAAAAATCAAAAAAGCAGAACTTTACAAAGACTTTCTAGAAAAATTGTTTTGAACTTGATAGGTTCAGTAGTTTTTGAGAAAAATAAGGAAAACTACGGAACCCTACACTGAGCGTGGCCCGACACGCTCAAGGCCGGTTTTTATTTTCATTAATTAGGTAAAGCGAAAAATATGTGTTCAGTATTTTTGGACGATCTAAAGACTAAAGAGAATGACATTTGACATTTTTTGTAATATAGTCGTCATGCCTATTCTAGGGGTCACCCAATTTTGAGGGAAGGATTTAGACACGAATATTAAATAAAAAAATATTTTTAAATAAATTGAGTTTATTTCATTAACACAATATTGCTTTTACAAAACCGCTTATAATTATATAAACATAGTAATATTCACTAAATTAGTTCTATTTGCTACAAAATATTAGTCTATACTATACTATAACGTGTAGTGATATAATATAGACTAGATTTTTTTCCGAAATTGGCTACAAAATTAAGGCTACCTATTCACACACTGAGATAGATTTCTTAAAGATTACTAAAGTCGACGCTTTTATTAATATAACTATATATGTTTATGCGATAGTCGCCGCGTTAAACGCATGCGATCGGGGAATGTATGAAAAATGCTAATGCGGTTAGAGGAGCGCTGGCATTTCCTACATTCAGATAATCGCTTGCGTTCCACAGAGCGTCGATCGCCTAAAATAATTGCGCTTTTAAACTTTACAAAGTGTCTTTCAGACAACTAAATCTTAACGCGAGGGATGCCTGACTGATTTATAAAAATCTAATTGAAAATAAGCATTTTTAATATACCACGTCGGTGGCAAACAAGGCAGTCATCGCAACCCATGGACGCTTGCGCTCGTAGAGCCCGCTTGCGAGTTGCCCAATTTAAATAAAGTATGTTATAAAGTACCTTTTAACAATTTAATTGTTAAATTCGTTATTAACAATCAGTGCATTTTATAAAATGTATAGTACATTCATTCATTTTGGGACACTTTATATACAAGTTTACATATAATATATCGTAACCGGTTACGAAAAAAAAACATAGTATAAATCATAAATTACGGATTTAGAATAAGCAAATACCTCTAAATCCAGACGTACCTATATTATCTCGAGCCCTCACCCCTCGGCCCCCGGTCCGCTTCTCCGTCCGTCCGTCGAGTGTAATAATGCGTCATGTACGAGTAATACTGTCGCAACCGAGAACCCGGCCGGGGACTCGTGAGCTTCGTGTAGTCGTTAGTGTGACGAGGTGTTGGAGGCCGGCGGTGGTACTCGGCGGGGTGTTGGTGGTGGTGGCGCCCGCTCCTGCACCGCACTCCTCACTGCAGCAGCGCGTGCAGGTGGCGCAGCGTGTTGTGGAAGTGTGGCGCCGCACCGCACTCCTCACTGCAGCAGCGCGTGCAGGTGGCGCAGCGTGTTGTGGAAGTGTGGCGCCGCACCGCACTCCTCACTGCAGCAGCGCGTGCAGGTGGCGCAGCGTGTTGTGGAAGTGTGGCGCCGCACCGCACTCCTCACTGCTGCAGCGCGTGCAGGTGGCGCAGCGTGTTGTGGAAGTGTGGCGCCGCACCGCACTCCTCACTGCAGCAGCGCGTGCAGGTGGCGCAGCGTGTTGTGGAAGTGTGGCGCCGCACCGCACTCCTCACTGCAGCAGCGCGTGCAGGTGGCGCAGCGTGTTGTGGAAGTGTGGCGCCGCACCGCACTCCTCACTGCAGCAGCGCGTGCAGGTGGCGCAGCGTGTTGTGGAAGTGTGGCGCCGCACCGCACTCCTCACTGCAGCAGCGCGTGCAGGTGGCGCAGCGTGTTGTGGAAGTGTGGCGCCGCACCGCACTCCTCACTGCAGCAGCGCGTGCAGGTGGCGCAGCGTGTTGTGGAAGTGTGGCGCCGCACCGCACTCCTCACTGCAGCAGCGCGTGCAGGTGGCGCAGCGTGTTGTGGAAGTGTGGCGCCGCACCGCACTCCTCACTGCAGCAGCGCGTGCAGGTGGCGCAGCGTGTTGTGGAAGTGTGGCGCCGCACCGCACTCCTCACTGCACCGCACTCCTCACTGCACCGCACTCCTCACTGCACCGCACTCCTCACTGCAGCAGCGCGTCGTCGAGCGCGGGTAGCCCGGGCGCGGCGCGGCGCAGGTGGCGCAGCGTGTTGTGGAAGTGGCGCGCTATTTGTTCCGCCTCCTCGCTCGCCTCCACGTTGCCGAGCTCTTCGCGGATCTTTGCGATCACCTGCGCGTACAAATATCGATTCAATTACTATAACAAATTTTCAGTAAACAAGTTTTGAAAAATTCCGAAAAAAGTTTTTCTCTATTAGTGTTTTTTTATCCGGAAATTATTTTTGTTTTCGGCCGAGCTTTTGAATTTGGATAGACGATAGAATATATTATTATTTTAGTATTTTTGACTTACACACTCGTTATAATTATTAATAACGAGTATTTTGAAATTATATATAAAAACTTACAGTGTTTGAGCTGCGGCGTGAGCCCCGGGTGTCTCCCGTTTCGGAGTAGAGCGTATCTCCCGAGCAGCCGTCCATGCACTGCGCGGCTCGCTACAGTAATGTACTCACGGTGTGTATGAGCTGCGGCGTGAGCCCCGGGTGTCTCCTGCTCCGGAGTAGAGCGTATCTCCCGAGCAGCCGTCCATGCACTGCGCGGCTCGCTACAGTAATGTACTCACGGTGTGTATGAGCTGCGGCGTGAGCCCCGGGTGTCTCCTGCTCCGGAGTAGAGCGTATCTCCCGAGCAGCCGTCCATGCACTGCGCGGCTCGCTACAGTAATGTACTCACGGTGTGTATGAGCTGCGGCGTGAGCCCCGGGTGTCTCCTGCTCCGGAGTAGAGCGTATCTCCCGAGCAGCCGTCCATGCACTGCGCGGCTCGCTACAGTAATGTACTCACGGTGAAAAAGTGCACTGGCAACACCGCCGGGAGCAAACGTCAAATTAGCTCGACGTATTTAAAAATGTTAAATTAATTATTTTACTGTAATAATAACATAGTTTTAGTGATAATTAGAAAGTTCACGTCGTAATTAAAGTGCTCAAATGTTATTTTAACATTACGTCAAACGCAAGAAGCAAAATATCGACGACAGAGGACAAGGCAACTGTCAACGGCCTAACGTTCCAGATTTAAAATTATACTGTATTTCGCCGAAGATTTTTACAGATGAGTATTGTTTTCATTATCTATAAGCCTAGTATTTAGTTTATTAGCCCATATTGCAAAGAATTACTCATTGCCATACTTCCTTTTGTGGTTACTTTACATGTTTTAGAGGAGAAACTTGATTGAAACATAGTAGGTTTTTAACATTTGAATTACATACTAATACCATTGTGGATCACTTTAAAACAGCATAATCATACCCATTGGTAATCATTTAACTTGTAAAATAGTGAATTTTAAAGGCTATTCAATGATTTTCTTATATAGTAAATAAAACCTGCAAATACTATAGTTTATTTCTTTTTAGTCACCATATTTTGTTAGAAGCATTACATATTATTACATTTCTTTGTTCATATATCTCACATATAAATATGCTTCCAGCAACAACCACTAAAATGACAACACGCAGGGACGTCCTACTAGCCAAAATGCAACAACTACAGAGAGAGCTCAAAACGGCCAATGAGTTGAACACAAAACTTCTTCAAGAACAGGAAGAATGTGAGCAGGAAATTGAGTCTGTTGTTCGAACAAATACAAGTCTCAAAGCCCAGCTTGCAACTCAAGATGTCGAATTCGAAGATATGCAGGGGCAGCGAGATGAATTACAGGCCATCGTTGACAGATTCAAGCAATGTCAGGAGATACACGAGCAGGCACTGCAACGCATCCAGGACCTGGAACAGCAGCTGGAGGAGTCAGAAGCAAAAATGACTTGCAAGTATTGCTCGGGCCAGGCCAGACCGACGGATAACAATTTAAGTATTTTTGCAGAACTTAATAGTTTTGAGTTAGATTTTGTTCATAATGAAACAGTGTGTTCCCCAATAGTAGAAAGTTTAACAAGTCCTGTAAAATGTCCCGCCAATGAGGTTAATAAAATTAGTATGAAGGGATCCAACAAAATCAAAAAATATCTAAAATTAAGTAGATTCATAAGGAAATCAAAACTTTTACTGAAACGCCATAATTTAGTATTCAAGAAATTTCACTCCAAGTTAAGTAATTTGGCCTTAAGTGATGAACTTTTAATTTGTCAGCATCAATTGGACCAGACAGTCGAAGAGTTGAATCATCGCTCTAATGAAATAAGAAAATTAGAACTAAAGTTAAAAGACCTCAATAATAAAGAGGAACTCTCAAGTAAAGCATTGCAGGAATACATAGCTTTTATGAATGATGTTCTAGTGCCGGGCAGCGGGTACCCGCTGCGCATGGAGTCACCGCGGCCTACGACGCGCCCCGTCGAGCCGGAGTCGCCCGCGCTGCGTGCCGCGTTGGCCGCGCCGGGGACACCCTCCCTGCGCGCCCTGTTCGCCGAGCGCCTCTCCCTCGCGTCCGAGCCGCGCCGCGACCGCGAGCCCGCCGTCCGCACCGCGGCCTCGCCGCCGTCACGGTCGGGCCTCGCGGAGCCGGCCCCGCCGCGCGCCGTCGAGTCGGCTCCCTCGCCGCCGAGCCTCGCCAAGCTGGCTCTGGCGCTGCTGACCTACGTCGAGCCCTCTCCGTCGCCGCCCGCCACTGCGCCGCCGCCGCCGCCGCCGGGCGCCGCACCCTGCCGTGCGCCCGCCACTGCCCCGGCACCACCGCCGCGCCCGCGCCCGCGCGCCGCCCGCACCGTGCTGTACAGTGACGAGGCGGGCGTCGGCCTGGGCGCGCTGCTGGCGGAGCGCCTCCACCACCGAGTCATCAACGACTGTCACCCGGGGGCCACCGTCGATCGACTGATCGAATGTATCTCTGCAGGCGAGTTTGACTGCGACTCCACGCTCGTAGTTTTCATAGGGAACAGTGTCGACTGTACTAAGCGAGATATTTTAAAACTATCCGCTACTCTGTCGAAGGTCGACCGAGAAGAGGTTGCGAAGATCATTATTTGTGCGCTCCCGTACAGAATGTCTAGCAAAGTCAACAAGAGGGTGTTTCACTACAACTCTTTATTATATAATTTGGCGTTGTACAGTAGTACGATTTCGTATTTTGATACGAATAAATTTATAGATGAGTTTGTTATGCCTTATAAGAAAACCTACCTACCGAGGAGATGTTTAGTAGAATGTGCTGACCTGTTAGCGTATAACATTAAAGGCCCCGACGTGGCTAGCACGGCGTTTAATAATAATATGAAACGGTTTAATTTTTCATGCCCCGGTAGCGAGGGTTTCGAGATGAAGCCGTCTGGTGATTTGAATTTAAACTAACAGCTCCGACAACGAGTGCACCAGCCGGCTCCATTTTTATTGATCACTGCGATGCTAGTATGATAGGTAAAACCAATTTATTGAACCTGGTTCACCAAAATATCCAAGGATTCACTTGTAAGGAACTTGAAATTGATTTGTATTTGCAGTCGTCGAATATTGACATACTCTGTATTACTGAGCACTGGCTTAAAGAACATGAATTTATGTTTAATTTTAAGAATCATAGTATAATTAGTTCTTTTTTAGGAAATCTAGTAACCGTGGCGGGTCATTAATAATGGTTAAGCATAACTTAAAAAGTAAAGAGCGCAGAGACATTGTTGACATGTCTGTAGAACGCCATATTGAACTTTCTTGTGTTGAGATGGACCAATTTATCATTATATGCGTGTACAGGCCCCCTTCGGCGGACTATAATGTATTTGAATCAGTAATAGATGACGTATTTAGTAGTGTTTTTAGAACCCAAAAAAGTATAATTGTGTGTGGCGATTTTAATGTCAACATACTTGAACATTCGCCATTATGTGGAAGGTTATTAAACACCTTCAAATCATTTAACTTGGTTAACTTATTCTGCGAACCCACTCGAATCACAGCAACCAGTGCTACATGTATAGATAACATTTTTAGTAACAAGGATGCGATTAGTAAATCTGTTATTAACAACCTAAGTTCTGATCACTGTGGTCTAAAAGCTTCTTTCAATGAGAAAACAGAAGAAATTCCGCAAGATACTTTATGTAGGCCAATCTCTCAAAGGCTCCTAGATTTATTTAATCGTAATGTTACCAAACGATTATGTTGTCTTTCATGTACGCAAGAAAACCCCAATTGTTTGAGTTCTGATTTATTTAACTGCATTAAAAATGAATTTGATGTCTGTTTCACTAAAAAGAAAGTAAAAAGCAGGACCAAAACTAAATTTAGCGACTGGGCTACGCCGGATATTCATAAGACAAGACGCCAACTCTACGACTTATACGATTTAAAAGCCACTGATAAAAGGCCGGAATTTCTGGAGCATGTTCGGAATTTTTCAAAATCTTTTAAGATGATGTGTGTCGCCGCGAAAGCTAATCACTTGTCTAAAAAGATCCTAAATTCTAGTGATAAGGTTAAAACTGCCTGGCAGGTGATCGGCAATGAAACTGGGAAACGTAAAATGAAGGATCCGCACTACAAGCTACGAATTGGTGACGCTTTAGTAAGTTCCGACCGTGAAGTGGCAGATCATTTTGAGCAGTTTTTCTCGAATATACCGGTAGAAACAACAAAGTCTCTTAATTCGTCGCCAGATGTCGCTGAAGAAATTTTGAAGAGAAATGTAGCGGAATGTACAGAATTCTTCAAATTTTCGTATATCACTCCGAACATAGTTCTTAAGACTTTTAGATCACTGAATTTAAAGAAAACTGAAGATCTATGGGGCCTGTCAGTCAAAGTTTTGCATTCCATTATTGAATCTATTGCACCATATTTAGCTGAGATTTTCAACAGATGCATTGATGTTGGCACTTTTCCAGATATTATGAAACATAGCAAAATTATCCCGTTGTTTAAATCAGGAACGAAGACAGATCCTACGAACTTTAGGCCGATTTCAATACTACCTGCATTAAGCAAAGTGTTTGAGAAACTTATTTTAAATCAACTGCTGTCGCATTTCAACAGAAATAAACTGCTTGATAGCAATCAATTTGGTTTTACCAAAGGTCGATCAACCACTGACGCTGGTGCGGTACTCCTAAAGCACATCTTTGACGCTTGGGAAAAAGCTCAAGATGCTGTTGGAATTTTCTGTGATCTGTCCAAGGCATTTGATTGCGTAGATCACGAAAATTTAAAACGAAAATTAAGCCACTACGGGATAAAAGCCGGTGCCCTCGACTTAGTCTCATCATATCTGTCGGATAGGACTCAGAGAGTAGTTATTAATGGAACTCATTCGGCGGGGTCCCCGGTAGCCCTCGGAGTGCCTCAAGGTTCAATTCTTGGTCCCTTCCTCTTTTTAGTATATATTAATGACCTACCCACTCTTGTTAAAGGCAGACATGATATAGTGTTATTTGCGGATGACACTTCTCTTATATTCAAAGTGGACAGGAAGGAAAATAGCTTCGACAGTATTAATGATGCCCTATCAACTATAGTTAACTGGTTTACGGCAAACAATCTACTTTTGAACGCCAAGAAAACCAAATGCATCAAGTTTGCGTTACCTAACGTCAAGCAGATAAATAACAGCAAAATCCAAATAAAAGGTGATACGCTGGAGTTTGAAGACCAAACTGTTTTCCTGGGAGTCACTTTAGACTCAAAACTGCAATGGCACGCACATATTGCTACTTTAGCTAACAAACTTAGTTCAGCTGCCTACGCAGTAAGGAGAATCAGACAGCTAACAAACGTAGAGACGGCCAGGCTGGTATACTTTGGTTACTTCCATAGTGTTATGTCGTATGGAATTCTGTTATGGGGTAAAGCCGCAGATATTCAGACGATATTTGTGCTGCAAAAGCGAGCTGTACGTTCCATACATGGACTGGGCGCTCGAGCTTCCCTAAGAGAGAAATTCAAAGAGGTGAACATTCTTACCGTTGCCTCTCAGTACATACTTGAGAATATTATGTATGCTAGGAAAAACATCCATGAATACAAGCTTAACAGTGATATCCATAACTATAACACTAGAAACAAACATAAACTTGCCGTGCCCTTCCACCGTCTCCGTAAGGTTAGTACGTCTTTCGTTGGGAACTGTACACGTTTTTATAACAAAATCCCCATTGATGTAGTGAACTTGCCACTCGGCAAATTTAAGTCACATGTTAAGCGCTGTTTGCTAGGTAAAGCTTACTATACGGTAAATGATTTTATAAATGATAAAAATGCCTTTAAGCCAGTAGCTTGATTATGGTAGCAGAAGTTTGTAATACAACCGTACTAGTATCCAGTAAAAATGACACAGCGTAATTTTTCTCATGTGATTGTATTGTATCATTAGTTATGTTAGTAGGACGCTTAGAGACCTTATACACCTCTAAGATTTTTGTTTTCATTATATAGCGTAGTTATATAAAATTTATTTAAAGTATGATAGTACACTGACCCTTAGAGACCTTTACATCTCTAAGTCACGTTGAGCATGTAATTAGTTATGTATAGCTATACTAGGCATTGTTGCCCTCTTTAATGTCACCTACAAGCTTAATGTCGTGTTTCACTGTGTCGATTTTTCTTTTGTCAATTTGCTGTTAGCTTGAACATGTCATGCTCGTTTAAAAGTCTTTGCTTACGGTGGCGTGTTGATCGGGTCGCCACCTTCCCGAATGGAGGTTGAGGAGGCGATGGCTGAGATACGCGTCATACTCGTGAACGGGTGCTGTTTGTGGAGACTGGTCTGTTCAAGCTTACCTGGGCCACATGTTTTGTTAGATTATTTAACTTTACTTTTGAGCGGATTGCGAGACACTACATTCGGTTCTTGTAAGAATTAAACTTAAGTAAGTAATGTCTTAAGGATGACACTAGAGACCATCACGTTGTCGTTTAATTTAGTTAATTTTAGCTTTTGGACACTTAGAGACTTTATACATCTCTGAGATTTTGATTATATTTTATTTTAAAATAGACTCCTTACTTTAATGACCTTGTTGTCGTTTGATTAAGTTAATGTTAGTTTTTTGGACACTTAGAGACCTTATACATCTCTGAGATTTTGATTATATTTTTAAACTTAATTTGTAACCTTGATTGGCCCTTATTTGTAAACTTGATTTGTTCTTTAATGATTGACAACTAGAGACTTGTACATCTCTTGAAATGTGTAATTTAGCTGTTCATTTTCTGTATTTTTTATTTTTTTTTGTATTATTTGACAAAGGTTTTTACTTTTAAATATTTTAATTTTATAAAATTTGACTCTTGGAGACGCTATACATCTCCATGGATTATTTGATTAAGTATAATATTTTTACTTGTAATATTCAGTCTTTTACAACTATTGAAGTATTATAGATTTCTTTTATCTTTGTATCTGTTTGCACTTTCTTTATGTATTGATTATAGTTAGTAATAATATGACATTTAGAGACTTTATACATCTCTAATTCTATATCAGTGTATAGCTACTTTGCTTATGATTAATATTTTTAGTTAATATTTCTATTAATTTCATTTGTTTAACTTTAATGAATACTCTGTAATGTTGACATGTAAAAGTGCCCCCGTGGCCTATTTGCTGAATAAATGATTTTGTATTTTGTATGAGCTGCGGCGTGAGCCCCGGGTGTCTCCTGCTCCGGAGTAGAGCGTATCTCCCGAGCAGCCGTCCATGCACTGCGCGGCTCGCTACAGTAATGTACTCACGGTGTGTATGAGCTGCGGCGTGAGCCCCGGGTGTCTCCTGCTCCGGAGTAGAGCGTATCTCCCGAGCAGCCGTCCATGCACTGCGCGGCTCGCTACAGTAATGTACTCACGGTGTGTATGAGCTGCGGCGTGAGCCCCGGGTGTCTCCTGCTCCGGAGTAGAGCGTATCTCCCGAGCAGCCGTCCATGCACTGCGCGGCTCGCTACAGTAATGTACTCACGGTGTGTATGAGCTGCGGCGTGAGCCCCGGGTGTCTCCTGCTCCGGAGTAGAGCGTATCTCCCGAGCAGCCGTCCATGCACTGCGCGGCTCGCTACAGTAATGTACTCACGGTGTGTATGAGCTGCGGCGTGAGCCCCGGGTGTCTCCTGCTCCGGAGTAGAGCGTATCTCCCGAGCAGCCGTCCATGCACTGCGCGGCTCGCTACAGTAATGTACTCACGGTGTGTATGAGCTGCGGCGTGAGCCCCGGGTGTCTCCTGCTCCGGAGTAGAGCGTATCTCCCGAGCAGCTCGGCGAGGAGCTGAGCCTGCACGGCGCCGTCCATGCACTGCGCGGCCACGCGAGCCGCCTTGCGCAAGCACTCCAGTGCGCGCCCCGCGTCGCTCAGCGCCCACTGGAATATACAAGTCAGAGTTGTGGCTTATCCGGTCAAATGTACGAGACGTTACTAGATCGTGTCACAAAGAAACAACATTGCGTTGAAGGCATACATTGAATCGTAAAAGAAACAAAGAATGAGCCGGGTCCACACCGGACGAAACGTCCGCGCTCGTGCCGACCGGATCAACTCGGCGAGGTGGCGGCCCTCGGTCGGCCGCTCTTTCATATTTGATACCTAATAAAATGTCGGACGTTTACAAGAGAACGGAACGAAAAAGAGATATAATAAATAAAATGAAGTGAATACCGGTTCGCCGTCCTTGTCGATCTTCCAGTAGAGGTGCGCGCACAGCGCGGCGGCGCGCGCCTGGTCGGGCTTCTTCAGCAGCTTGCCGGCCGCCAGCGCGCACGACGTGCGCAGCGGCTCCATGTTCTCCGCGCCTGCGCACCACACCGCACCCTTACACTCCGTCCATCAGGATACACACTGGCATCTTATCACGCCATTTGAGAACAATAAAATCTCTCCCTGTTATTTCAATACTTTCTCATTACATTCGTAAGTACCATATTATGTACCTATATGTAAAATACTCAAAAACCTTACCTTACACGAGTATCGTAACTTATTATGATTAATATAATGACTTACTACGATTGATATGATGACCCGATTTCATTGCCCTTTACACTACAAACTATAATCACTAAAGTGGTAGTTACATTTTGGTGCCGTGACCAGGATTTTTAAAACTTTTTTCTACCTAAGCATCTAGCCTATTCCGCCGCAGCCATAAGCGACGTTAGAGCTTGTAGCTGCGCTCGAGAACCCATAATCTAGTCCTACAGTGTAGTGGTTACATTTTGGTACCGTGGCCAGGTTACAGTTTGGTACTTTCTTTACCTAAGCACCTGGCCTGTTCGGCCGTGGCGATGAGCAGCGTTAGAGCCTGCAGCTGCGCTCGGGAGTCCGGGATCTCGTCCTCGTAGAGCGAGAAGGCCTGCGCGATGAACTCGTAGGCGAGCGTCTCGTGGTTCGCGAACCCGATCTCGCTGATCGCTAGGGCGCCTTGCAGGTACAACCTGACGAAGAGAAACAAATATACTTCTGCAGATGATAAATTGAAACATAATCATTATTTACTTGTTTGGAATAGAATTGGTGATTTCATTACTAGTATAACCATCGATATATACTATTTTCTTGATGTTACTTACATGCTTGTTCATGATCTCAATATCTCATCATCATCATCAGCCCGCTGCAGTCCACTGCTGGACATAGGCCTCCCCAAGGTACGCCACAGAGCCCGGTCTGCTGCTTTATGCATCCAGTTTCCGCCGGCCCCCCTATGCAAATCATCCCGCCATCTAGCCAGAGGGTGTCCCACACTACGTTTACCAAGACGCGGTCTCCACTCCAGAACACGCTTGCTCCAGCGGTTATCGGTTCTGCGACATATGTGGCCAGCCCATTGCCACTTCAACCTACTAACTTTCAGAGCTATGTCGGTCACCTTGGTTCTCTGGCGGATCACTTCGTTCCGAATTTTGTCCCTCAGAGACACTCCAAGCATAGCTCTTTCCATAGCATGTTGAGCGACTTTAAGCTTGTGGATTAGCCCCACAGTCAGAGTCCACGTCTCGCATCCATACGTCATAACAGGAAGGTGTACCCTTGTTTCGCCAACAAACTTTTCATCGAATATCATTTCATCGACAACAAATCATCGAAAGTTTAGTTCGAGTAAAATTGTTTCGAGTAATTTGGTTTCAACTATTATTTACTTGAAATTTTCTTAGTTTTAATAAATACTATTCAACTAATATTTCTTCATCGCTGATTCATTTCAAAGTACTTCAAATAGCAGAAATACAAAACATCGCAATTCATTTAGTCGACGTATTATTACAAAACTTTCTCATTTGTCGTACTACACATTTCTTCTCTTCTTCTTCCTCCTACCCTTATCCCACGTTATGTGGGGTCGGTACAACATGTCTTTCTCTTCCATTCTCCCCTATCTTTCGTCATCTCAACACTCACATCTTTCTTTCTCATGTCCTCTTTCACACAATCCATCCATCGTTGTTTGGGTTTACCCCTCCCTCTCCATCCATCAACATTCATCTCCAACATTCTTTTGCCTATATGACACTCATCCCTCCTCATTACATGACCGTACCACGCCAACCTGCCACTCCTCATCTTTTCCGTTATAGGCGCAACTTTCAAACTTCCCCTAATATACTCATTCCTGATCCGATCCATTCTGGTCACTCCACACATCCATCTCAACATTCTCATTTCCGCTACGTGCAATCTCCTTTCATCCTCCACCTTTGTCGCCCAGCATTCAGATCCATACAATACAACAGGCCTCACAATCGTCTTATAGATTTTCCCCTTAAGTTTAAGGGGCATCCGTCGATCGCATGTTGTCCCTGAGACCTGTCGCCATTTCATCCATCCCGCATTTATTCTATTTTTCACGTCACGGTCGATGCTTCCGTCATTTTGGAATAATGACCCAAGGTACCGGAAGTCGGAGCAGACTGGTAGGTATACACCATCTAAGGCAATAGGGGAAAAACTGGATAGACCACCGAAATCGCAGAACATCTGTTCAGTTTTGGTTCTGCTGATTTTCAGTCCCACACTTTCCAGTCTTTCTTGCCATTTTCCCAGTCTGCTCTGGACCTCAAGTGCATTTTCCCCAACAAGAACAATGTCATCGGCAAACAGCATACACCAGGGTGCTTCCTCCTGTATGTCCGATGTCAGAGCATCCATAACCAGGTGTCGTACTACACATTTATGGATGTTTTATTCTAGGAAACTTCAAATTGTCGATTTTATCGTGGCACATCACATACGTCCATAATTAGACTATGACCATTGGCTTTAATCCTATATTAGAGTACTAGTAGGTTTAGGTTAGGTTAGAACTGCGATGCTACAACACGATGAACGGGTTTTAAAGTAGGTTTAGGTTAGGTTAGAACTGTGACCACACACAAAAACGACCAGTTTACAGAGTAGGTTTAGGTTAGGTTAGAACTGCGACCTACACGACAACGAATAGCTTTTAAACCACACACAAAAACGACCAGCTTACAGAGTAGGTTTAGGTTAGGTTAGAACTGTGACCACACAGAAACAAATAGTTTACAGAGTAGGTTTAGGTTAGGTTCGACCAGTGATTTACACAGAAGCAAACGTATTGCAGAGTAGGTTTAGGTTAGGTTAGAACTGCGACCCTACACATCAATGAACGGTTTATACATATAGTAGGTTTAGGTTAGGTTAGAACTGTGACCACAGACAAAAACAAACAGTTTACAGAGTAGGTTTAGGTTAGGTTAGAACTGTGATCACACAGAAACAAACGGCTTGCAGAGTAGGTTTAGGTTAGGTTAAAACTGCGACCCTACACAACAACGAACCGTTTTTAAAGTAGGTTTAGGTTAGATTAGAACTGTGACTAAACAAACAGTTTATAAATTGTAAAATTTTAGAAGAAATCATAATTGAAATAATATTATTCGTAATGAATTGTATATAATGTAAAACAAAATGAAATGAAAAAACACGAAATGAAACACCACGATATAAAGTATACTCGGAATAACTTATATACGAAGTAAAAGTCTACGGTTTGATTTTACTTGTGTCGATTGTTCTACGATATGAACTGTCGATGAAATGAAATTATTTGAAACGTTGTCTTTGAAATAATATTCGAACAAGTGTCTGTCGGCGATTCAAGGGTAAACCTAACAGGAAGGACGCACTGGTCGAAAACTTTCGTCTTTAGGCTCTGTGGTATATCTGACGAAAATATGTGGTGTAACTTCCAAAACGCTGCCCAACCCAACTGGACCCTCCTATCGGCTTCCTTTTCGAAGTTGTATCTACCCAACTGCATTAACTGCCCAAGGTATACATATTCCTTGACAACTTCGAGAGGCGTGCCGTCGATGATTACTGGCTCCGGAATGACGAGATCATTAAACATGACCTTCGTCTTGTCCAGGTTCATCCGGAGACCAATTCGTTGGGAGGCTACATTTAGGCTGTGCAGCATTTCTTGGACTTCCTGCAGCGATTCTGCCATGATCACGATATCATCTGCAAACCTCAAGTGCGAGATGTATTCACCATTTATATTTATACCCCGTCTGTTCCAGTTTAAAGTCTTAAAGATATTTTCCAATACATTCGTAAACAGTTTCGGGGATATAACATCTCCTTGCCTTACTCCTCGATGTAATGGAATCGATCTTGTTTGACTGTTCTGTACTTGGACGGACATAGTTGCGGCGTCATACAGGCTTTTTAGCACCTCGATGTATCGATAGTCAACTTGGCATCGCTTCAGAGAGTCCAGAACAGACCAGGTCTCGACAGAGTCAAAGGCCTTCTCATAGTCCACGAAAGCTAGACACAGAGGCTGGTTATACTCCTGGGTCTTTTGTATAATCTGTCTCACTGTGTGAATGTGGTCTATGGTGCCAAATCCTCTACGAAACCCGGCCTGCTCCGGTGGTTGGAAGTCGTCTAAACGCCGCGTCAGCCTATTTGTGATGACCCTCGAGAACAGCTTGTACACGTGGCTCAGGAGCGATATAGGGCGGTAGTTCTTGAGAAGAGTCTTATCCCCCTTCTTGAAAAATAAAACTACCATGCTCCTGCTCCACGCACTTGGAGTTCTCCCTTAGTGGAGAACGGAGTTAAATATGCGCTGCAGCTGCCTAAGGACAGGAGTTACCCCTATCCTTAGGAGCTCAATCGTAACCCCGTCCTCTCCCGGGGCTTTTCCATTTTTAAGTTGTTTGAGGGCCAGCTCAAGTTCGTCAATGCTGACGTCGGGAAGTTCGTCGGTATAGTGTCGGAGTAAAGTAGCTCGGGGATCGCTGGAGACAGGTTCAGGTTGCGGAGATTGCGAGGCATATAACTGGCCATAGAAGTCTTCCACCTCCGAGAGTATCTCTGGCTTAGAAGAGACGAGACGGCCATCGGCGGTAGTCAGTTTAGACATATGGCTCCTCCCGAGACGCTTCATGAATACTTTGGGACCTCGGTTTTGCTCTATTGGGCTCCGTAATGAGGTGTGTATTTGAAGCCCGAAGATCCCGCCGTACCGCTTTTCGAATATGTCTCGTGAGGGCTCGTTGATCTGCCACCGTGGCCTGTGTATTTTCGCGTCTCACTCTCATGAGTTCCAGAGTCCCGTCCGAAAGTTTGGACTTCCTGCCCCCATGCCTATTCCGGCAGAACCTGTTACCCACATCCCTCATAGCTTCCACTACACCACTCAAGTCCTCGTCAACATCGCACTGGGTTTCCAGCACATCGAAACGGTTTTTAAGTTCCAATTGGAATCTCTCGAAGCCCGCAATGGCTTGGACCATAGTAGGCCGGAGCGTGGACTTTATCAGACGGGTGCGTTCCCGCTTGAAGTTTATATTCAGAGTGCCTCGTACGAGTCGGTGATCACTCCCGGTGTTGAACCTATTTATCACTGAGACATCTCTGAATATACGCCTCTTATCCGCCATGATAAAGTCGATCTCGTTTTTTGTCACATTGTCGGGGCTCCCCCAGGTCCACTTTCTCTGGGGCTTCTTCTTGAAAAACGAATTCATCAAGAATAGCCCCTCCCGCTCTAAGAAGTTAACCAGCATCTGCCCCCTGTGATTCCTATTACCAACACCATGCGTTCCTATAACCGATTCGGTGTCCGTGCGTACTCCCACTTTGGCGTTGAAGTCCCCCATGACAACATTGATGTGAGCCTTCGAGGTGTTATGTAGGGCTTTGCCTATGTCCTCGTACATGGTTTCCACCTCACCATCCAAGTATGCGGCGGTCGGCGCATATACCTGTACGACCTTAAGATAATATCTATCAGTCAATTTAAGTACGAGGTACGCTACCCTTGCCAACACACTGGAGATTTCTACAATGTTGTCAGTGAGGGCCTTGTTCACGAGGAATCCGACACCCCCTTGGGAGAGGTTGTCGCCTTCTCGAAAGTAGAGTAGATGGCCTGATTCTAAAGTTACTGTGTCCTCCCCTCTCTTCGGACTTCAGCTATCTGAAGTCCGAAGAGAGGGGGAGGACACAGCCCCAGAACGTGCCATCGTATCTTGTTTAACTCCACCTCCAATTCGGCTAGATGTTCGTTGAGCCGCAGAGTTCGTCCGTTATACGTAGCCAAAGTCAATGTTTTGTGATTTTGGTAGCCGTCCGTAGCCCGGGGATTCTTAGCACCCCGTGCCGCACCGACGCTATGACCGCTACCGTAGTCAAGCCTGGTGCGGCGGCCGGGAACTGGGGGCCATTTGGTCTGTGTACCTATCATTGAAGGGTAATGCCCTAATCGCCACGCTGGGCAGGCGGGTTGGCGATCGCAGTGAGTTGCTAAGAGAACCAGAAAATGCTGCTGCCCATTTCCTGGTTTACGGAAGATTCAGATCTTCTACCTCTTATATTATTAGTCGCCTTGTACGACACCCGAAGTGTGATGGGTTGGTGCTATTCTACTCTGCCGGACACCACACAGCATCTCAATATCTGTTTCTTTCTAATTAAAAAAGAGATGGCATAAAACGTACAGGATTATGGAAAAGACTTCAATATTTTTAATTAATTGTGTATTATAATAGTAAATGCTTGTTTCACTTACCGAAGGGGTAATTCTGCAAGTTCGACTTTCACTAGCATGCTGATGCTCTGGTGGCAGAACTGGAAGATCTTCTGACATTTCTTCTCCCACATCTCGTCCTAAAATAATCATCGTTACGATCAAAGTCGTGTTTCGAATTATGTCTGTATGAACCCGTAGATTGTAATATACAGAACATTGTTGTCGTTACATATACTTTGTGCTGGAAATGGGAAGTAACCGTAAACGTTACATTTCTACTATAGTCAATTTATAATGAACGAACGATTAATGTGATATAGGCAATGGCGGGTCTAATAAAAACAATATGTGAACGTGGTGCCGTGACCGGGATTTATCGTTTTTTTCAAACCGATTGTATATTTGAGCATAGCCGCATTAACCGCAGACCTGGTCTTTCTCGTCCTTGTACTGCTCGGCGAGCCGGTAGGCGTGGAAGAGCAGCGGCGGGAAGGAGTGCCGTATCCTGGAGGCGCCTCCCGCCTGCAGCGCCTTGCGGCTCGCGCTCAGGACCAGGTACTGCTGGTCCGCCGACGGCGACTTGAACTGGTGGATCAGTCTGGAGATTACGATAAAAACACATTGACAGCACATCTGACTAGCCTTCGTAGAAACTAGTCTACGCGAAATCCTGGGATTAGGTGAGCTCACTCACCTGGCGAGCAGCCACTGTTCCTCGGCAAAGTCGTCCGGGTCCGGGTCGGCCGGCTGGTCGGGCTGGTCCCGGATCAGAACGTCCAACATCGACAATACTGACTCCACCTGAAACGATAAGATATTTATCATCACAGTTCCACGTCAAATGCGCAAATGCATCCTAAACTCGCCACTGAAAGCTTAGGCTTTTCATTAAATTTCTAGCCAGTTCATTAAGGCCCTTTGTTAAAAGTCTACGTCGTATATTAACTTAGGCCGTCTACAAAGTCTCAGAACTCACGTCTTCCGGCGTGGTCACCACGGTCCCAGCGTCAATAAGCAGCGCGGCGAGGTGCGCGGCCAGCGAGCTGCGCCCCGCGTGCGGCAGGTGCTGCATGAGCGGGCGGTAGTGCTGCAGCCGCGTGAGCGTCAGCACGTCCGCGTACTGCTCGCCCGGCAGCTTCAGGATCTTCATCAGCTCTTTGAACACGGGGGTGTTCTGCTCCAGGTGACTTTTACCACTGACAGAAACGTTTCAAATCAATATATGTTCAATATTTATAATTTTTAAAGTCCAGTCGAGTCAAACTATGCACTATAGGAAGCAAGAATAACGACATAAATTAAAAGGAGATCGACATTGACATAATATTTATAACAATTGCAAAATCGTGGCCAACTTAGCTTGTAGCTTGGTCAACGAACGATCCTAGATGGAATGGCCGAAAGCAGAAAGTTTCACTACGGGATGTTGTTAGGGGTAGTCAGGAGACATACATACTAAAAGTCCTCGGACTTTGGACGTGAGCTCGAAGAGGGGGGGATGAAAAAAGGTCCCATTTTTTGGTTTTTTGCTCATATTTCAAAAACTTTGCGTCATACGAAATTTTGGTTTACTACACTTTGAAAGCTTATAAAATTCTCTATAACTTTGATCTAGAAACTTTTTTTTCTATTCTCAACCAATATCTAGGTATGAGCTCCTAAAAACTGTTAATTTTTTAAAAATCGTTTTCCCCCCACTTTTTGCTTCATACATTGCTCCATATCTTGAAAAATATTTATCTTACACAAAAGTTTTCTTGAAAAATTAAAATTTTGAAAAAACCCCCGACCGCGACATAGTGGACCGATTTTCATGAAACATGGCTAAGAACACTCCCGACTAACTCAGCTTTCAGACAAAAAAAACTAAATCAAAATCGGTTCATCCGTTCGGGAGCTACGATGCCACAGACAGACACACACACAGACAGACAGACAGACAGACAGACAGACAGACAGACAGACAGACAGACAGACAGACACGTCAAACTTATAACACCCCTTCGTTTTTGCGTCGGGGGTTAAAAATCTTGTAGATCATTCAAATACCTTTCATAATATGTGTACATATGCTTCGGGGTCATGTACCGTTGAATAATTATACGACTTTAAAACGAAATAAAACAACAAATGTATGTGATAAACGTGTAAAATATGTATTTCATGAACATGATTGTATTACGATGCTGTATAAATGCATTCACACAACAGGTGACAATACAATTAGCTGTACATAAAGCCCTTCTCACACCTACATCTACCACTATTACAATCTGTAGTGCACCGGCAAAATATTAACTTCAGTATTTCTTCCGGAGCAGCTGGTACTTTGGTTTGCACAGGAATCACTAAGTTGCTTTCGTTCCGTGCCCATCCCCATTCATAATCCTCCTTGCGTTATCCCGGCATTTGCCACGGCTCATGGGAGCCTGGGGTTCACTTTGACAACTAATCCCGAGATTTGACGTAGGCACTAGTTTTACGAAAGCGACTGCCATCTGTCTTTCCAACCCGAAGGGTAACTAGAACTCATTGGAATTAGTCCGGTTTCCTCACGATGTTTTCCTTCACCGAAAAGCGACTGGCAAATATCAAATGACATTTCGCACATAAGTTCAGAAAAAAGTCATTGGTACGAGCCGGGTTCGAACCCGCAACCTCCGGATCGAAAGTCAACGACACCCCCAGGATAGAGGAAGACACTGATGATAACGGCGGGGAGGATATTGTCTAAGATACATTTATAACAGTTTATGATCTAAGAGTACTTGATTTCTAGATCTAAGAGTACGAGTATTTTAGCGCACTTGGTCCAGTATTCGTCAAGTAAAAACCTTTTTTTACGTTAAAATTTGATTTAAAGTAGAATAGAAGTAGAAAACTTTTAAGAGTTAGGACATAATTGTAACTTAAGCTGTTATTTGCAGTTTTTACATACATACATACAATCACGCCTGCATCCCATAAAGGGGTAGGCAGAACACATGAAACCACTAAAGCTTCAGTGCCACTTTTGGCAAATAAGGGGTTGAAAGAAAACGAAACTGTGACATTGCAGTGACAGGTTGCCAGCCTCTCGCCTACGCCACAATTTAACCCATATCCCATAGTCGCCTTCTACGACACCCACGGGAAGAAAGGGGGTGGTGAAATTCTTAACCCGTCACCACACAGGTTAAGCAGCAGGTGCAGTTTTTACCTCTGAAACTAAGTTAGTTAGTTGTATTAGTATTCCACACTTTTTTTACCTCCCTCGCTAATATACTAATGACTTTTTTCTGAACTTATGTGCGAAATGTCATTTGATATTTGCCAGTCGCTTTTCGGTGAAGGAAAACATCGTGAGGAAACCGGACTAATTCCAATAAGTCCTAGTTACCCTTCGGGTTGGAAAGTAAGAGGGCAGTCGCTTTCGTAAAACTAGTGCCTACGCCAAATCTTGGGATTAGTTGTCAAAGTGGACCCCAGGCTCCCATGAGCCGTGGCAAATGCCGGGATAACGCAAGGAGGATGATGAATGGGGATGGCACGGAACGAAAGCAACTTACTGATTCCTGTGCAAACCAAAGTACCAGCTGCTCCGGAAGAAATACTGAAGTCAATATTTTGCCGGTGCACCACAGATTGTAGTAGTGGTAGATGTGGGTGTGAGAAGGCCTTTATATACAGCTAATTGTATTGTTACCTGTTGTGTGAATGCATTTATACAGCATCGTAATACAATCATGTTCATGAAATACATATTTTACACGTTTATCACATACATTTGTTGTTTCATTTCGTTTTAAAGTCGTATAATTATTCAATGGTACATGACCCAGAAGCATATGTACACATATTATGAAAGGTATTTGAATGATCTACAAGATTTTTAAGAAAACTTTTGTCTAAGATAAATATTTTGCAAGATATGGAGCAATGTATGAAGCAAAAAGTGGGGGGGAAACGATTTTTAAAAAATTAACAGTTTTTAGGTGCTCATACCTAGATAATGGTTGAGAATAGAAAAAAAGTTTCTAGATCAAAGTTATAGAGAATTTTATAAGCTTTCAAGGTGTGGTAAACCAAAATTTCGTATGACGCATAGTTTTTGAAATATGAGCAAAAAACCAAAAAATGGGACCTTTTTTCATCCCCCCCTCTTCGAGCTCACGTCCATAGTCCGAGGACTTTTAGTATGTATGTCTCCTGACTACCCCTAACAACATCCCGTAGTGAAACTTTCTGCTTTCGGCCATTGAAATGAAATGAAATGAAATGAAATTCTTTATTCTTCAATTTAGGCATTAACAAATGCTCTTATGAAAGTCAAGGGTACATTTGTACAAACATAAATAAATAAATTAACCAATTATCCTAACTGAAAATACAATTTAAATTAAATAATTATGCATATAAAGCAAAATACATTATTTTGGTTTGTCACTTAAGTACATTTTCCATATATCCCGGTCTGTGATATAGTATGAGCGCCCCTTTTACAACGGCTTTAAACTTTGCGTCTGTAAGATTACAAATTTCTAGTGGAATTTTATTGTAGAACTTTGTACAGTTTCCCAAGAAGGACTTTTTCGTTTTTACTAGTCTACAGGAAGAAACTTTAAGCTTACCCGAATTTCTGGTAACCTTTGCTTTCTCAGAGTTTGTTGGAAAAGCGTACAAATTTCTCCTGACATACATAATGACTTCGAAAATATATAGGGACGGCAACGTTAAAATGTCAATATTTTTAAAGATTTCTCTTAGTGAATCTCGTGTCTTTAAATTATAAATTGCTCTTAATGCTCGTTTTTGTAGTATAAATATTGTTTCTATATCGGCTGCAGAGCCCCACAATACAAGACCGTACGACATCAAACTATTAAAGTAGGCGAAGTAAACCAGTCGTGCCGTTTCTACATTAGTTAACTGTTTCATTTTTTTGACTGCAAAAGCAGCTGAGCTCAATCTATTTGCTAGTGTAATAGTTACATGAGATCCCCATTGTAATTTTGGGTCCAGCGTTATTCCTAAAAACACCATTGTTTGCGCAAAGCCAAGAAGCTGACCATTAAGCTTGATATTCGAGACTAAATTTAGATTAGAACCAGTACATAAGGAGAATTTCATACACTTGGTTTTCTTTGGGTTCAATATTAAATTATTTACAGAAAACCAATGGCCTACCTCAGAGAGAGTGTTGTTCACCTCAACTAATTCGGTATCTCTTCTATTCACCTTAAAAAGTAAAGAAGTGTCATCGGCATACATGACAATGCCAGATTTTTGGCTCACCATATATGGCAGGTCATTCACATATACCAGAAACAGAAAAGGGCCTAAAATCGAACCCTGTGGCACACCCATCTCTACCACTTTATCTGTTGAAAAAGCGCCATTTACAGTAACTCTTTGGCTTCTTTCTGATAGATACGAGTGTATGAGATTTAATGCTGGTCCTTGAATACCATAGAAACAGAGCTTGGAAATTAACGTTTTATGATCTACGCAATCAAAAGCTTTGGAAAGGTCGCAGAAAACTCCAATCACGTCCTGCGACTCTTCCCAAGCTTGCAAAATAAATTTGATTAGACTTATACCTGCGTCAGCAGTAGATTTATTTTTGGTAAAGCCAAATTGTTGTTCATGTAGAATTTTATTACGATTGAAATAGGAAATCAATTGATTAAGGATCATCTTTTCAAATATTTTACTGAATGCAGGCAATATAGACACTGGACGATAGTCAGTCGGATTATGGCTATCACCTGATTTGAAAATTGGTACTACTTTACTGAATTTCATTAAACTTGGGAATACACCGATATCTATACAATTGTTAAAAATTAATGCCAGAGTTGGTGCCACAATCTCCAAAATCGATTTCAGTACCTGGACCGAAACACCCCATAAATCTTCAGTTTTCTTTACTTGTAACATTTTAAACGTCTTCATTATGTCTAATGCGGAAACACACTGAAATTTAAAGTGACTTAAATTTTTAAGTTCTACATTTTGACGTAGCAAAGATTCAGCAACAGCTGTTGACGATGACAGTAATCTAGTGGTTTCTTTGGGTATTTCGGAAAAGAAAGCATTGAACTCATTTGCCACTTTAACGGGATCTGCTTCTAATTTACCATTGACTGTCAAGGTGATTGAAGGATTTCGTTTACTGTTTTGACCAGTTTCAGTGTTTATTATTTTCCAGACCGCTTTAGATTTACTTTTAGAGGTTTTTATTTTTTCTTTAAGATAAGCTGCTTTTGCTTTTTTGCATACTAGTTTAAAAACTTTTGAATAGTTTCTGACGTATTGGTGAAAATTTTCGTTGTTGGTGTAAGATCTTCTTTCATATAACTGATACAATCTGTCTCTACTTATGCGTATACCCTTCGTGGCCCACTCTCGAAATGACATTCTACTTTTTAATCTTATTTGCTTTTTTCCACAAGTTTTATTAAATTCCGTGCACACTGTGTTCTGGAGCATGTTAAACAGCTCATTCGGGTCATTCGACTCTACTTGTGTATTTGAGATTTTAGCAGCCAAGTTAAACTTAAGTTGTTCCAGTCTGTTTTTACCTAGTGGCCTAATTTCGATCACGCGGCCAGTATCTTTCTTTTCACTCGGTAGGCTAACAATAAGAGCTTTATGGTCCGAACGAACACCGTTCACCACACTTGACCCCAGATGAGAACAGTTTAACCAAACGTTATCAATGCATGTAGCGGTAGTAGGAGTAACCCGAGTAGGTTCCTCAAACACGTAATGTAGATTGAATGACCGAAACAAAGATACATACAGGTCTTTATCAATAGATTGAGTTAAAACATCTATATTGAAATCGCCACATACGACTATTGATTTTTTGGAATTGGACGCTTTATTCAAGACATCTTCAACAGTATTCATAAAATAAGCCATGTTGCTAGAAGGTGGCTTATAGATACAAATTATAAGATACTGGTCCAGCTCTGCAGAGGCGATCTCACATATTCGATCCACAGAAAGAGCCGACAGGTCCCTACGCTCTTTAAATGCTAGGCCATCTTTCACTAATACAATAGAGCCACCCCCTACCGTGGTCGTTCTGTTATAAGCGCTAGCTACTACAAAATTACTTACATTAAATTTCATTGTGTCGTCTTTCAACCAAGTTTCCGTCAAGCAAACCACATCGAGATCTTGTCTTTCTGTAAACAACTCTAAATCTAGGATTTTGCCAGAGAAGCGATTTATGTTTTGGTGTAGTAGTGAAATACTTTTTGCTTATCTGTTGTCTTTACTGTAAGTTTAAATTATGCAAAGAAATTTCTTTCGGCACTTTAGTATTTGTATTGCTGGTGTCACCAAATACATTGGTAATAGACTGTTTTGCATTTAGTACATGTGGATCAGAAATGTTATATGCCAATAATTTCACTAAACACCGTTTCTCTACTTGCGACATGTACATTGTATATTTTGTTAATTTGAAATTATAGATAAATTTATTAACATCAAATAACTGGATTGCTTCACGAACCTGGCTCGTCGCATTATACATAAACAAATTCATTCGGTGAATACACAGGTTGTAATCTCGAGTCATATTAAAACAGTATGGAAACGTACATACAATTATCTTACATTTAGATTTAATTTGAATGTCAATCAGTGATTTAATGCCAGTATCCAGCGACCTCTTAGTTACATTAGTATGGTTTCCGGCCAATACAACTATGGTAGTGAATTTATCATACTCGCAGGATCGAATTTTTCAATGAGATCATTAAACGATAACCCTGAATAGCACCTATTAACTACATTTTGTTGAAGACACTCAGCCATTATAGGCCCAATTCCCACACCTATTTTGTCAGAGAAAATAATAGTTTGTCTTTCAGACCGTGACGTAGAAAGGCAACGCAGTTTCGATGTTTCCTGTTGAGACTTGTCTTGTATTGACGCCTCGCCGCTTCGAGACGCACTCCCAGCATCAGCCATGCAGCATAACCCAAGCGTGGTATTCTCCTCAGTAGGTGAGGATCGACGTACAGATGTCTCACAGACCGGAGAATCCTGAGATGAAGCGGCCGGTAAATCAATACACGCACTTGTATGCCTACGACGACCATTAGCGCGATTGCGTCGATTCCACAAGTGACGACGACGTTTGACCCTTTTAGAATTTGAGCGCCTTGGTACTTTTTTGTGCTTCGGTGAAAGGATAGATAACTCATTATCCTCTATGCAGTCATCGGCTTGTAGGAGTTGCTCAGCACCTTTAGTGAGATCTTGATCGATTTTGCCAGAGTCTTCGGACTCTTCATTCTCTAGTTGTGTTGTTAAAAACCACTCGGTTAGTTCGCGGTTTTGTTGGCTATTCCACCTAGACCCCCCTTTTGAGCATTCATTGACTGATCTATTGGTCTGACACCAATATTAATAAAACATACTTGCTAAGTAAGGAAATTTAAAAACAAAACGCTATCCATTAAAAGGATGTATTTTACATAGCATTAAAAACGATGTTGTTACAATTTGGTGCCGTGACCAGGATATTTCAAAATATTACAAAAATCTAACCTAATTTCTTTCCAAATAAATTTCAATCTTACTGACAACTTGTACACAGATACAACTTCAGCAGGTTACCTGTTCTGTAGGATATCCTTGCAAATGGTGTCGGTATGAGCCAACACCTTGTCGACGTAGTTGAGTCGGTCCGGGTGGCAGCGCTGCGCCAGCTTGAGCAAGGCGAGCTGCAGGCTCAGCGTGTCTTCCGGAGGCATGTCCGTGCGACTCTGTAGGTTTAACAAGTTCTTTGGTATACACAAAGCGAGGATATAGATGATTTTTGTCAAGTAAGATATTGCTAAGACAATAAAGAAAAAACCCTGAAAAATTAAAACTAAGGCTGGTTTTAGTCTCTTACGCGGACCGATTCGCATCGTTCTAATATGTACATATTAAGTTCAGGGAGCATTTTGGAGTGGCGCGGACGACAACAACAACTTCAAACAAATTGGCCGTGCGGGTCATCCGCGCGGTCGGTCCGCGAGACACTATAACTAGCCTTATAGATGTTTAGTATTCCAGTGATTTGTAAACATACCTGTGTGATGGCGGCCACCTGGTCGGAGAACACCTCGAACAGCTGCACCTGCTGCTCCTGCCCGTCCTCCGTCACCACGAAATTCACGCCGTTCTCGCTCCGCTGGAAAATATGTGGGTGAATGTTAGACTTTGATCACATGGGACTAAAACTCTTTTCTTTTACAATTTGGTGGAGCCATCATACCTGGCTGTAGTGCTGCAGTCGCTCTATAAGAGCCGTGATGATGTTCTTGATGTTGACGCCGGGCTGCAGCTCCGCGCACGACTTGAGGAACGGCTGCAGCGTCGCCAGGTGGAACTCGTCCGGAAACACCTGCGACAAACAGGATTACAATTGAATCAGGCTAATTGACATTCACATTTGTGCCTCGCTTTCTTATCGTTATAGACGCTTAAAATTGAGAGAGAAGACACTAAGCTACTGTCGCATTTTAATTTCTTAGAAATTACATTTTAAAGGGTGATACACTTTTTATTTAGACTGTTGGGATCGTTAGAATTGATGTCGTGACCAGGATTTGTAATATGTTTTTATTTTACCTGTATGCAGCATTCCTGCAGATATTCCTGCGCTATGGCGTCCCTGCAGGACACCACTTGCTCCAGGATGGCGGGCAGCACGCAGCGCTTGTACTCGGCGACGGTGACGCACTCGAGCTGGCTGAGACGGACCAAGTTGGTGCCCACCAGAATGCGCAGCTCGGAGCGCTCGCGCTCGCGGCGCTCTTTATCCCTATAGCATTGAAGATCATGTTAGGGTCACCACGGTGACATTGACACTTGACAATTCTATACCTATTTCTGGGTTGATAAGTAACATTGTTACTCAGCGTCAATATTTCCTTGTTGAACAGGCAATCAACGACGATTTGTCACTTTCGGGTGACCATTGTTGCTGTTGTGAAATAGGCCACTGCCTGTATATTTTAGGAAAGGGGTTTTAGTGAGCTTGATTTTGAAAACGAAAAACACAACTACTCAATGCAAAAAAAGGAAGTAAGAGATTAATATAAGACTCTACAGTTTGTTATTACCTCGAGTGTCCCTGATGCTGCATGCGGACCCAAAGCTTGTTCATCTCCGCGAAGTTCATCAGAATGAAGTCGATGGCATCGCGAACCTGAAAACACGAGGAAATACTTTATTCAGCATCTACCTTCACTGCGGCATTTATCAACACAAGTGTCGCAAGACGACAAGTATTGAAATAGACCTACAATATCGCCACAACTCAGAACCTTGCTCTCCTTATCCAACTCCAATTTTCTTTATTAAATGAATGAAAAAGAAACATAGTTCATGTGGGCGACAGCGACATATATAAATATATGAAACGTACGGTGCCCTCGTTCTCGTTCTCGGGCTCGTGCGAGTCGGGCAGCACGTTGCGCGTGCACTGCAGCAGGTAGTTGCGCAGGAACAGCCCGCGCAGCGGGTGCTGCACGCCGCGGCACATCTCCACCAGATCCTGGAACAATGTTGTATGAGGTGAATACTGCCGGTCCGAGAGTACTCCCTTGAGGGACACCAAATTTTATGGGCAAAAATCACCAATGTACTAATTTCGTACAGCTAGTCTTGGTCAACATGTTTTTTTTTAAACTAATTCCAGCCTTTTGTTTTGATGCCGATGAAGCTTAGAGTTACTGGAAATCTCAGTGTCAAATTTTTCAAATGCTTTGGGAAGGTCAGAAATCAGAATAGCCCAGATAGAAATCTTTTGTTAAACATGTGAATATGAATATGAATATTGATATAAACAAATCCCACAGTGATAATTGAGTATGGTAGTGAATAGTTCCAACTGTTCCAAGTAGCACTCACTTTGAGCAGGTCTCTCCGCAGGCTGGTGTTGGTGTTGATGTAGACCAGCCCCACGGTGATGAGCAGGTACAGCCGCGGCACGATGTTGCCGGCGTACTGCACCAGCTCGTACAGGTCCGCCACCTTGCGGCCGCGCCGGAACTCCTCCAGCAGGTACAGCTCCAGGTGGCGGAGCTCATCTGTTATGGCCATGTCTGGGTGGCGCTAAGGAAATCTATTTTATTTTACAGTTGTTTGGCTTACAAAGCAATTATAGACTTCAAAGGATTTAATTTTAATTTTATTTGTTGTATTTTAATATGGGCTCAAGGTCTGAAATAATTGATTTTATTTAAAGGACAGACTGAAATGCCTTACTAAATATTAATTTTATTATAATTTCTAAAATTAATATTCAATTTTAAATGAATGATATACAGGTATTACAGGCGACGCTGACTAGCTTTTGGACACTTAGAGACTTTATACATCTCTGAGATTTTGATTTTATTTTAAAAAAACCGGCCAAGAGCGTGTCGGGTCACGCTCAGTGTAGGGTTCCGTAGTTTTCCGTATTTTTCTCAAAAACTACTGAACCTATCAAGTTCAAAACAATTTTCCTAGAAAGTATTTATAAAGTTCTACTTTTGTGATTTTTTTCATATTTTTTAAACATATGGTTCAAAAGTTAGAGGGGGGGGGGGGGGGACGCACTTTTTTTCCTTTAGGAGCGATTATTTCCGAAAATATTAATATTATCAAAAAACAATCTTAGTAAACCCTTATTCATTGTTTAATACCTATCCAACAATATATCACACGTTGTGGTTGGAATGAAAAAAAAATATCAGCCCCCACTTTACATGTAGGGGGGGTACCCTAATAAAACATTTTTTTCCATTTTTTATTTTTGCACTTTGTTGGTGTGATTGATATACATATTGGTACCAAATTTCAGCTTTCTAGTACTTACGGTTACTGAGATTATCCGCGGACGGACGGACGGACGGACAGACAGACAATCATGGCGAAACTATAAGGGTTCCTAGTTGACTACGGAACCCTAAAAATAGATTCCTTACTTTAATGATCACATTGTCGCTTGATTAAGTTAATGTTAGTTTTTGGACACTTAGAGACCTTATACATCTCTAAGATTTTGATTATATTTTTTTTGTAAACTTGATTTGTTACTTTAATGATTGACAATTGACAATGTTTCAAAATTTTCAATGTCCCTAAATCGAAAACCATTTCGAGATATACGCTTGTAGATCACATAAATCATTTTTTTAATTTTTTTTTCCGCATTTTTAGTATAAAATATCTTAAAAATAGTTTAAAGGGGAAGTGACGTCAAATAGCTGATTTAGAGCTGCCACTATATCAAAAAAATCTTCCAGTTGGGATGTCACTTGAGTTTGACAGTGAAACTTATCACAGTTCGTAGCAAAGATATAAAAAAATCATGGCTTAGTCTATGATTCGTAGTCATTCACTAGTGGTTGACAGTGACACTTGACAGTCAGACATACCGGACTGTTTAAGCTGACTGTTAAAACTTTTTTTTTAGGAATGATTTTGTCGTTTTCTTAGGTGTATGAAACAACACATGTGACGTCACGAAGCTGTGTCATGACGTTTGTAACTTACGCTCTTTCTGCTCGAAGCAGTAATAAAAAGGGAATTTCTCATTAAAATAGCAGTTTTTGGAAAAATAAAAAAATACGTGTATCTTTTAGTATTGAATTCTTTCAAACCAAACAATAAAAAGTAGTACGTAAAAATATGAAATGTTGTCAATTAGAGACTTGTAAATGTGTAATTTAGCTGTTCATTTTCTGTATTTTTTTTTGTATGATTTGACAAAGTTTTTACTTTTTAAATATTTTAATTTTATAAAATTTAACTCTTGGAGACCCTATACATCTCCATGGATTATTTGATTAAGTATAATATCTTTACTTGTAACATCCAGTCTACAACTCTAAAATTATTATAGATTTATTTTTTCTTTGTATCTGTTTGTGCTTTCTTTATGTATTAATTATAGTTAGTAATAATACATGTTAGAGATTTTATACATCTCTAACTCTATATCAGTGTATAGCTACTTAGCTTATGATTAATATTTTTAATTGTTAATATTTCTATTAATTTAATTTGTTTAACTTTAATGAATACTCTGTAATGTTGACATGTAAAAGTGCCCCCGTGGCCTATTTGCTGAATGATTTTGTATTTTGTACACTGACATTCGAAAACTAAACAACTTACCCTTAGGTACTTATATGTATAAGGAGTTAAAGAAATTACAACTTCTGTATCTAGTTCTGATGGGGAAAATGTATAAGAAAATCAAAAAGGGAATAGTAAAAGAAAACATTTATAAGGGTGAATCAACTTTTTTTTGCCTCTTATTGCCATAGTTATGGTCCCCTGAGTCACGCTGGTTTTATGCAAAATTATGCAAGCATGCATGTAGTCCATGTTTGTAGGTGGCAAATAAAGGAAAGGGCTTGTTAACACGAGAAAAATGCATGTTTGCATAGTTTAAGTAGCATAACTTTGCATGAAACCAGCGAGACTCAGGGGATCGTAACCATGGCAATATCTGGCAAGAAAAAGTTGATTCACCCATAAAAAAGATGCTTACTATTTTTGTCACATATTTCATATTCAGTAAGCTCCACAATTAAGGCTAAGGAGTAAATTAAAAAGTGAATCAAAAAGGATACAGAGCTCGTAGTAGCTCTTGGGCGAGAGCAGCGAGGTGCGCAGCTCCCCAAGCATGGTGGAGGCGTGCTTCAGTGCATCCATCAGCTTCGACTTGTCCAGGCAGCGCTTCATCTGAAATGCCTGCAGACAAAACAAACCCTTTCTGTATTATCATACTTAGGAAAAGGTTTACTGGTTCTTGAGAATCCTTGAAATTTTCAGTGTTTATAAGTATTAATGAGTTCTGATGGTGTGTCTACTGGACTACTACAGATAAAGCTACAAGATCATGTTAAATGATAGAAATAGGTAATGCATTCAATTACTGTGTATGGAAATGTTAAAAATTAGTCCATTTTTACCTATTTTCTGGCGAGCTTACAACATTTCTGTAACCATAACTCCACAATCACATTATAATTAGACAAAATACTACGATTGTGACAGTTACAAAACATACCACAATGTTACATAGGTTGACATAATGTTTTGAATTCCATGCAACAACATAAACAAGGTATTGTGCTAACTTTAAAACGTACTTTTTACGGTTATACAGGCCTCATTATGTATGAACGCCCCTCAATTGATTCTATCATCCGATTCTACTTACTTCAATAGGTTTCAATAGAAACGATTACCTGGACTTTGACGACGTTCAGCGCCTCATCCAGAAGCTTCTCCTGCTCCTCCACGGGAGACGCCTGGTTCGTCATTTGCGCCTGAACACAAACATACAAAAAACCCCTCATTAATCGGCAAACAACAGAAAATAACCATGTAACAGTGCATAACTAACATTCGACCAAATGTACAGAAACGGGTTGTTAACAGTCATCATGCTGACTAGTCTCGCACGGAATGCGATCTATAAGCATTGCGAACGCACCTGCAACGTGTATCAACAATAAAGTCGTGAATTAAATATGCTGATAAGAGATTTTTGATCGGAATTCTTGTGGGTGTTGTTGACTTTTAATTCAGCTCAACTGACAGCTCGGTTTATTAGGGTGACCTGTCTAATCTTTTTTGGATTTATCAAAATCAAGTTTAGTAAAAGGTTAAGAGTATCAAATAATCTTTACCAAGAAATTCAAACAATATGTTATATTATTTATTTTGCATTATTGTTGACATTGAATTCATTAAAACAGTAAGGAAAAAAGAAAATCATTTTCTAGTTTTTGATAATAGTAACACTATCAGCAAAGACGTTTGTGGTTTTATAACCCTGTATGTGTTTTTTTAGAACATAAAAAACCATGTTTGAGGCTACGCTCCAAGAAAAACACTCTTAAACTGTCAGATGTTGATAATTTTTTTGAGATAAGGGCAGATAAGTAAATAATCAGAAAATGGACAATAAACCGTCACTAAGCCAGTATTTTGGCGAGACGGAAGTGCCTCCCGCCTCCCAGTTCTTCGACGAAATCGGGACATCACCCTCTGATATGATACAAAGCGTTTACCTGGGCGAAAGTGAAGGTAACTTTTCGGCTGTTTTCACTGTTATTTAAAGCGTAATCACTATATGTTATCCACGCTACAGTGAGTTTAAAACTCGCTTTGTTGATTTCAGTTAGTCAACCAGCAGCATCTAATCTGTTTCCCACAAATATGACGGCCTCTTTCTCTCAGTTGAAAGTGAGCGATGAGCTGAAGTTTGGTAGCGTAGTGCCGACCGTGAGCGGTACGACAGCGCTGCCGGCGACTAGCCTGCCGGACCCCTCGACGTTCTTCGACACGATAGGGCCGGAGCCACAAATGGCGATGAGTGGAATTGCTACTCCCAGCATATTGACTGAGGCAATTGACGGTCTTGCTGTTAAGGTACAGTTTATATTGTATATTCAGTGTTTTAGTTTACATTTTTGTTAAAACAGTACCTATTTTCATTTATAGTGCTTGAATTTGAAACAGCCTAAGATCGAAGTAAATGGAGAAGAATGATTTGAGCCCTACACCCCGGCAGAGGGTAACAGGATTTAAAGAAAGAAGTGCTGGAATTACTCTTCGTCAAAAACATTAGATTCATATCTACTTCACAACAGTTTAAATGTTATAACAATTTTTATGAATAATTTTATTATTGTCATTTAAAGTCCATACCCATAGACAGCGCCGGCCCGTGCACTCGATCAGGGTAGAGCGAGTTTGAGTTTCGGCGCCCTTGGGAAGAAGCTTCACTACGGAGTAAAATAAATCGAGAAATTTTTTTCATAGTAATACCGTAATTTGAAGATTAACGCAATACAGAATTTATGGATTTCGTCATACAGAGTACGAAAGGGACAAATGGTTGAACAGGTTTCGCAGTCGCACCCTATTTAGTACAGTTACGTGTGGCTGAACGCGGATATCATGTACATAAAATGACAAACAAAATGGAGCACTATAGTGGCCAAGTCAGTAACTAAAAGAGAACATATAAATAGTAAGAGCGAGCGAAGCGAGCGCGATTTTTTTACCTATTGACTCGATTTATTAAGACAACCCGCCAGCGAGGAATCCGCGAACTTTCAAGCTTTTATCTTCTGCAGAGCTGCGGTGTTTGACATATTTTGGGGTATTTTGACTTCACAGGGCGCCTATGTTCCCGACTTTTAGCCTTATATTTCGTCATCGCTATTACTTTTATAATAGGGACTCGATATATAATGCGGACTCGATCGTCACCGTCGGGATGGCCGTTTCGGTATTTTGCCACTAAGTGATCTTAGTGCTTTGAAGTTCGCTCACCTGCTGTGACTCACAAAATTGCGCCTCTCTGAGACGTTTTGCGCCTTTGGCTTTATGAGGAACTCCGCTTTGGACTATCGGGTCTATAGACTCATATTTTTGCACAGGGACCGGACAACCCCTTCCGCGCTACAAGCCTTTCATTGGGAATCCCTAACGTAAGGACGACCCAATCGAGAGACTCTCCCTTTCGAACTGCAAGCCCATTCATTTGACTAGCCCTTACAAAAAACTAAGCAAAACAATAAAGCTAGCCCTGTGCATTGGCTTAGCGCTATCCGATACGGCTTGCAAGCCTTTAATAAGGGTTACCCTTATTTTAAGCGCTATTTATAAGGCTTTCCCTTTTGTTAAAGCGTAGTCGAGCCTTGCGTAAAAGAGACAGGATTATGAATCTAAGCTATTGTAAGAACAGGAAGGAAAATGCGCTGTTGCCACTCCGCACTATGCGCCCCATTTTTAATTTTGCAACGAAACATGTTTTCGTTGGATAAAAGTAGAACACGGCTAGAAATTATTTTTAATGAACTGGGAGACAAGGAAGTGATGGATCGCCTGATGGTAAATGATCATCGCCGCCCATAGATCAGTATGTACGTTCGTACGTATGAATGTATGTAGGTATGTATGAATGTATGTAGGTATATATGTATGAATATAATTATGTAAATATGTATGTATGCATGTAAATATACAGTGTTGGCCGAAAATCAATACAATTAACCATTAACATTACACATTGAAAATGTTAATTGCCAACATAAAAACAAGCCGTTTTCGTCATCCAACTCGCCTTGATGAGTTAATTGGGTGAGCAGTTCCTAAGATAGAGCTGATGCTGAACCCTGGCTTTTCCCAGGGGAACGCGGGTTTGGTTTAACATAGGCAAGCGCTGTTTTCGTCATCGGACTTGTTTTGATGAGTACTTGAGTGAGCAGTACTGCCCCGATAAAGCAATTAGCGGTATCTCAAAATCAAATGCGTTTAAAAATGGAACTGTCATTTAGAAAACTTAAGGTATATGTTTGCATTAAAATTTTATTTGGGATACCGCCAATTGCCTTATGAGGGCAGAGTAACCAAGGTAGAGCTGATGCTGAACCCTGACTATTCCTAGGGGAACGCGGGTTTGGAGTAACATAGGCAAGCGCTGTTTTCGTCATCGGACTTGTCTTGATGAGTACTTGTGTGAGCAGTAACCAAGGTAGAGCTGATGCTGAACCCTGGCTACTCCTAAGGGAACTCGGGTTTCGTGCAACATAGGCAAACGCTGTTTTCTTCATCGGACTTGTATTGATGAGTACTTGAGTGAGCAGTAACCAAGGTAGAGCTGATGCTGAACCCTGGCTTTTCCCAGGGGAACGCGGGTTTGGAGTAACATAGGCAAGCGCTGTTTTCTTCACCGGACTTGTCTTGGTGAGTACTTGAGTGAGCAGTAACCAAGGTAGAGCTGATGCTGAACCCTGGCTTTTCCCAGGGGAACGCGGGTTTGGAGTAACATAGGCAAGCGCTGTTTTCTTCACCGGACTTGTCTTGGTGAGTACTTGTGTGAGCAGTAACCAAGGTAGAGCTGATGCTGAACCCTGGCTATTCCTAGGGGAACGCGGGTTTAGAGCAACATAGGCAAGCGCTGTTTTCGTCATCGGACTTGTCTTGATGAGTACTTGAGTGAGCAGTAACCAAGGTAGAGCTGATGCTGAACCCTGGCTTTTCCCAGGGGAACGCGGGTTTGGTGTAACATAGGCAAGCGCTGTTTTCGTCATCGGACTTGTTTTGATGAGTACTTGAGTGAGCAGTAACCAGGGTAGAGCTGATGCTGAACCCTGGCTATTCTTAGGGGAACTCGGGTTTCGTGCAACATAGGCAAACGCTGTTTTCGTCATCGGATTTGTCTTGATGGGTACTTGAGTGAGCAGTAACCAAGGTAGAGCTGATGCTGAACCCTGGCTATTCCTAGGGGAACTCGGGTTTCGTGCTACATAGGTAAACGCTGTTTTTGTCAGCGGACTTGTCTTGATGAGTGAGTACTGGTAAAGCTGATATTGAACTCTGGCTGTACCTAGGGGAACTTAGGTTTGGTGCAACATAGACAAACCCGGTTTCCGTTTATATAGGCCCTGCCTTTATGAGGACTTGGGTGCGCAGTACCCAAGCCACTGCTGTAGCTGAGACCTGGTGGTACCTAGGGGAACTCAGGTTCGGTGCAATATAAATAAACGCTGTTTTCTGTTCATAGTATGTTTCGTGTGAAATATCTTAGACTCGTCTTTATGACTGGTACTTGGTTGAGTTGAGTAGTACCATAGAATCTGTCAAACTATTTCTGTTGATTGTTGTGAATTCTATGAAGATCGTTTGAAACAGAAATACTTTTCTGGTGGCAATCAAGCATACAGCCCGTCTGATAGTAAATAGTTACCGCAGTCTATGGACGCTTGGAACTCCAGTATTCTCTTTATTCCCTGTGTTACTATTAGTGAAATCGACTGTACTTAATTTTGATATTTAAATGGATATACATACGTATTTTTTTAGACATAAATAAAGTGTTTTATGTATGGCAAATTAATAAATTTGTTCTAACTACTTGATGTTAATATTCACTTCTGGTAGGATTTTTGTTCAGTTAATATTATGTTTTATGCCTAACTTGACATTGCATGAAATATTTCTATATTATAATGCACCGAAACCAGAGTTGCCCTAGATACCGCCAGGGCTCAGCTACAACGCTGTCTTGGCTATTGCGCACCCAAGTCCTTGTCAAGACAAGTCCGATGACGCAAACAGAGTTTGCCTATGTTACACCAAACCCGAGTTCCCCTAGGTACAGCCAGGTTTCAGCATCAGCTCTATCTCGGGTACAGCTCACCCAAATACTCATTAAGACAAGTTCAATGACGAAAACAGCGTTTGCCTGTGTTACACTAAACCCGAGTTCCCCTAGGTGCAAACAGAGTTCAGCATCAGCTACACTTCGGGTACTGCTCACTCAAGTACTCATCAAGACAAGTCCGATGACGAAAACAGCGTTTGCCTGTGTTACACTAAACCCGAGTTCCCCTAGGTGCAGCCAGAGTTCAGCAACAGCTGGACTTTGGGTACTGCTTGCTCGAGTACTCATCAAGACAAGTCCGATGATGAAAACAGCGTTTGCCTGTGTTACACTAAACCCGAGTTCCCCTAGGTGCAGCCAGGGTTCAGCATCAGCTGGACTTTGGGTATTGCTCACTCGAGTAGTCATCAAGACAAGTCCGATGACGAAAACAGCGTTTGCCTGTGTTACACTAAACCCGAGTTCCCCTAGGTGCAGCCAGGGTTCTGCATCAGCTGGACTTTGGGTATTGCTCACTCGAGTACTGATCAAGACAAGTCCGATGACGAAAACAGCGTTTGCCTGTGTTACACTAAACCCGATTTCCCCTAGGTGCAGCCAGGGTTCAGCATCAACTGGACTTCGGGTACTGCTCACTCGAGTACTCATCAAGACAAGTCCGATGACGAAAACAGCGTTTGCCTGTGTTACACTAAACCCGAGTTCCCATAGGTGCAGCCAGGGTTCAGCATCAGCTGGAATTTGGGTACTGCTCACTCGAGTACTCATCAAGACAAGTCCGATGACGAAAACAGCGTTTGCCTGTGTTACACTAAACCCGAGTTCCCCTAGATGCAGCCAGGGTTCAGCATCAGCTGGACTTCGGGTACTGCTCACTCGAGTACTCATCAAGACAAGTCCGATGACGAAAACAGCGTTTGCCTGTGTTACACTAAACCCGAGTTCCCCTAGATGCAGCCAGGGTTCAGCATCAGCTGGACTTCGGGTACTGCTCACTCGAGTACTCATCAAGACAAGTCCGATGACGAAAACAGCGTTTGCCTGTGTTTCACTAAACCCGAGTTCCCCTAGGTGCAGCCAAGGTTCAGCATCAGCTGGAATTCGGGTACTGCTCACTCGAGTACTCATCAAGACAAGTCCGATGACGAAAACAGCGTTTGCCTGTGTTACACTAAACCCGAGTTCCCCTAGATGCAGCCAGGGTTCAGCATCAGCTGGACTTCGGGTACTGCTCACTAGAGTACTCATCAAGACAAGTCCGATGACGAAACCAGCGTTTGCCTGTGTTACACTAAACCCGAGTTCCCCTAGGTACAGCCAGGGTTCAGCATCAGCTGGACTTCGGGTACTGCTCACTCGAGTACTCATCAAGACAAGTCCGATGACGAAAACAGCGTTTGCCTGTATTACACTAAACCCGAGTTCCCCTAGGTGCAGCCAGGGTTCAGCATCAGCTAGACTTCGGGTACTCATCAAGACAAGTCCGATAAAAAAACCGGCCAAGAGCGTGTCGGGCCACGCTCAGTGTAGGGTTCCGAAGTTTTCCATATGTTTCTCAAAAACTACTGGACCTATCAAGTTCAAAACAATTTTCCTAGCAAGTCTTTACAAAGTTCTACTTTTGTGATTTTTTTCATATTTTTTAAACTTGTGGTTCAAAAGTTAGGGGGGGGCGCACTTTTTTTCCTTTAGGAGCGATTATTTCCGAAAATATTAATATTATCAAAAAGCAATCTTAGTAAACCCTTTATTCATTCTTAAATACCTATCCAACAATATATCACACGTTGGGGTTGGAATGAAAAATATTATCAGCCCCCATTTTACATGTAGGGGGTACCCTAATAAATTTTTTTTTCCATTTTTTATTTTTACACTCTGTTGGCGTGATTGATATACATATTGGGACCAAATTTCAGCTTTCTAGTGCTAACGGTTACTGAGATTATCCGCGGACGGACGGACGGACGGACAGACAGACATGGCGAAACTATAAGGGTTCCTAGTTGACTACGGAACCCTAAAAAGCAGCGTTTGCCTGTGTTACACCTGAGCAAAGAAGGAGCCTATCATAACTATAAGTATTTGGTATTGAAAATTGAACCTTATTTTATCTACAGCCGTTTCCATCAAACAGAAACACGCAAATATCACACACAGTGCCGCCGTAGGTAACGATCGTATGTTATTTCGTTCGGAGTAATGTGTGCTTTATGAGCGAGGTACAGGATTTAAACTCGCACGATATGCTATAAGGGAAAGCAAATAAAACCCAATATAAGGCTTACCCTTATGGCGTTAGGCTGAGCCGATGATAAGGGTTTTGAAAGGGTATTGGGCTATTTTAGGTAAGCGCTTTCGTTAGGGCTTTAAAAGCAAAATGAAAGGGTATCGCGTCAAAAGGGTAGGGTAAGTTAAGCCTAACGAAATACCCATACAAAACCCCGTATAAGGGATAGCGGGCCGGTCCCTGTTTTTGCATTTGGATAGCGACTTAACTTTGTCGTTCGCCGCACAACAATGTGGTTCACCAAGGGCTAATAGAATCCTCCTTTTACAGCGCCCTAGCAACAGCACCCATATGAATGTTGGTATATGTTGGCAATTTGGTGCAACTTTCCACTTAATCTGAATTACAAATCTAGATTTTCAATAGCTGGATTCATTCCCGACTCCTCTCGCCATTTTGTGATATGTGCGCGCCCACGCAACGTATAATTTTTTTGTATGGATTTTTCCACATTCTCGATTTTGGCGCCCCCTTCCCATGTGGCGCCTAGAGCGGCCGCTCCACTCGCTCTACCCTTAATCCGGCCCTGCCCATAGAGTAATGTGCAACATACTACTCTTTACATAAGAATAAGAATAAGAATAAGAAAACATTTATTGACACACAAATAAAAATTGAACATTTACACAAAAATATTAAAAAATAAAATAGACAACTAGCATGCATGTCAAAAGGAACGGGCTCAGCATGTTATGCTGCGCAGCCATTTTGATACAAATTGACGGCGCAACGCTGATTTTCAGTCCGTCCCCTTTTCTGAACCTCATTAACAACTATGCGGTGTAGGTATGTATTTACATAACAAGTAGATGTTGTGTGCTTAGGACCAGCCTGTGGACAAGGAGGCAGACCGGCGCAGAGACGCGTGGATACCAAGCGATGAAGCTAAAAAAGTCTTACTCAAGGTAGGACTAAAAAATTTATATCCCTTAGCTTATATGTGAGTGTGTTTAGTAAAACGTCCCACTTTGTTGACTACTATAAAGCCGCTTTGTCAGTTTATTCATATAAAGATGCAAGTAAATCTTGCCTTAATGGTAACCGACAAAGTGGGACATTTTACTAAACACACTCACATAATTATGTATATATTATGCCACTCAAAGAGGTAAATTATTTATTCAATTAGCATTAAAAAAAACGAGAAACAACCAAATTTTGACTGAATAAATAAATTGAATGTTGTATGTGTCTTATTTTTGTAATTTATTTATCACAATTATTGATTGCGATAATTACTGTATCCAGGCTCAATCTTCGCCAAAAGGAGCCTTCTTCCCGGAGAGAGAGGCCCTCACGTTGCCCGGAGTCATCTTTGAGGAGGAACTGGTGAGCCTTAATATATTGCCATATCCAGAAAATGTTTCCGGTTGTAAAATTTCCCATATTTGAATCGGTGTATGGTGTCCGCAGCCGGACGCGCTGCACGCGGTGGCCGTGAAGTACCTCGGCGTGGGCGGCGCCGCGCGCGGCGGCATGTGGCGCGCCGACGCGGGCCGCGGAGACGCGGGGCTCCGCGAGCTGCTCCGTGCTGGCTGTCTGCGTGCCGCCGTCAATCTAACCCATACGCTGCTGGCTCAGCACAAACAAGGTACACTCACGCTGCACGCGGTGGCCGTGAAGTACCTCGGCGTGGGCGGCGCCGCGCGCGGCGGCATGTGGCGCGCCGACGCGGGCCGCGGAGACGCGGGGCTCCGCGAGCTGCTCCGTGCTGGCTGTCTGCGTGCCGCCGTCAATCTAACCCATACGCTGCTGGCTCAGCACAAACAAGGTACACTCACGCTGCACGCGGTGGCCGTGAAGTACCTCGGCGTGGGCGGCGCCGCGCGCGGCGGCATGTGGCGCGCCGACGCGGGCCGCGGAGACGCGGGGCTCCGCGAGCTGCTCCGTGCTGGCTGTCTGCGTGCCGCCGTCAATCTAACCCATACGCTGCTGGCTCAGCACAAACAAGGTACACTCACGCTGCACGCGGTGGCCGTGAAGTACCTCGGCGTGGGCGGCGCCGCGCGCGGCGGCATGTGGCGCGCCGACGCGGGCCGCGGAGACGCGGGGCTCCGCGAGCTGCTCCGTGCTGGCTGTCTGCGTGCCGCCGTCAATCTAACCCATACGCTGCTGGCTCAGCACAAACAAGGTACACTCACGCTGCACGCGGTGGCCGTGAAGTACCTCGGCGTGGGCGGCGCCGCGCGCGGCGGCATGTGGCGCGCCGACGCGGGCCGCGGAGACGCGGGGCTCCGCGAGCTGCTCCGTGCTGGCTGTCTGCGTGCCGCCGTCAATCTAACCCATACGCTGCTGGCTCAGCACAAACAAGGTACACTCACGCTGCACGCGGTGGCCGTGAAGTACCTCGGCGTGGGCGGCGCCGCGCGCGGCGGCATGTGGCGCGCCGACGCGGGCCGCGGAGACGCGGGGCTCCGCGAGCTGCTCCGTGCTGGCTGTCTGCGTGCCGCCGTCAATCTAACCCATACGCTGCTGGCTCAGCACAAACAAGGTACACTCACGCTGCACGCGGTGGCCGTGAAGTACCTCGGCGTGGGCGGCGCCGCGCGCGGCGGCATGTGGCGCGCTGACGCGGGCCGCGGAGACGCGGGGGCTCCACGAGCTGCTCCGTGCTGGCTGTCTGCGTGCCGCTGTCAATCTAACCCATACGCTGCTGGCTCAGCACAAACAAGGTACACTCACGCGGACGACGGTGCCGACGCGGGGCTCCGCGAGCTGCTCCGTGCTGGCTGTCTGCGTGCCGCCGTCAACCTCACGCACACGCTGCTGGCTCAGCACAAACAAGGTACACTCACGCGGACGACGGTGCCGACGCGGGGCTCCGCGCCGGCTGTCTGCGTGCCGCCGTCAACCTCACGCACACGCTGCTGGCTCAGCACAAACAAGGTACACTCACGCGGACGACGGTGCCGACGCGGGGCTCCGCGCCGGCTGTCTGCGTGCCGCCGTCAACCTCACGCACACGCTGCTGGCTCAGCACAAACAAGGTACACTCACGCGGACGACGGTGCCGACGCGGGGCTCCGCGCCGGCTGTCTGCGTGCCGCCGTCAACCTCACGCACACGCTGCTGGCTCAGCACAAACAAGGTACACTCACGCGGACGACGGTGCCGACGCGGGGCTCCGCGCCGGCTGTCTGCGTGCCGCCGTCAACCTCACGCACACGCTGCTGGCTCAGCACAAACAAGGTACACTCACGCGGACGACGGTGCCGACGCGGGGCTCCGCGCCGGCTGTCTGCGTGCCGCCGTCAACCTCACGCACACGCTGCTGGCTCAGCACAAACAAGGTACACTCACGCGGACGACGGTGCCGACGCGGGGCTCCGCGCCGGCTGTCTGCGTGCCGCCGTCAACCTCACGCACACGCTGCTGGCTCAGCACAAACAAGGTACACTCACGCGGACGACGGTGCCGACGCGGGGCTCCGCGCCGGCTGTCTGCGTGCCGCCGTCAACCTCACGCACACGCTGCTGGCTCAGCACAAACAAGGTGCCACTGCTCACTCACGCGTCTCATAACATATGATCATTCTAGTCACTCACGCGGAAGACGGTGCCGCTGCCGAGGCGGGCCGGGTCACTTACGATCATGGTTCACTCGCTAAACTAGACTTGCTAGGCTAACAGAAAAGAGTAGAAATCAAAAAGTGGTATCGTCATGGTTATAGAAGTGGACGCCACTACGATGTTGCCGCTTTCTAATGTATACTCTTATTCGCCTTTATACTTCCTTCTTCTTTCTTTTCGATTTGATGTTAAGCAACTTCTCTGCTTAAATAAATAAATAAGTAGTGTATTTTATTTTGGTCGTGCAATAAAGAGTTTACTTAGTTACAATAGTACAGTTCGATACGAGTGCGGAAAAGAGAAAATTCGAAACGAGCAACTATAAAACACCCTAAGGAAGTGTTTTGAATCGACACAAGTCGCGAATTGCCACTCCGCACGACGACCACCCTTTGAAGTTTTTCGACTAGACAAGAAATTTACTACTTTGCTAACCAGTGCGGGAAAAAACAGCATATGTACTTACTTATAAATGCACTTCCCTTCCCAGGCGCGGGTCGCGCCGGCCGGCCGCCCGGCGCGCGGCACTCGGCGCGCTCGCTGCAGCTGTGGCTGGCGCGCTTCTGCGCCATGCTGCGCGTGCGCCTCGCCGCGCACGCGGCCCGCGAGGCAGAGGCCTTCGGGGACTGTGGCCAGCCTGACATGTACTACGAAGTGAGACTACTGAAACACCTATCGTTTGTGCCCGAACGATGACCACGGGAAATCCCGGTCACGGCACCGATTCTAATGACTGCATCTTAGAAACACACTTTGTATTTTTTACAAATGCCATGCAGATTTGCAGAGTAAATACTGTGATTATCTTATATTCTTCTATCTCGTAGGTGGCCGAGCCCGGGAAAGTGAGACTTTCGATCCGAATGTCCGGCTCGCTCTTAGAAATTTAAGTGGCAAATAACATTTTACATTTGCCAGTTGCTTTTCAGTGAACGAAAACATCATGATTACAGTAGATTTTACTCTCTAGGTTGGAGCGTCACATGCAGAGGCGGTCGTTTTCATGTAAACTTGTTGCGTTGCGCCGGTTCTTAGAATTTGTTGCCAAGCGGAGACGAGACAAGATCCCAAGATGCAAGGAATATGAGGATATTGTTTTTATTTCAGTTCTACCCGGATCAGTACGAGAACCGGACGGGGTCGCTGGTGCCGTTCGCGCTGCGGCTCCTCGTGGCGGAGCTGCCGGCGCACGCGGGGCAGCCCGACCAGGCTCTCCCGCGACTCTACGCGGTGCTGGCGGTGGTGCAGCAGGTAATACTAAATGGTTTCTCGTAGGAGTGCTTTTTTTTTTCATTGATTGCAAAACAAACAGTCGTAACATAAACATAAGTAATCTTAGCTTATAGCCAGATTAATTTCGTTATATACCTATAGTTTCTTAAAATATTAAAGATGGGAAGCGGTCATCGCCGTCCATGGACATAAGCAATAAATCGAGAAAATCTTCTCTCATACTATATCTTATGTGATTGAAGATAGCAGAATTAAGAAATATATTTAAGCGGGCCCCACTTGTCCATATAAACTGCTTTTGTTATTTCATGTGGCAATGGAACAAACGGCCAGTAACTTGAATGAATATATTAATTTTGAATTCCAGATGTTGTCGAACCTGAACGCGGGTAAGACGGAGGACGGCACGGCCGCGCTGCCGTCCGAGCAGGACCGCGCCGAGTCGCTGCGGCTGTGGAGCGGGAGAGAGACGCGCGTGCAACACTCCATAGCCAACTGCGCCATCGCTCTCAAGGTTACTACTTCTGTAAACTCCGAAACAATCACTAATCTTAAGCTAAGTAAGATCAGTATCTTTCCCAATAAAGAAATACCGGGCATTTTGGAACATTTTTGTAGATTTGAAGCCTTTAAAAGGGTTTATTCATTAATGATCCCGGTCACGGCACCAAATTGTAAACAACTTTATAGGCTATTAACGTCAATAAGCGATGGTACTTTGTTTATACGTCGGTGGCATGCAAACATATGGCGGCCTCCGAAGTCCGTAGCTAGTGATCAAAGGATTTTTTTTTTACGAAATGTACTATGCTGGTAGGCTGTTTAGAAAACTGTTATTGAAAGTTTTTTCCTAAATGTACATGACATGTTTGATAAATGATTATTATTGATTATGATTGGTATTTTTATTTCAGGACTACCGGCTAGCCAGTAAGATTATCTCCGGCCTGCAAGAGCGGGCTTCGAGTCCGGCGCAGCAGCGAGCGCTGGCGAGCGCGCTGTGCCGCCTGTGGCTGCTCGGCGGACACTGCAGAGCAGCCGCCAGACACCTGCAGGAGGCCAGAGACTTGAGACAACATTTGTGAGCACAACAATCGAATTATTACAAACTCTCCGCCAGTTAAAGATAGAGATGCACTTCATGCCTCATGGCATTCTATAGCAGTCATCCATATGGCGTAACAGAAAACTCTATTACCGACAGTGAAAAATCCCGGTCACGGCACCAAGACTTTGATAGCAGAATTTGAAAGAAATCAATCAATATACATTTTCAGATGCCCTACGCCCGACGTGCGCGAGTACGTGGACCTCGGCCTGCTCGAGGTGGCGCAGGGCCGCTACAAGGAGGCCTACGACAACTTCATCAAGGCCAACGACCAGGAGCCCACCAACATCATGGTATATCAAACTTTTATTTTAATAGTTGATTATTTATTACCTGATACTCGAAAATGTTACAATTATTTAATTTGAAACGGGTCACTCACGTATTTTTAAATCGAATTTTAACAGCAATATCTTTAGTCCCGCGTTGTCAAACTTCGGTCGTCTAGTCTAGAAAGTGTCTTTACTTACTGGCATTATTATAATTAAAACATAGTAAGGAAATTATCTAATCCGCAAAAATCTGTCAACAGTTACATTTTCTGTCAAAAGGAGAAGACGTTCCTTCGAATGGCAACTTCTATTTCGCTCAGCGACGTTCCCAGTTCTGTGTCACGGGGCATCGATAGGTTCGACTCGGGTTGCAGGTGGCCAACAACCTGTCGGTGTGCCTGCTGTACCTGGGGCGGCTGCAGGAGGCCATCGCGGTGCTGCAGGGCGCCGTGCACTCGGCGCCCTGCAGCACCGCGATAGGTTCGACTCGGGTTGCAGGTGGCCAACAACCTGTCGGTGTGCCTGCTGTACCTGGGGCGGCTGCAGGAGGCCATCGCGGTGCTGCAGGGCGCCGTGCACTCGGCGCCCTGCAGCACCGCGATAGGTTCGACTCGGGTTGCAGGTGGCCAACAACCTGTCGGTGTGCCTGCTGTACCTGGGGCGGCTGCAGGAGGCCATCGCGGTGCTGCAGGGCGCCGTGCACTCGGCGCCCTGCAGCACCGCGATAGGTTCGACTCGGGTTGCAGGTGGCCAACAACCTGTCGGTGTGCCTGCTGTACCTGGGGCGGCTGCAGGAGGCCATCGCGGTGCTGCAGGGCGCCGTGCACTCGGCGCCCTGCAGCACCGCGATAGGTTCGACTCGGGTTGCAGGTGGCCAACAACCTGTCGGTGTGCCTGCTGTACCTGGGGCGGCTGCAGGAGGCCATCGCGGTGCTGCAGGGCGCCGTGCACTCGGCGCCCTGCAGCACCGCGATAGGTTCGACTCGGGTTGCAGGTGGCCAACAACCTGTCGGTGTGCCTGCTGTACCTGGGGCGGCTGCAGGAGGCCATCGCGGTGCTGCAGGGCGCCGTGCACTCGGCGCCCTGCAGCACCGCGATAGGTTCGACTCGGGTTGCAGGTGGCCAACAACCTGTCGGTGTGCCTGCTGTACCTGGGGCGGCTGCAGGAGGCCATCGCGGTGCTGCAGGGCGCCGTGCACTCGGCGCCCTGCAGCACCGCGATAGGTTCGACTCGGGTTGCAGGTGGCCAACAACCTGTCGGTGTGCCTGCTGTACCTGGGGCGGCTGCAGGAGGCCATCGCGGTGCTGCAGGGCGCCGTGCACTCGGCGCCCTGCAGCACCGCGATAGGTTCGACTCGGGTTGCAGGTGGCCAACAACCTGTCGGTGTGCCTGCTGTACCTGGGGCGGCTGCAGGAGGCCATCGCGGTGCTGCAGGGCGCCGTGCACTCGGCGCCCTGCAGCACCGCGATAGGTTCGACTCGGGTTGCAGGTGGCCAACAACCTGTCGGTGTGCCTGCTGTACCTGGGGCGGCTGCAGGAGGCCATCGCGGTGCTGCAGGGCGCCGTGCACTCGGCGCCCTGCAGCACCGCGATAGGTTCGACTCGGGTTGCAGGTGGCCAACAACCTGTCGGTGTGCCTGCTGTACCTGGGGCGGCTGCAGGAGGCCATCGCGGTGCTGCAGGGCGCCGTGCACTCGGCGCCCTGCAGCACCGCGATAGGTTCGACTCGGGTTGCAGGTGGCCAACAACCTGTCGGTGTGCCTGCTGTACCTGGGGCGGCTGCAGGAGGCCATCGCGGTGCTGCAGGGCGCCGTGCACTCGGCGCCCTGCAGCACCGCGATAGGTTCGACTCGGGTTGCAGGTGGCCAACAACCTGTCGGTGTGCCTGCTGTACCTGGGGCGGCTGCAGGAGGCCATCGCGGTGCTGCAGGGCGCCGTGCACTCGGCGCCCTGCAGCACCGCGATAGGTTCGACTCGGGTTGCAGGTGGCCAACAACCTGTCGGTGTGCCTGCTGTACCTGGGGCGGCTGCAGGAGGCCATCGCGGTGCTGCAGGGCGCCGTGCACTCGGCGCCCTGCAGCACCGCGATAGGTTCGACTCGGGTTGCAGGTGGCCAACAACCTGTCGGTGTGCCTGCTGTACCTGGGGCGGCTGCAGGAGGCCATCGCGGTGCTGCAGGGCGCCGTGCACTCGGCGCCCTGCAGCACCGCGATAGGTTCGACTCGGGTTGCAGGTGGCCAACAACCTGTCGGTGTGCCTGCTGTACCTGGGGCGGCTGCAGGAGGCCATCGCGGTGCTGCAGGGCGCCGTGCACTCGGCGCCCTGCAGCACCGCGATAGGTTCGACTCGGGTTGCAGGTGGCCAACAACCTGTCGGTGTGCCTGCTGTACCTGGGGCGGCTGCAGGAGGCCATCGCGGTGCTGCAGGGCGCCGTGCACTCGGCGCCCTGCAGCACCGCGATAGGTTCGACTCGGGTTGCAGGTGGCCAACAACCTGTCGGTGTGCCTGCTGTACCTGGGGCGGCTGCAGGAGGCCATCGCGGTGCTGCAGGGCGCCGTGCACTCGGCGCCCGAGCGCGGGCTCAGCGAGCGCCTGCTGCTCAACCTGTGCACGCTGTACGAGCTCGAGTCTTCCCGCAACATGGACAAGAAGCTCGACCTGCTGCGGATGCTGTGCAAGTATAAGAGCGACACTATCCCTAATGTTATGGAGTGTTTGAAACTTACTTAAATATCAACTTTACACACCGTATACGATGGAAACTTAAATATTCGTACCGCGTAAAAGCTAAAATCTTTGAAGAGTAAAATCTGAATCGGTTGACGATACCACAATATATTAAAGAGTACTACCGTACAGGATGGCCACTCCCGCTCCCTGCCGAAAGTGCCGCCCGTCCCCTCTCGGTTACCTCACAGTTACCGCCTATCAAAAACGCGAACAGTCCCACCCACCCTCATACAAACATAGTACGCGTTCACCTACACGAGCTCAGAATGTGTGCTAGGAACGCGCCTCTTTCATATATTTGATCGCCAGTGTCCGAGATGTGACAGTACTATGTAAATATTAGAGCGATACAAGTCCATATGTTTTGGGGTGTCTGAAACTCGGTCAGGATCGGGATGGACATAAAGTGTTCGAAAGACAATGGTGTTGTACATGATTGCAATAAATGAAATGAATAAATAAAAAACCGGCCAAGAGCGTGTCGGGCCACGCTCAGTGTAGGGTTCCGTAGTTTTCCGTATTTTTCTCAAAAACTACTAAACCTATGAAGTTCAAAACAATTTTCCTAGAAAGTCTTTATAAAGTTCTACTTTTGTGATTTTTTTCATATTTTTTAAACATATGGTTCAAAAGTTAGAGGGGGGGGGACGCACTTTTTTTTCCTTTAGGAGCGATTATTTCCGAAAATATTAATATTATCAAAAAACAATCTTAGTAAACCCTTATTCATTTTTAAATACCTATCCAATGATATATCACACGTTGGGATTAGAATGAAAAAAAAAATCAGCCCCCACTTTACATGTAGGGGGGGTACCCTAATAAAACATTTTTTTTCCATTTTTTATTTTTGCACTTTGTTGGCGTGATTGATATACATATTGGTACCAAATTTCAGCTTTCTAGTGCTAACGGTTACTGAGATTATCCGCGGACGGACGGACGGAAGGACGGACGGACGGACGGACGGACGGACGGACGGACAGACAGACATGGCGAAACTATAAGGGTTCCTAGTTGACTACGGAACCCTAAAAAGTATGCCGGAAAACCATCTTTAACTAAGCATGATGCTTGCGCTATGCTATAAAGACAATTGTATTACTTCTATGTTTTGTGTAAATAGCTAAGTATTAAAATTACAAATATTAGTATCCAAATTCATTTGCAATCAATATAATGCTTCAATAAGAAAGTATGTTTTGGTTTCATGTTATTTTGCAAAACCGATCAGATTTTTATGAAATCATAATTAAAGCCTTTCCATGTAAGTAGTGAATTGTAAATTAATACTAAAATAAAAATGATTTATTTAATAAAGGATGAAATAAAAACGGCGTTTCCTTACATACAATTGATTTATTTATCCAAAATCACGTTCGCAATTGTCATTATATTTTAACTAAATTATACAGAGTGGGGCCTGTAACAAAGGCGAAGAATTGAACTCTAGGCTATTCTCCTTATACTGATCAACATTTGTTCGGCGACTTTTAAAAATAACGTATTTTGATTTTTATCACCCTTGAAAGTTTTTTCTAAGAGGTAATGTATTGCGAATTCTGTTAAGTCTAAAGTGTGACAGACAACGTCAATGACAACAATAATGGTGTACATTGAAGCTAATATTTATTTTGTATGAAAAATTAAAAATTTAAAGACTTCATAATTTTTAAAAGTCACTGAACAAATGTTGATCAGTATAAGGAGAATAGCCTACAGTTCAATTCTTCGCCTTTGTTACAGGCCCCACTCTGTAGAGTACATAATTAAATGATAAACTTCCGTGAAACTCAAATATATTTTTAAACGAGTCACTCACTATTTTTGATTATACGTGAGTGACTCGTTTAAATATATTTAATGCTGTACAGAATAAGTGCACTGGTAGGTAAAAAATGCAATCAAAATTTAATTTCTTTGATTTCATATGCTATTTTAGAATTAGAAAGAAGTAAGCGCTAAGTTAAAAATCAAGCATAAATGGAAACAAATAAGTAAATAATTTAAAAAAAAATCATGCAAATTGAAATGATTTTTTAGTAAAATAAAGTGAAAGAATCTTTCTAACTACTTTCTAATGCTAAAAAACATATACCGAAGAAAAAGGAGAACGGATACGAAGTATGAGTCACAAAATATTACTTTAAATAGTCAAAATAACGTTTACCTTTCAAATAAAATAGGTTTTCGGTTTATCGCCAATTAAACCGGTTTTACTAGCTTTTGAAACCTAAAACAGTATTTTAATGGACATTTTGTTTTATTCATCCTCCTTCACTGCAAAACAAAATTTTCAAGACATTACAAAACATTAAACATAAATTTGTCATGGATTGGGATTTTCTTGGAAATGCCATACCGTTTAATTTGAATTGTTTATCTAGACAATACATTTATTTTAAACTATATTGCTATTTCGCATTTTGGATGCCACTTCTAATACCGTAGTAATACTGAAACAACTATGTACCAGAATGCCACTCGAAACAGCGATAAGCGCATTTGTCTCTTTTTTTTCCACATGATTGCTAAAAAGAGACAGGTGTTTCAAACAGGAATATCGTACAAGTGTCGTGATAAAATGGACTTCGTTTTAATTTGATAGTGTCTATTATCTTAAGCAATTTACAAATATTGTCTATGAATTCGATCCTAATTCAGCGCTAGATTTTATTTATAAATTCTTAAAGAGACCCTTTACCATCATGTTAAAAAACAATACTAAGTGCCCAATGCAGTAATGAACCTTAATGCGTTGACTTATGGTCTAATCGTTACACGACGGTAACTGAATCAGTATTCTATACACAACCATATTGCTCTTGATACTTGATTAACTTAAAATAACCTACAAATCTCCCCAATGATTGATACTTTAACGCCAGTTGCTGGCGCTTTTATGTCACCTGAACATAAAGTTGTATGTTGAAACTGTCATTGTTACTAATATTACTTATGTTTCATATATGTCAGTAGTCATCTTAAGAAGTCTTTAACGTGAAGTCGTATATTTAAAAACATATCGATATCATTCAAAGCAACTACAATACTTTCGGCTTCAACTTGTTATACTATTGAAGTGGGTCACTCACGCAAACAGATACCCATTTTCGGGCATGTTAGACTCACTCACGAACTTTTGACCAAGTTGCCGGCTTAAATAAATTCGAAATACTTAAAAAAGTCGAATATAAGTAAACATGTTGCCTTTTTATGACAGCTATGATTCAAATGGTTAAGTGATTAAGCATGGCACCACATAGGACGTTAGTTCGATGCCAGCCCAGTGCACTGGCGGCATTGTTTTTTTCTCTGTATGTGACATTTGTTTATACTATTTTATTGATTAGTATCTAATAAAGAATAACATAATGAACAGGCAAGTTTAGTCGGATTCTGTTGTGGTTTGTAAAACATTTGCATTTGTGGTTGTTGGCTAAAGAAGATGCTGTTCCAGCTTTAATATTAAAACCGTCTTTATTCAGACCTCTTAGTCAGTCGGTTATTTCTACTCAGTAGGTACCTAGATCCCGAGTACAGTCGCCATTAGATATATCGGAGCTGCCAAAGCTCTGACGTGTCGACAATAAAGGCGCGTTCCGATATTTATGAGAGTTTTGGCAGCCGGTACATCTGATGGGGACTGTACAGCAATCAGGTTGACCGACAAGTTTTTGGTGAACTTCAATGTCTTCGATACTATATCACTGTACGTTACCTTTGTACGCGTTTCTCGATATTGAAGAATATTACAAGAAATATTTTAGGTTTTTTTGTGATATTATTAATATTTAGCCAACAACCAAACTGCCAAAATGAGGTAGTCATGTTATTGTAACCTAGTTGTGCGAAGATACAGCACCATATCAATATATAAGACGTTCTCAAATAAAAGGTACCATATTGTTGGTTCCCATAAGGAAATTTGTTCATATGCGAAGAACCTTACTTATACGCAAAGTACATTTTACTTGAAAACGTCATATATTAACAAATCAGCGATTTTAAAATCTGACAGTAATTACATCTACTGGTATGTGCTCGAAAGCTTTTAGGAGCTTTTGGAAACAGTAAATTTTGAAAATGTTTCTATTTACTTTAATTAAGTTTCTTTTTAAAGTAGGTAAAAAAAACCGTGGGGTGGGTCACAAACTGGGCAATAGACACATTTAAATAGTAGCGTTGATCACAACTACAAACTGATAAAATTCTTTCTCGTTTTTCGGAAAAAAGGCAGTTTTCTGAAGCAAATACATGTTTATAGGTATCATTTCAGCTCCATATTTTAAATGAATCTAAAACAAACTTTACAGCAATTACAGCCAAAAATGTGGGAAGATTCTATTATTTCTGAATGTTTAAATTCTCTTAGTTGCAAAACTACATGTGACCTGACTTGGCCTTCAGTATAACGTCGTCTCGTCAAGGTGAATCTATGAAAATTTAAGCTTACGCTTCATATCAAGCTAAGCATTATTTTATTATCCCCATCATAGTAGTATGTGTTGAGTTGTAGCGCATTTTCTTATGTAATACGCATATTTATAAACAATATGCCTGTCGGCGTGGTATACAGTTGGTCACAATTCAATACATTATGTATAAGTATGTTTAGTATATGTATCTATTTTTTTTTACTCGTATAACGATTTCAAGTTTGACACCATGGTGTATCTTAGTGTTTAACGTGTGGCTGATGAATTTATTTTAATCAAAATCAATCGACCAATTAATTAAAATAAATCGGGGTCACTCACGTTTTATCACAAAAAAACGGCCAATATTTGCTAATGCTCTGGTTTCTAAGTTTTCTAACCCGGATACTCGAGCTTTAACTAAACATATTATACTTACGTAAATACGCGTCAATTGCTTGTTTTCAGTATGAGGTACCCACCTAATACTGAAAACAAGCGATTGACGCGTTTTTATTAACATTTCCTCATACTTACTTAAAAATCCTTTATTATAAATTCCAAAATAGATACTACGTAAGTATACTTGTTTCTGCTGTAAAACTTATGACAAAGGACTTAAGAAAATATGCTACAACCTCGGTGGGCAGATAATCTACATACATGCTATACCTATTCTACTATATTTACACTCGGTACCGAATACGGACATGACATGGACATATTCCTAAAACTACTTTATTGCTTGTTGTGGCAGGCGGCACTGGAAACATACCTTAATCAAGATTATTTCACAAACTACTTCATAAAATAAATAATTGTAACTTGATATGATATTGTCTTCATATCGCTTTTCACGTCGTCAATCGCCATGCATATTATGTGGTCGTGGACAGTTCTGTTTATCTTTTGAATTGCGTAAACTTAACAGTGCCATCTACTTTATCTGTGAAATCACATACAATAGGTATAATGCATTTATTGCAATTTGTAAATAATTGTAAAATAAAAATTAAGGAAATCTTTCAAATTAGGGTAGGTTCCCAGCGAACAATACTGCCATTGTAAAAGGAACAACAGCTACGTAGACGTTTTTAGAAAAACATAATATATCTCAAGTTTTACTGGAAAAAAAAATTGTGATATTTTATTTTAACATTACTCTCAAAACTGTATGTATGAATAATGTGAACCTTTTTATTCAAGGTACTCGTGATTCCTCAATTTTTAAAATTCCTTTTCGGAAAAAAGATCGGTACACATTTTTCTAAAAACGTCCATCATCATCATAAGCTTTGTCCACATTTAGGACGGCAGGCTAACTGGACAGTAATGTGCAATAATATGTAACTTACCGAAACTCGTAAAAATATGTTAACCGCTCTTATGGCTCTACAAATAAGACAGTATCAGATATTTTTTGCGATCTTCGTTGTGTACCATATTATTGCAGATGTCTGTACTCATTCTACCTAATGATGACTTGATACTATAGATTTTTTTTGGAGAAAATTGATATCTTCACATATAAAAAAAACACAATGTCACAATTTTCGTTTTCTTTCAACCCCTTAATTGCCAAAAGTGGCACTGAGACTTTAGTAGTTTCATGTGCTCTGCTTACCTCTTTATGGGATACAGGCGTGATTGTATGTATGTATAACAAAAACATAATAGTTACAATTACGATGGAATTTTGCGTTAACCTAGCACAAAAACTAAACAATTATGAAATTATGGGTTCGAATTGGAAATAGGTTTTTGTAGGCATCTTTTTTGTGTAATAACGTAATTTCCAAAGGCTCAAACGTTCGGGTCACTCACGTTTTTAAGAAAGAATACATACCTAATTGTTTTATATTTGACTCGCTAACGAGTGGCTTCTACTATCCAACGCTTGTCAAACGGGCAACTATTAATTTTCGGTTTAAAAAAAGTGAGTGACCCGTGTTAATATTTCGATCAAAAAACTTCAGTGTGAAGATATAAATATCTTTATCTTCGATGAATAATTAATATGATAATCAATTATTCTCATATTTTTAAGTCATCGAAATAGGGTGAAATATTTGTGCGAGAACATAGTATCACTACTCGCTTCGTCAGGAAATCAAATGAAAAAAATTAAATTCTGTCATAATTTTTAATGAAGTCATACAAAAATCAAGTCGGATCTGTCACATAATTGGATTTTGCTTCCTGAATCAGCTGATTATTTTTTTATTAGCACATAATGGCAGTGATTTATTAAATGATTATTTATATTCGTAAATTGCACATGAGAAACAGAATTGAGCTTTTCCATAGCAAAAAGGTCCTTTTGACCATATCATTAAGGAACTTTTGTTATGGAACACTAATTTTTTTTTCAGTTAGCAATTGCAACTATTGGTAAAACATATTTTATATCAGAGCTGGAGATGCGCTCAAAAGTATCTAAACACGCACTGTAACACCTTCATAAGCGTATTTAGATATTTTTGAGTAATTTGGCTAGTTCACTACATTTGGGAGACACTTGCACACTTCCATCAGTTAGATGATTAAGTGTAACACAGTACAGTCAGTATCAAAAAGAAAATAACATACATATACTGTATGGTGTACATGTAAATATTAAAAATATCTTGATGGGTCACTCACATATTTTTTCCATCTATGTGTGAGTGACCCAAAAATATTTTTAATACTTACATATACATCATATTTTTTAACTAATTTCATTTCAAAGGTGCTTCAAAAATATTTTATAAAGACACCACTACATTATACCATGTTTGGTAGATCATTTGAAATTGTTCATGTTTCCCCATAGGTGCAATTATCAACTTAAAGGTCTCATTCCTATCAAGCAGGTCTCTTTAGCGAGTGATTACACAGAGCATCTCGTCTGTTTCAACAGAAAATACTGTAAAAAAAGTCTTGTTCTTCCACAAAGTGATTGTTAAAATATCAATGTTCTCCAAAACCTCCGTCAATGAGCTATGAGTATTGATAGTGAAGCTTTACACTATTAGCTTACTACACTAGCTTCAGTGTTGCCAGTCACACCTGCAGACTTGATTTGCCTGGAAAATTTTTACTTTTTTCAAGAGCATAAATTTACTAGTTATTTAGCAATAGGAAGGAGAATTTATATTCATAGTAATAAGTTTTAAGATTTAAGTCCATATCAAACAAGAGGGAATATATTCGATATTACTGACAGAATATGCCCCGCAATTCGTGAATTTTAGTGTAGTTGTAGTTATACCACATTAAGTTGACAGCGATTTTGATGGCGCTGACTGTGCAAGGCTTGATTAAACATCATGGAAGTATAACACATTGCCAGGGCTGGCTAAATCACTGCCAACTTAGATTGATATTTATTCCCAGCATCACAACAGTGGCTTATAGATGAAATACTGGGTATTTTCTAAACTCCTCATTATTCTGAGTAGAAATAACAATATTTGTCAACCAGTAATAAGAAATGGTACAAATTCTGTAAACTCCCAACTCTAAAAGTATTCCACAAGTCTTCAAGGCTCAGGTTTGACTCGAAACACTAATAAATGTACTTATCTAGGCTGGAGCTGCCTTTCGCCCTGAAACGGGCCCAGAGAGCCTACCAAGAACCACATTCAACATTTTGCCTCCCAGTCACACTTATATACAAATCTTCAAGTGCGACAAAGAGGCAACATGTCAAACATGGTTCGCTAGAGGCCCTCAGACATTGTATTTACAAACTGTTACTGTTCAAAATTTAACAGTGTCTAGAATACTTGATAATTTGAAAGACTAAGTTGAGTTTTGCCTACAGTATATTTTTTCAACCTTTAGGCTAGATTAGAGATCGTGACAAGTTTTGTTAGGTAATCTTTCTATGGGATACATCCAAAATCAAGAATTATTGTGGCTTTCTCATCAGCCAGTTTTATTGGTGGTTTTGTGGTTACTCCCATAGTATAGCTTCTCAGCATGCCCTGTAAACATGGTGAAATATGTCTAAAGGTTGAAAAGACATTATAATCTGTGTCAAAATCTAATAAAAGTTTTTTCATATTTAAGAGTAATTTAATTGATCAAGAATGTAACTTATCCTAAGATTTAGATATAAACCTTATATCAATGGTTAGTTAAGAGCATGCTATTCTCAAGTCATGAAATTTGATTTACTTTACATTGGCCATACGGCATACCATAGGCAAGTATTAGATCCAAACAGGGCCAAAATCTTAGCATAGGCAATTCTTCTCATTTGTCAAATAAGACTGTACAACTAAGACAATATCTTAGATTAGAAGGCGGAAAACAACATAGTCTTCCAGAACCAAACCCACAAAGACCAGCTCCAGGTCAACTCGGCCGCACTGTGATGTCTTCGAAATAAATAAGTCCGCTTACACACTAGAGCGTCCAGATCACAACCGACGCCGCCTCAGGGCCCGCAGGCGCGCCCGGCGCGTCCGCGCGGATTATATATCTCCGTTCTGACTGATCCCGATCCTCTTGATGAACTCCTCCTGCAGCATCACTGTCTTAATCATGTTCGGGTGCTGGGGATAGGTCAGGTCGGGCGCCGCGCCGAACGCGGGCGTCTCGAGCAGCACCTGCTGCCCGTTGCTGAGCGTGCTCGTGTCCATGGTGCTCCAGTATGCTTCACTCGGTGATGTGGTGTTCACGCCCGGTGGAGGCGCCGCCGGAGCACCCGTATACCTGAAGTAGGGGTTCTTCAAGTCTAATGTATTGCAGGATGTGATATTTGTACCTTCTAGATTTATTTCCATCGTAACATCGTAGCTCTGTCGCTTATTCGCTAATAACAACACTCGTCCAGTTAAAGCTTGGCCTTGTTTTGCGAAAATCGGAGTTTCAAGTAGACAGCGGACTTGATACCAATGTGTAAGAGGCTCTGTTGGTGCTGTGGATAGCCAGATTGGCTGTGTGCTGCCGGCAAACAAGACATCAAACCAGAAGGCGAGTCCGTGGCATGTGCCTGATTGCGTCAATTCAAACCGGAACGGTACCTCGATGCGGTGCAGATCTGTCTCATTTGCATTAAGAAAGTCAACTACATGTCTCACCGATCTCGCCATGCAAATACGGACGTCAAAAGTGTCAACAATAGGCTGTCTAAAGTACTCCTTCATTGCTGCAGTTCGGAGGGCACTTAAATCTACTCCGTGGAAGCATGTCTGGTACCAGAAGTTAGCCTTATTGTACTGTTCCATGAAGAGAGCATCGTCAGTGAACGGAGCTATGTGTAAGTCGCCTCTAGTGGGGTACATGTTGCCATTGGGTTTGAGCCACTTCTTGGCATGCAAGTAGGTTTCTAACATACGTTCATTATACAGCATATAGCCCATGGGCTCAGAGATTATCACATCTACAGTTTCAGGAAGCTCTATCTCCTCAATCTTTCCGGCTACGACCGTGATCCGGTCGTGCAACGCGTTCGCGCGAACTAGAGCCTGCGCGTGGTGCGCCATGTTGCTGGCTTCCACCGCGTACACCTTACGAGCACCAGCCTGCGCGGCAAAGAACGACAAAATACCTGAACCCGCTCCAACGTCCAACACCACTTTATTCTTAAAGTCGTTGATATTCGATAAAATGGCGCGCTGATATGTACTCGTTCGTACATAATCCTGCATCATGTTTTGTTGCTGACTCAAGTAACCATAAAACTGGAAATACTGGAGCGCCGAGGAGTCCTCCGTCCGCACTGTGAACACTGACGAGGAGCGGCCAGCTTTGATTTTGCTGACCAGCAGGTGGAAATTCTGGCAATCGACGTCCGATGCGAACTTGAAGAACAGCGTTTCATTGTCTATCGTGAAGATGTAACTCTGGGCCGCCACGCGCGAGCACTCGCTCTGGCTGTGCACAGGGAACTCCAGGACCTCCTGCGCCAGCACCGGGTCCGCACGGATCACTTTAACACTCAACCCCTGAGGATCGTAATCCACGTTTACGTTTGTCGGAAAATTGAAACGCGGCGTCAAGGCGCCGTCATTGTTGACGGCTGAGACCGTCACGGCGCGAAACGTGTTCGCCATTTTATCACAACTACCGCGGCTACTGTTTAGCTTTTTATTCACAACACAAGCGTCCGGGCAAACAAAGAAAATGCCCGTGTCGTGAGTTTCGGGAGGCCGGTGCAAAATCGATCACTCACAAACTTCCTCCCTCCTTCGATTTGTCTATGGACACAGCGGCGGCAGCGTGCACTAGCTTTTTGACGTGATAACGTCTAATAACTCGTTACTACGGGCTGCATGCACGAAAAAGATGACGTCATTGTCCCGTTCCTCAAGGCCACGGGGCCCGATTTTAGGACTTAGAAAATTTTTGTTATTTTTGAGTGTTTGTAATTTAAAAACATGAAAGATTGCATTAAAATAAGCATCTTTTATAGAATGAAGTTGCTTGAAAAACCTACTTATTTAGGAGTTAGAGCAGTACGAAGTTGCGAATTTTCCCATAGTATTTACTAAGGCGCCAGAGACAGAAAATTTACGATGATTTTTTTTTACCAATATAACCTATGTTAATAGTGATAAATCATATAGAACACGTTTAAATAAGGATGTTTTGTTATATAAACTTTTTCTTTTCCATTAATATTTACTGAGATATTAGGGTTCTAAGTTCTAAGATTAGTAAATGGCACTAGCACTTTAATAAAATTAACGCGTGTCTCGCAAACGGTCTAGGATACAAAATGACGACTTTTATATAGGTATAGGTTAGGTTCGTTAGGTATCTTCAAACGGCCGAAGGCCAAACTGCACAGAATAGGAGCCCCGCATAAGCGGGGCTCCGTCGATATCGCTTTCTGTCTCTGGCGCCTTAGTAATGCTACGGGAAAATTTTGCAACTTTGCACCACTCTAACTCCTAAATTATTTATTTATTTAACCTTTATTGCACAACATAAAGTACAAATGGCGAACTTAATGCCTTAAGGCATTCTCTACCAGTCAACCATTGGACCAAACAGAAACTTACAATTGGTGCGGAAAATAAAACAGAAATTTAAATAGATATAATTCACTATCTAAATACTATATGCATCATCAATATACATACATAAATAAGTACAATCATATACATACATAAACTAACTAAAATATATAATATACATATATATACATATATATAGTACCCATTTAACCATTACTGTCTAACAACGTTGGTTCACCTGCGAGAAGTGTTTACGTAATTGTACGTAAATTAGTAGGTTTTTAAAAAAACTTTAATTTATAAAAGATGCTTATTTTAATGCATTCTTTCAAATAAGAACAAAAATTAAGGTAGGCTACGTCAGGGACACAGCCGCGATGGATAACGTGAAACGTTGGTGTGGACCGCCGCTGTTGAGGAGGGGACCTAACTAACTAGCGAAGGCCGCAGGCCGAGCTGCGGACAGATAGTGCTCCCAAATAGAGTAATAATAAAAGTGTCTAAAAAGCGAAGCGGCGGGCCGGAGGCCCAACGCCGAGCTTCAAAACCCAGCGAAGGCCGAAGACCGAGCTCCGCGTAGGGCCGAAGGCCCGGAGCGTCCCCGATGTGCTCCCAAGTACACGAGGCCGCAGGCCGAGCTGCGGACAGATAGTGCTCCCACACAGAGCAATAATAAAAGTATCTAAAAAGCGAAGCGGTGGGCCGGAGGCCCAACGCTGAGCTTCGAAACCCAGCGAAGGCCGAAGGCCGAGCTCCGCGTAGGGCCGAAGGCCGAGCTCCGCGTAGGGCCGAAGGCCCGGAGCGTCCCCGATGCGCTCCCAAGTACGCGAGGCCGCAGGCCGTGCTGCGGACAGATAGTGCTCCCACATAGAGTAATAATAAAAGTGTCTAAAAAGCGAAGCGGCGGGCCGGAGGCCCAACGCTGAGCTTCGAAACCCAGCGAAGGCCGAAGGCCGAGCTCCGCGTAGGGCCGAAGGCCCGGAGCGTCCCCGATGTGCTCCCAAGTACACGAGGCCGCAGGCCGAGCTGCGGACAGATAGTGCTCCCACATAGAGTAATAATAAAAGTGTCTAAAAAGCGAAGCGGCAGGCCGGAGCGCCAACGCTGAGCTTCGAAACCCAGCGAAGGCCGAAGGCCGAGTTCCGCGTAGGGCCGAAGGCCCGGAGCGTCCCCGCGGCGCTCACAAGTACGCGAGGCCGCAGGCCGAGCTGTGGACACATAGTGCTCCCACATAGAGTAATAATAAAAGTCTAAAAAGCGAAGCGGCGGGCCGGAGGCCCAACGCTGAGCTTCGAAACCCAGCGAAGGCCGAAGGCCGAGCTCCGCGTAGGGCCAAAGGCCCGGAGCGTCCCCGATGTGCTCCCAAGTACGCGAGGCCGCAGGCCGAGCTGCGGACAGATAGTGCTCCCACACAGAGCAATAATAAAAGTATCTAAAAAGCGAAGCGGTGGGCCGGAGGCCCAACGCTGAGCTTCGAAACCCAGCGAAGGCCGAAGGCCGAGCTCCGCGTAGGGCCGAAGGCCCGGAGCGTCCCCAATGCACTCCCAAGTACGCGAGGCCGCAGGCCGAGCTGCGGACAGATAGTGCTCCCACATAGAGTAATAATAAAAGTGTCTAAAAAGCGAAGCGGCGGGCCGGTGAGCTTCAAAACCCAGCGAAGGCCGAAGCCCGAGCTCCGCGTAGGGCTGAAGGCCCGGAGCGTCCCCGATGCGCTCCCAAGTACGCGAGGCCGCAGGCTGAGCTGCGGAGAGATAGTGCGGGAGCACTGTGGGAACACAGAGCAATAATAAAAGTGTCTTAAAAGCGAAGCGGCGGGCCGGAGGCCCAACGCTGAGCTTCGAAACCCTGCGAAGGCCAAAGGCCGAGCTTCGCGTAGGGCCGAAAGCCCGGAGCGTCCCTGAGACGCTCTCAAGCACGCGAGGCCGTAGGCCGAGCTGCGGGCAGAGAAAGCTCGCACACAGAGAAATAATAAAAGCGTCTAAAAAGTGAAGCGGCGGGCCGGAGGTCCAACTCCCACGCAGAACAATAATAAAAGTGTGTAAAAAGTATTCTGCGTGGGAACACTATCTATCTGTAGCTCGGCCTGCGGCCTCGCGTAAAAACCTAAAACACTAAAGGTAAGTAAAATACAAAATAAAAGACCGTGGGGCCTTCGGATCCTGCGCACCACCTTACATAGATCAACCTATCCCCAAACTAAGCAAAACTTGTACTATGGGTGCTAGGCGGCGATATACATACTTATTATACATAGAAAACTTCCATGACTCAGGAACAAATATCTGGGTTCGTCACACAATTAAATGCCCTTACCGCGATTCGTACCGAGGACCGCGGCTTAGCAGGTCGTCTGTCTAAGTATGTAGCTATTTGAATGAATGAATGAACACTAGAAAGACCAAATTCTCAAGCAACTGCCGTCGATTCCACTTACTGTCGCCGCACCACTACAGGTTCTGATGCATTATTTGAGAATATTAATAATGTTACTTTACTGAATTTGAACTACAATGAATCATTATTGCTTGATCTTCATAATTAAACGAATCGAAAGAGACAAGATTGCTTCGGTATGTTATATGCGGATGCGGATGCCGGCGCCATACATTTTAATGCATATTTGAGGAGATGAATATGTTTTACAAAATCTATATCTACTGTAATCCTTATTAATTAGTCTTAGTATTTTAAGTATTTTTTTACGGTTATATGCTTAAAATTTTGCACACGATGGCCTTAACCGAATCGGAAGAGACAAGATTGCTTCGGCATGTTATATGCGACGGCTGCGCCATACATTCGAATGCATATTTGAGGTGATGAATAGTATGTTTTACTATAGAAAATGTATATTTATTGTAATCTTTATTAGTTTGTTTAGTATTTTTAGTAATTTTTGACGGTTTTATGCTTGAATTTAGGATATGATTGCCTCAAACGAATCGAAAGAGTCACGATTGCCAACAAGTTTCAGTACATTGCCAGCCGTTGCCGCCGCCATCGTTTCTAATGCATTATTTGATATGATGAATAAGTTTTACTAAGGATAATGTATATTTATTTTAACCCTTATTAGTTATTCTTAGTGTTTTAAGTAATTTTTGACAGTTTTATGCTTTAAGTTTTGCATACGATGTCCTCAAATATGAACAAGCAACATTTTTTTGTAAAAAATGCCACATTACTGAATTTTTCCAGCTGGTTATAAATAAATATGTTAGTTTTTTATAAGATTTCGATAACTTAGGTCTAGATCTATCTAACAATACCATTTTATGGTACAGCACAATACAATTTTTGTGAGTACTTGCTAAACAAACACTACAAAAATCGTCATTTTTGGCCCGAATGCAACGCTTTTACCGCAAAAGTGGCGCCATCTGTATCAGCAAATTATGTATGTCCGAGTAATGGCTACTTTCCTCTATACGGTCATATTAAAATTGTCTATGTAGGTATTATAGTTACAGATATATAAGCCGCCGCGCCATAACACTTTTCGTTACACCTGGTTTTCGGTCCGGTCACTCTACTACGGGTTTTTAAAGACGTTCACCTAACGTTTCACGTCAAAAAAATTGGTTGTCTGTAAAGTCGGTTTACGGACGGTAGTTTAACGTAATAACGTCAAACATTACAGTAGTATAGACAGGGGCGGTCAGAGTATAGCAAAAGGGGCCCGATTCTGGGACTTTTTTCACGTTTTTTTTGTTCTTATTTGAAAGAATGCATTAAAATAAGCATCTTTTATAAATTAAAGTTTTTTTAAAAAACCTACTAATTTAGGAGTTAGAGTGGTGCAAAGTTGCAAAATTTTCCCGTAGCATTACTAAGGCGCCAGAGACAGAAAGCGATATCGACGGAGCACCGCTTACGCGGGGCTCCTATTCTGTGCAGTTTGGCCTTCGGCCGTTTGAAGATACCTAACGAACCTGTCATTTTGTATCCTAGACCGTTTGCGAGACACGCGTTAATTTTATTAAAGTGCTAGTGCCATTTACTAATCTTAGAACCCTAATATCTCAGTAAATATTAATGGAAAAGAAAAAGTTTATATAACAAAACATCCTTATTTAAACGTTTCTATATGTAGGTAAACCGACACGAGTTAGGAATTTCCTTTTCGCACGTGTATCGAACGACGTTTTTCAGTACAGATGGCCCTCCGAAGTACGATACACGTGCGAAAAGGAAATTCGATTTTCTGTTCAAATAGACTTTTTAGAGAGAACATTTTGTGGTTTGATTGAAGAAAGAACCCCGCTACATCACCCACACTGGTGACCCGACGTTTGGACAATTACCGCAGCTTTCTTCTGGTGAATTTCCATAACAACCTACGGAAACCGTAAGTCAATCATAATGTCTGATAACGAAGAAGAACGTGCTAAAAGTGGATGTTTTTATATAAGTATTTGTGTTTATTATTTATGTTTAGTGTGATAGATATTATAGTATTAATGGTATTTAGTAGTTATGTATATAAGTAAATATTATGATGATTATTTAATGTCATATACATGTATTTAATAGAGGTAGGTAGCTACAGTGGTTACACCACAGCGCGACTACACCGAACGACCACGGGCGCGCCATCTGTCGCAGCTGTGGTGCTTTACTCAGGCCACACGCTCGCGCGCAGCGCGCACCCCGCGCCGTTACAACCATACCGAGCGCATCGATCAGCCGCTTAGTTCCTACGCGCGCCAATAGATGGCGCTTTCGCTCTCTTGGGAAACGGGACAATGACGTCATCTTTTTCGTGCATGCTGCCCGTAGTAACGAGTGATTAGACGTTATCACGTCAAAAAACGTGAAAAAAGTCCCAGAATCGGGCCCCTTTTGCTATACTCTGACCGCCCCTGTCTATACTACTGTAATGTTTGACGTTATCACGTTAAACTACCGTCCGTAAACGACTTTACAGACAACCAATTTTTTTATTTGCAGTAGGGCAATGAAAACGTTGAAAACGGCCATATGAAATTGTTTATATCAAAATAAAATAGTTTCAGGTAACAAAATTAAACCATAATGCACTCCATGGTTATTTTACTAAAATAATTTATCATACTGTACAGTAGATTTGTTACTTTTAGGCCGGCAACAGACAGTCTTAATTTTCATAATCTTAAAAAATCATAATCTTATAAAATAAGATTGACTGCCTTGCCACACACATTCTTAGGCTTCCCACAGACAGTCTTAAAAATTCATAATATTAATAAAAACTTGTATGCAATCTGACAGTTCAAACTGACACTGACAAGACACTGACAGATTTGAACTGTCAGATTGCATACAAGTTTTTTTTAAGATTATGAATTTTTAAGACTGTCGAAGTTAAAAAAAACTTGTATGCAATCTGACAGTTCAAATCTGTCAGTGTCTTGTCAGTGTCAGTTTGAACTGTCAGATTGCATACAAGTTTTTTTTAAGATTATGAATTTTTAAGACTGTCTGTGGGAAGCCTTAAAATTCAAATTATTCGCAATCTGTCAGATCAATCTGAAAAAAATCATAATCTTAAAAAATAAGACTGTTTGTGGACAGTTGCGAGATTGTGTGGAAATCCGTGCACTCGATCTGATTTCATAAGATTATGATTTTTTAAGGCTTCCCACAGACAGTCTTAAAAATTCATAATCTTAAAAAAAACTTGTATGCAATCTGACAGTTCAAACTGACACTGACAAGACACTGACAGATTTGAACTGTCAGATTGCATACAAGTTTTTTTTAAGATTATGAATTTTTAAGACTGTCTGTGGGAAGCCTAAGATTATGAAATTTAAGACTGTCTGTTGCCGGCCTAACAACGAATTTCCACAGACAATGTAAACCAATCGATAAACCGATTATATGATTACCGGTTTTCAAGAGCCTTGATTGGGCTCTAGGCAACGTCACTTAAACGTCAAATTCACATTATTGTTTGAGGATAGTTTGAGGTTATAAAATTAGTTTCAGTTTCAGGTGCATATTTATTTTATTAAAAATCATGAGTAAAAAGTTAAAAGATTTGAAATGGCAGTCCGTAGCTTTAGACGGCTTTCCAGCATCTATGGGGGACAAATTACAGGGATTTATAGGCTTGGAAGAGTGTACAAGTTATAGTCTTGATAAAGAAAGACCACGCAATAAAAAGGTATGTCTTTAATTATTTAACAAGAATTGCTTGGTAAAATCGAATACAAATTATTATGTTCTCTATCAACATTATGTGTTTTAACATACATTGCCTCTGAGATTGTACTTTGGATGTAAAATAAGCGGCAAAATAATAATCTGCTGATAACCTCTTCAGTCCAAGTAATTGTCAAAAAATATAAATTGGTATAAACAATTACTTGCTTGAGGAGTAGCGCGTTGAGTGAGTGGTTCGTTTTTAGGTTATATTCCCATAAATAAAACAATTTTCCTTATTTTCTAATCAGGTGGTGGTTTATTAATACGTAAAACCATAGGTTAGTTTAGATGGACGGCAACGAGAAGGAGAAGCCTCCAGACGAGGATGGTAATAATGGTATGGACTGGGAGAAAATCACGCGCAAGCGTAACTTGGATTTATCACCAACCAAGCTGGAGCCTTCCCCCAAAAAAATTGTAATTGACCCGGCAGAGTCCGAACAGCAGTCGGGTAGTACAAATAGTGCAGTTGAGGAGCCCAGTACTAGTAGGATGGTCGAGACTAATGCGAACTGTCAAAAAGAGTCCGTTGAAATAAACAAAAATAGCTCAATTGAACCTAATCCACATCTATACAAACACCCCAGTCTAGACAGCAAATCACGAGAGTATGGTGCCAACGATGATGGACCGTTCATAGTGCATGTCTCTAGAGAGGCCGCCCCTTCCTCCAGTGCCACTCTAAAACCCATAAATGTAGGCCTTTTGCTAACTCAGGCAAATGTCAATAACATCCAGAAGAACGATGGCATCAAATCGGTAGGTCGCAACAGAGTAGCAGTCACTTTCTCCACAGCGGCAGATGCAAATAACTTCCTGAAACACCCGCTTCTAATTGAAAATAAATTTACAGCTGATATCCCTTCATATCATGTATCTCGAATGGGAGTGGTGCGAGGAGTTCCTTCAGACTGGACTATGGAGGAATTGGTCAATGGAACATCCCTTAGAGAAGGTAAAGGGAAGATCCTTAAAGCTCGTCGACTTCAGCGGAAGGTGCTTAAAGATGATGGCTCCCCGTCCTGGGTTCCGACTCAATCAGTAGTAGTAACATTTGAGGGTCAAAGCTTGCCTGCCAAAATTTTTGCATACTACACCTCATTAGTTGTGGAAGTGTATCAGCTCCCAATCATCCAATGTAGGAAGTGCCTCAGGTTCGGTCACATCCAAGCACAGTGCCGGTCTGATGCTAGGTGCTACAAGTGTTCACAAAAGCACCCTGGAGATGGATGTAACATTGCTCCAGAACATGTTAGATGTATATTTTGTTCGGGCAGACACTATGCCACTGACAAAACATGTAACGAATTTGGTCGGCAGAAAGCCATCAAACTGGCTATGTCCGAACAGAGTATCTCATATGCAGAGGCAGCCGCTCAGTTCTCATCAGTACGCCGCCCATACTCTGATGTAGCAAGAGTTATGTTTGAGCAGACCCCAGACTCTTCCAGATCGTCCGAGTCACCTTGTCATGCGTCTATGCCAACATCCCCGCCTACGACATCTTACCGTAAGACCATCTATCGGGCGCCCCGGGCGAGGGTCCCCCTCTCCCCGGGTTATGACAGAGAGGCCCACAATAATATTGTTCGTACTCCCCCACCACAGCTCCCCAATGGCCAGGCCCTGAATGGTACTTACAATAGAGTCACCCCGCAGGAGGACCTAATGGAGCTGTGTTTGAAGTTCCTAACAAATATCATCGCCAAATGGAGCGACATTCTACCGGACGACGTTGCGCCTTTAATGGTCACACTTGCTGAGCGACTTACCTTTCATAATAGGTCACCAGGTAAATTTTTTACAATGGAATAGTAGGAGTATCATCCCAAAGAAGCCAGAGCTTACCCAGTTGATCAACGACCATGCGGTATCCGTTGCGGCCATCTCGGAGACATGGCTACGTCCCGGGGCTCTTTTTAGAGTACCGGGGTTCTCATGCCTCCGTGAGGACCGTAGTGACGGACGTGCTGGATGTGCGTTGTTGATAAAACGTTGTTACCCTTTCTCTCAAATTTCTATCCCTCCCCACTCGGATGGGATTAATGCCGTAGCTGCAAAGGTTATGGGCATTAATTTCATCTCTATATATATACCCCATACTGAAGTAGTTGATATAGATGAATTGCATTCTATTCTCTCATCTGTCCCACACCCTCTTGTAATTCTAGGAGACTTCAATTGCCACAATATCTCTTGGGGATCATACCATTCCGATTCTTTTTCAACAGCCCTGCTGGATCTATTTGATGACATTAACGTAGGAGTCATTAACGACGGTACCCCCACGCATAGGGTTTACCCGGGTCAGAACCCCCAATCTGTTCTGGATCTGACTGCGTGTTCGCCGAACCTATCGTCCCTGTTATCTTGGAGAGTTTTGCGCCAATCATATGGTAGTGATCATTTTCCGATAATTATCACCAAACCAACGTCGATCCTCCCTTCGCCACCACCAGAGCCGCTGCTGAAATACAAAATACAGTCAGCAGACTGGTCCAATTATGCTTTTTTTGTCGAAGAGAGTATCAAAGAGAGGAACCCCACTGAGATGGGCCAAGAGGGAATGTATACAAACTTCAAGAATACCATTTTAGAGGCTGCCGACAAATTTATTCCGAAAAAGAAGCCTGCCAGTGTTAAAATTCCATCCCCCCCATGGTGGAACGCGGATTGCACGGCTGCCATCAAAAAAAGAAATGATGCAGAGCGACTCTTCAACGAATCCGGGAATTTGGACGATTACATTACTTTTAAAAAAGTTTCGGCACGTACAAAACGTTTCTTAGCAAAGGCTAAAAAGAGGGGTTGGAAGGGGTTCTGCGAGAGCCTATCTCCTAGAACCCCTCCATCTCTTGTATGGCGAAATATTAAGAGATTTAGGGGTTCATTTAATCCAGAATCTAAGCCTACAATAGATTCCCCCTGGATGTCAGAATTCGCAGATAGGCTTGCCCCGCCAACTGTCCCTGAGGCGTCCTGTATGATATCTCCCCCGCTGCCGCGTACCTCATGTTCTCTTGACCAGCCCTTCTCATTTTCAGAGCTTAGTCTGGTAATTAATGGTTTACGGAATACTTCACCTGGAGAGGATGGGATCCCATATTGTTTTCTGTCAAAGTTAAATACTTCATCGCAGGAATATCTGCTTGGTATCATAAACCATGCCTTTAACACAGGAGAGGTTCCAGCAGATTGGAAGTCCCAGGTAGTCATTCCTATCCTAAAGCCGTCTAAAAACCCAGACGAGGCTAGCTCCTACCGACCAATCGCTCTTTCTGCAACAATGGGAAAGATATTAGAACATTTAGTTAAAAATAGGCTCGAATGGTTCGTGGAAAACAATGGAATTTTAGCAGACACACAGTTTGGTTTTCGAAAAGGCCGTAGCACTATGGATAGCCTGAACATTTTAACGAGTGATATTAGACTTACATTATCAAAAAACGAATATCTGCTGGGATGTTTCCTCGACATCTCTGCTGCATATGACAATGTGCTTCTTCCGGTGCTCAGGGCTAAAATGCTACAACTGAGCATTCCCGCGAAGATTGTACACATTGTCACCACGCTATTCATGGGCAGGTCTATTAAAATTAGACATGGCAACTCCTATTGTCCCCCTCGGACTTTGTGGAGAGGCCTCCCTCAAGGATCGGTACTCAGCCCCCTTCTTTACAACATATACACATACGACTTGGAACAATCTGTCTTATCCTTCTGTAACATCTTGCAGTACGCTGATGATCTGGTCTTATATACGACAGCAAAGTCAATGGATAAAGCAACTGCTAGTCTGAACACGGCTCTGGGTTACCTTGGGGATTGGCTCGATGACCATGGTCTTACTCTATCTCCGGCAAAGAGTTGTGTGGTTACATTTAGTCGCAGAAGGAACATGCCAACAACGGATGTATACTATGATGGTGTCAGAATTCCGAGTAAGGAGTCGGTAAAGTTTCTGGGTATTATTTTGGACCATAAAATGTCTGGCACTCCACACCACAAATACATAATAGGCAAATGTGAAAAAAATATCAACATACTACGAGCACTGTCTGGGGTGTGGTGGGGTTCTCATCCTTATTGCCAGAAGTTACTGTATAATGCCATCATACGCAGTCATATAGACTATGGGTCAATTGTAATGGAACCTTGCAATAAGGATGGGCTTGACAAATTAGACCTCATCCAGGCAAAATGTTTGAGGATTATACTTGGCGCTATGAGGTGTTCTCCGAAGAATGGCATGCAGGTAGAAACTGTTGACCCTCCACTGGCTCTTCGCAGGCAATATCTTGCTGACAGATTCCTAATCAAGAACAGCTCATACTATAGCCACTTGATGCTTCCACGCTTGTGGCCGCTGGCGCTGGAGGTCACTGAAAATAGATATTGGACATTTAAAGCTTTCCCAAGAACAGTAATATCTTTTTCCAAATTAATTAATATCTACCCCAAATTATATAAATCCGGTACTAATCCCATATTTGAAGTAGCATTTGAAACCCTTATATACACCCCTAAAGTAATATTAGATATAGGCATTTTCAAAAATGATCCAGGAGCAAACAATAAATTCAATAAATTTTTAGAAAAATGGTCAAATTACTTACCGGTGTTTACTGACGCTTCCAAAGTGGATGCGACCAGTTGCGTGGGAGCAGCAGTATGGATTCCTCGTTACAATATAGCTCTCCCATTTAAATGTCCTCCACAATCTTCAATATTCACAGGCGAGGCAGTTGCTATCCTTGAGGCTGTCAAATATTCAGAGACGCACAACATTAGTAAAACTATTATTTTTACTGATAGTAAAAGTTGCCTGCAGGCTATTATTGGCAACCAATTTAAAATGAAAATGAAGTTCCCTTTGATTTTAGAAATCAAAACTATACTTCGCAGGTGTGAATCAAAGGGCCTAACCATAGTTCTAAGTTGGATTCCTAGCCACTGTGGCATTAACGGCAATGAGATGGTTGATTCATGGGCAAGGCGAGCTATCGAGATTGGTTCAGTGAAACCGGTAATTTACAGTACTGACCTTTTGAGTGGTGCACTCGCAGACATGTTTGCCACATGGCAGGAGCAATGGGATATCTCGAAATTGCAGACGGGCAAGCACTATGGATGTGTGCAACCTCGTATCACTCGGAAGCCGTGGTTCTATCGTTTTCGTAATTCTCCTAAATGGGCTATATCCACAATTTGTCGGTTACGATTAGGAAAAGTATGCACTCCGTTATTTCTGGCTATGATTGGTGTCCGCGCGAACTCATTATGCCAATGCGGGCAAGAGGAGGGTAACTTGGATCACATCTTCTTTTCTTGTTCAATGTGTAGCTACTCACTGTACGATGTATTGCCCGAAAGTGTTCCACGACCTATATGCTTTAGCTCGCTACTTTGTTACATGGATTCGCCCTTAACTTCTATCCTAATTAAATATTTACAAGCAAATAACATTAAACTATAAATAACGTAAATTCATTCTCACTCTTTCGTCTATAATATTCTATTACTTCATTTATTCCTATTATACATGTAATATGGTTTTCTTTTCTTTCATTTCCCTCATGTTGGCATTACTAACATTCTGTCATCCGCTTCCCGCTTCTTCGCTAATCAATTTGTGTAAGTGTTGTCATGTGTTTGTCAGTGACGTTCATAACAAATGTTTTGTTTTAGGTTTTCCCTTCACATCCTTCATAAAAAAATAAAAAAAATACCGAACATTCTCCTCACGTGTGAAAGTCAACGCTACGGTAACACCAAGCCAACACTGACATTGGCAAATTCACCCTGTGCAAATTGGCAGGGAGTAAAAGCCAAACCAGAAAAAAAAAAAAAAAAAAAAAAAACAATTACTTATTTGCATTTTTACAGAAAAAAGAACAAAAGAAGCGCAAAAACACAACATCCGTAGAAGAAACAGTACAAAAACAGATACCAAACAAAAAACAGAAACTCAGCAATGGTTTCATTGTGGAGACCTGCGACGCCGCCACGCCTTCGCTGAACAACGAAGACCGTCCAGCCCCTACAGAGAACAAGAGACATAACACACCAGGAGCTAGCAAAAAGAGTAAAAGTGTAAAGAAACTGGGTGAGAGTGTGTCAGAGGTGAGGTCGGAGTTGACGTCTGAAGACATGCTGTCGTGGGCCGAGTTCAAGCTGCCGGAGGAGATCACCCGCGCGCTCATGGAGCTCGGCTTCAAGCAGCCCACCAAGATACAGCAGTTGTCACTGCCTGCTGCTATTCATGGTATACTTGCTTTGTGACTTTCTAAATTCAAACTTTAATGTACAAAATCCTAACTTTTATACATTACTTTTATTGGTGGTCAAAAAGTGTACATTCCAAGGTGTCAAAAAAGTTGCGGATATACTACAATGGGATTAAAACTTAGTAAAAATTTATGTTTTGTCTTTAATTTTTATTTTATTTTAGTATGTTGGACACTTTCAAAAAAGGCAGTGGATTTATATTGTTTTTATTCAGTAACACTAATATTTACAAGAGACAAGACAACTCTGTATGTTTTCCTTATTCCCATTCATAATTCACATGATTGTCTAAGATGACTCTCATGATGCTATTTCTATTGTTTTTGATTTAACTGACCGTATCAATTCTATAAATTCCAGGTCGCAGAGATATCCTAGGTGCAGCTGAGACGGGCAGCGGTAAAACCCTTGCCTTCGGCCTGCCCATCCTTACTGGCATCTTAAAACTCAAAGAGAAGGCACAAGCAAAGGGCCTAGACGTCTATGAGATCCCGTACAAAAAGAGCAGCAAAAAAAAACCAGCACCTGAGCCTCAGAAGAAGCAGATTAAAAAGAAAAAGAATAAAATTAAAAAGAAAGAAATTAAAAAAGATACTTCTTCTGAAGATGGGTACAGCAGTGGAGAAGATGAGAAGGAAATTAAAGAAGATCAGGAAGAATTAAAAGACAATGATGATGATGATTTCTTAGAAGAGATAGAAGTGCCGGTGAAAAAGAGAGAGCTATCAACGGATGAAGGGAATGATAGTGATGACAGTGCCGAGTATGTGCACCTTTCTGATATATTTAATGATGATGATTCTGAATCTGATGAAGACGGAAATGAGAGAGTGGGTGATGAAAAATCAAATGGTGAGAATGAAGGTAGTGGTGATGAAACGGAGAGTCAAGATGAAGTAGATGGTGATGAGGAAGGTAAATCATTTATTTATCTTTGCTTGGCTTGAGGTCTACTACACTGTACGGTAAATAGCCAATAAGTGGCCAGTGCCTTATGACTAACCACCATCCTAAATATAACACTTTCAATTTGTAGAGGTTTACAATGTTGATAACTATATGCCAAATTTCAAAAGAAAGTAAGTAGTTCTTTAGATATTTATATTAATGTGACAGTCAGGCAGACAGAGTCGCACCATAATGATCCTTAGTTCTGTCAGACAGCTATTCATTGCGGCGCTGGTTTGTAGACAGCACAGGGATATTTCTGGTGTAAGAACTCTCCAAAGACGACGAGATCGAGTTTTTAGTATTCCACCTTGTAAAACGAAGTTCGGACACAACTTTCAATTCTTCTTGGGGCCCTTCTTGTATAACCGCTTAGCTAAACATATTGACCTGCAGAAGTACACCAGCAGAGGTTGCAAAAATGCTGTAACTACGTATCTCAAACAACTGAATTATGATGATACTGAATTATTACTCCAGATTTTATCATGACTTCATGACTGGCAACGCTTAATTGAACAAAAAACCGACTGTTATTTAGCTGGTGAAGTTTGTTCCTGTTGTGCACTGTTTTATACTGTTAACTGTTTATGCTTTTTCATACTGTTTATTCTGTCGACTGTCGGGATTTCCATGTGCTTTTATACATATACACTCTCTCTCACACACACACACACACACACACACACACGCGCGCACGCACGCACGCACACACACACACACACACACACACACACACACACACACACACACACACACACACACACACACACACACACACACACACACACACACACACACACACACACACACACACACAAACACACACACACACACACACACACACACACACACACACACACACACGCGCACTTTTTTTTTTTTCTGCAAGTAAAACTATTTTTGTTTTTCCTTTTAATAACTATGCAGCTAGCCTGCTTTCATTCCTTATAAGGGTTTTGGTACTGTATAAAATCAATTTCTTACACGAAGTCACTAAAACTGACATAATGGACCGCGGGCAGAAAGGGAGGAGGTACCTTGCCGTAATACAGTATTATACTAGTACGGAGGGTAGCTTGCTTTCGCTATACTTTCTACGTCCATTCATAGAAATAAGTAGTTATATCTATATAAATAGCGATATAATTATACCAATTTTCATGTCATACGTTATACTTTTATGTAAAAGTAAGCAATAAAGATATTGATTGATTGATTGATTGATTGAATGAACCCTATTTTGTATCTTTTTAGTATGGATCCCTAATAAATGTTGTATATGGGCGAATCAACTTTTTCTTGCCTGTTATTGCCATGGTTACGGTCCCCTGAGTCACGCTGGTTTTATGCAAAATTATGTTACCGAAATTATGCATATGATGCACCCATATCTGAAACAGAGCTCAGTTGTGCATAAAATTATATTACTAGCCATAGTAGCCATCTCAATAACTGGCCATGTTGTGGTATATAAATTATATAGTATAATGCCTATAATCAGGGAGCGTACTTTTCATGCCGATGACATTAATTTGACGTCACGCTACGTATAGGGTGATCCCAAATAGTTTTATTGTAAATTATTAATCATTAGTCGTCAATCATTTTAATCGTACTTATACAAATTATCGAGAATAATTATCGAGGATCCGGCAGACCTCGTCGGCGATGGCGGGATAACTTAGACTCCTTTTTGAGAGACTGGTCAGTTGTCGCACAAAACCGAGAGGAATGGAAAAAGAGGGGGGAGGCCTTTGCCCAGCAGTGGGACACAATAGGCTCATAATAATAATAATAATATACAAATTACTTCAAATACAGTAGTCCATTTACATGTGGCATAAATAATACCTACTTGAAATGTAAACGTGAATAAAATTATTTGATTTGTTTTTATACATACATACATACATACAATCACGCCTGTATCCCATAAAGGGGTAGGCAGAGCACATGAAACTACTAAAGCTTCAGTGCCACTCTTGGCAAGTAAGGGGTTGAAAGAAAATGAAGATTGAAGAAGATTGTTTTTATAAATAAATTTAATTAAATAGTATTGTTAACAACACATTACAATAAATACGTAGAAAAGAGAATTTCTCTCTAACGTAAAGCACACCATCCTTCTTGCATTCATTACCATGCAAAGAAATTCATAACTTAAAATGATTGATGACTAATGATTAATAATTAACAATAAAACAATTTGTGATCATCCTATATGGAGCGTGACGTCAAATTGATGTCATCGGCACGAAAAGTACGCTCCCTGCCTATAATGAATTCTGTTTACCAATATACAGAGTCTATATCATAGTTTTTTAGCATTACAAAAGGATTATGACTAACATTAATTATAAAAAAAACTTTAATGAAAAATGCACTCAAATATCACTTATCCTTGGCTTGCCGTGGTAACATACTGAGTGGGATCTCGTTTAGCATCTAAGTAGTTTGTGATGTATGTACCTATCTATCTTGTATTTGTCCAATTTGATGTTAAAAAATAAAGTATATTCTATTCTACTTAGATGCCAAATTCTTTTTTCAGGCATAGGCTGTGTGAAAGTCATAGACAACATAGAGTTGCCCGGCACAGAGATGGTGCGAACGGGCAGTCCGCTCTACGCTCTCATTCTAACTCCTACCAGGGAACTGGCCATGCAGATATCTCAGCATTTGAAGGCTGTTGCCAAGTATACAGGTAAAAAATATCTATTGATTTCCAAACCCTTATATATAAATCGTAATTCCACCTTGTATTACTTCAAACTTTCTAGAAAAAAAGCGTGTTTCCAATAAGATTTTCTACTATTCAACCAGAAAATCTGGGACTACTAACGCCATCTAACGTTGAACGTTTGAACTAAAGTGCCTAAATGAGACTAGAAATGGCATGCAAAGTTAACACGTTCACTGCGTTACGGGGGTTTTTGAACCCCGTACGCTGTCATCACTCAGTGCGGGTGAGAAAAATCGTGTTCTCTCCGCTGGTGCGGAAGCTGTAATTTGGTCATTTTTACAACTACGAAAATGACAAATATATATTTGGATTTCGGTTCAAAAGTTTTATTTATTGATATATTAATTATATACGGGGTCTCAGGAACCCCGTACCGACCAGGGGACAAAAATTACCTTCTAGTGCAATACGGATCTCCATGAACCCCGTAAAAGAATTTGCTGGCCCGTACGGGGTTGTGGGCACAGTATCGTTAGTGCAGTGCTTACTAAAATACTTGTTATCGGCAAATTAAAAATGAAGCGCTCAAACCACACGTTAGAACTACTATATTCCAAAAACAAAGGTTATCCCACACAATAAACGTCAAAATCACCACAAATTGACATCTAATTGCAGGCAGGTAATTAAATATATGTTTTTAATATGTAAAAACGGTGGTGGTTTATCTTATTTTATTTCTTTTTGTTACTTAATTATATTAACTACTTTCACAAAAATACAAGAGTGTGAAGTATCATATTTTTGATGTGTAATTTTTTTTATTAATACAGCATATACATCGATTTTTTTATTTCCCATCACTACTAATTTATCGACCTTAATACATTACATGCGTTACGGGGTGTACTAAGCCCCGTATTTTTTCAGTTTTAGTGCGATACGGGGATAAAATAACCCCGTATTTTCTTTTCTATATAATTTTCTGAGTTTTTATCGTATCCACGTACGGGGATAATGAGACGTAGGAAATTTAATACTCTTACAGTTAGTCGAAAAAAATATTTAAAAATCCAACATTTCAGGAACTTACAGCACTTTTAACAAACTTAGGCGTACGGGGCACTTTTATACCCGTAACGCACTACGATGTAAACTATTACGGGGCGGATTGGGCCTCGTAACGCACTAGATTTTGGGTTAAGGATTTGGTTTGCCGCAGCGAACGTGTTGATTATAAAAGTAATAGAATAGACAATATAAATATATAAGAAAATACCGGTGTATTTTCTTTGTTCACATCCTTACTCCCACCAGTAAACTGGCCATGCAGATAGCGTAGCATTTAAAAAAGGCTGCTGCTGCTGCTACTAAAACTACTTCAACCACATTTCTGCCCACTCTTTGCCATATTACTTTATATAATTTATGCACGTAAAATTACTCTAGCATTATTTATGAGTCATATCAGGGGCGGCTCACTCCGCGATTCTATCACCGCGCTACAAGTACATGCCGGCGGCCGCGAGCTCGCGGCCTAATCGGGGGTGGCGCGCGTTCTCACGGAACGCACGTTTGCACTTTCTAATGTTACTTTACGTCGCGAGTTTTTTTTTTAAGGTTCATATGGGATGTCCGCGTGTGGAATGGCTAATAATGCTTAGTTAAATAGATATCATGAAGAAAATAAATACCATAGGACATTTTTAAACAGATCTACTACTGATTAACTCCCCCGAAAAGATTCAATAAGGCTTGTGATGTTGGAACTCAAACTAAAATATATAAAAAAATATATATATATACCTAGAAAATACCCAAAACTTGAATATAATATTATAACATTTTACCTGAGTATTAATTCGTTTTAGTCCATAGGCAACCCTATCGCCGGGCGCCGAACACGTGCGGCTCGTTTCTTTGTAAGAATTTTGTAGGCATTTAAAAAGGCGGCATGTCGTGAACATCAAAGCAGTACTTGTACTATTATATATTCTGTGGTCATATCAAACACGAGAATATGTAGACATTTGTGTGGCACTAATATAGTACTACTAGCGCCATCTAGCGTTGAGCGGTGGAACTAAATCATTTGCTTAAATAAATGGGCAAGAAATATTAAAAGCAAAGTACTCGTGTAAATGGTATAGAAATGTATATGTAAATAATATAATAATTACAAAAGTCTATCTAAGAATAAAAATGAATTGAGAGAACAAACGTATAAATACTCATGGTAGTAGAGTGGGCTATACCGTTTATGAGTCAAAATAACCGTCGTTTAATTGTGTCGATTATATAGAAATCAGTAGCTGCAGTATCTTTAATGTAATAACTTTAATATTTAATATATGCCAATTTTCTATGGTGCCGTTGCTAAAATTATTCAGTAACATATTTTCTCTCTTTCTAATTCTAATTTCTTTAATTAAGTATTTTTTCTTATGTCCCACGTGCAAATTATTGCTGATACGTTTTAGAATTTTCTATTAGTAGACCTCTAGGGCAAGAAGAGATTTGTTTGAAAATTACCTAGGATTACTAACGCCATCTAGTAGCGATCGTTTGAACTAAAGATGTCGTAAACATTGTACTACTAGCGCCATCCGACGGTGAGGAGCGGAACTGTGCTACTGTGTTTAGAAAATTAATAAAATACGTAAAATCCAGATTAACTGACGAAAATTAAGGTCGAATTAACATCTTTTTAACCGACTTCAAAAAAGGAGGAGGTTCTCAATTCGACTGAATGTTTTTTTTTTTTTTTGTATGTATGTTACTCGATATCTCCGAGAATTGTGGACCGATTTTCAAAATTTTTTTTTTGATCGAACGGGTATAACCCCGAGATGGTCCCATTGGCACCAAGTCGGGGTCTGATGATGGGATCTTGGAGAAATCGAGGGAACTCTTCAAATGTTATAGGCACATGTAATGTTTTTAATGTATTTTTCAAAGGTACACCAGTATTTACGCCTGATGGTAATAATTTTATATGGCTGAGCTGATGATGGAAGGTCAACTCCTCAATGGTTAGGAGTTAAAGGATAATTCTTTCACTACTGTACATATATTCGGATTGATACATATAATATCAATAGGAACCACTAAAAATCAACAAATAAATAAACTTTTTAACAAAAAATAAAACCGCCTTCAAAAAAAAGCGCGTTACAAAACACGTAGAAACTAAAAAGCAAAAAATAATAAACCTTTGAATTCAGATTTCTTATCGTATTGCAATAATCTAAACATCCAAATTATAAACTAAATCAATTATTTTTGGAGTCGGGGCCAGCCTGAGTATGGCTGGGTGGGGCCAAACAGGCAATATAGCAAAGCGACGAACAGGTCTGGCACCGACTACAAAATAATTGATTTGTTTATAATTTGGATCTTTAGATTATTGCAATACGATAAGAAATCTGAATTCAAAGGTTTATTATTTTTTGCTTTTTAGTTTCTACGTGTTTTGTAACGCGCTTTTTTTTGAAGGCGGTTTTATTTTTTGTTGCACTTAAATGATTACAAATTTACTACGGAAATGAAATACGGCTAGCCACATAGGCATTCGGCAGTATAATACCTAATATTATTATTTTTTTCCTAGGTGTCCGCATAGCGACAGTAGTAGGCGGTATGGCGTCGGTGAAGCAGGAGCGAGAACTGAGCCGCAGCCCCGAGGTGGTGGTGGCCACGCCGGGCAGACTGTGGGAGCTCACAGCTCGCGGTCAGCCGCACCTGCAGCAGCTGCCTTGTGTCAAGTGAGTGTTGTGCGGCTCCGTACAGTGAGTATAGTGGGAGTGTCCGAGAGAGCCGCAACCGCGAGGTAGTGGTCGCCACGTCGGCCCACCTGTGGGAGCTGGTGTCTCATCTGCAGCAGCTGCCTAGCGTCAAGTGAGTGTTGTGCGGCTCCGTACAGTGAGTATAGTGGGAGTGTCCGAGAGAGCCGCAACCGCGAGGTAGTGGTCGCCACGTCGGCCCACCTGTGGGAGCTGGTGTCTCATCTGCAGCAGCTGCCTAGCGTCAAGTGAGTGTTGTGCGGCTCCGTACAGTGAGTATAGTGGGAGTGTCCGAGAGAGCCGCAACCGCGAGGTAGTGGTCGCCACGTCGGCCCACCTGTGGGAGCTGGTGTCTCATCTGCAGCAGCTGCCTAGCGTCAAGTGAGTGTTGTGCGGCTCCGTACAGTGAGTATAGTGGGAGTGTCCGTGAGAGCCGCAACCGCGAGGTAGTGGTCGCCACGTCGGCCCACCTGTGGGAGCTGGTGTCTCACCTGCAGCAGCTGCCTAGCGTCAAGTGAGTGTTGTGCGGCTCCGTACAGTGAGTATAGTGGGAGTGTCCGAGAGAGCCGCAACCGCGAGGTAGTGGTCGCCACGTCGGCCCACCTGTGGGAGCTGGTGTCTCATCTGCAGCAGCTGCCTAGCGTCAAGTGAGTGTTGTGCGGCTCCGTACAGTGAGTATAGTGGGAGTGTCCGTGAGAGCCGCAACCGCGAGGTAGTGGTCGCCACGTCGGCCCACCTGTGGGAGCTGGTGTCTCATCTGCAGCAGCTGCCTAGCGTCAAGTGAGTGTTGTGCGGCTCCGTACAGTGAGTATAGTGGGAGTGTCCGAGAGAGCCGCAACCGCGAGGTAGTGGTCGCCACGTCGGCCCACCTGTGGGAGCTGGTGTCTCACCTGCAGCAGCTGCCTAGTGTCAAGTGAGTGTTGTGCGGCTCCGTACAGTGAGTATAGTGGGAGTGTCCGAGAGAGCCGCAACCGCGAGGTAGTGGTCGCCACGTCGGCCCACCTGTGGGAGCTGGTGTCTCATCTGCAGCAGCTGCCTAGCGTCAAGTGAGTGTTGTGCGGCTCCGTACAGTGAGTATAGTGGGAGTGTCCGTGAGAGCCGCAACCGCGAGGTAGTGGTCGCCACGTCGGCCCACCTGTGGGAGCTGGTGTCTCATCTGCAGCAGCTGCCTAGCGTCAAGTGAGTGTTGTGCGGCTCCGTACAGTGAGTATAGTGGGAGTGTCCGAGAGAGCCGCAACCGCGAGGTAGTGGTCGCCACGTCGGCCCACCTGTGGGAGCTGGTGTCTCATCTGCAGCAGCTGCCTAGCGTCAAGTGAGTGTTGTGCGGCTCCGTACAGTGAGTATAGTGGGAGTGTCCGAGAGAGCCGCAACCGCGAGGTAGTGGTCGCCACGTCGGCCCACCTGTGGGAGCTGGTGTCTCATCTGCAGCAGCTGCCTAGCGTCAAGTGAGTGTTGTGCGGCTCCGTACAGTGAGTATAGTGGGAGTGTCCGTGAGAGCCGCAACCGCGAGGTAGTGGTCGCCACGTCGGCCCACCTGTGGGAGCTGGTGTCTCACCTGCAGCAGCTGCCTAGCGTCAAGTGAGTGTTGTGCGGCTCCGTACAGTGAGTATAGTGGGAGTGTCCGAGAGAGCCGCAACCGCGAGGTAGTGGTCGCCACGTCGGCCCACCTGTGGGAGCTGGTGTCTCATCTGCAGCAGCTGCCTAGCGTCAAGTGAGTGTTGTGCGGCTCCGTACAGTGAGTATAGTGGGAGTGTCCGTGAGAGCCGCAACCGCGAGGTAGTGGTCGCCACGTCGGCCCACCTGTGGGAGCTGGTGTCTCACCTGCAGCAGCTGCCTAGTGTCAAGTGAGTGTTGTGCGGCTCCGTACAGTGAGTATAGTGGGAGTGTCCGAGAGAGCCGCAACCGCGAGGTAGTGGTCGCCACGTCGGCCCACCTGTGGGAGCTGGTGTCTCATCTGCAGCAGCTGCCTAGCGTCAAGTGAGTGTTGTGCGGCTCCGTACAGTGAGTATAGTGGGAGTGTCCGTGAGAGCCGCAACCGCGAGGTAGTGGTCGCCACGTCGGCCCACCTGTGGGAGCTGGTGTCTCATCTGCAGCAGCTGCCTAGCGTCAAGTGAGTGTTGTGCGGCTCCGTACAGTGAGTATAGTGGGAGTGTCCGAGAGAGCCGCAACCGCGAGGTAGTGGTCGCCACGTCGGCCCACCTGTGGGAGCTGGTGTCTCATCTGCAGCAGCTGCCTAGCGTCAAGTGAGTGTTGTGCGGCTCCGTACAGTGAGTATAGTGGGAGTGTCCGTGAGAGCCGCAACCGCGAGGTAGTGGTCGCCACGTCGGCCCACCTGTGGGAGCTGGTGTCTCATCTGCAGCAGCTGCCTAGCGTCAAGTGAGTGTTGTGCGGCTCCGTACAGTGAGTATAGTGGGAGTGTCCGAGAGAGCCGCAACCGCGAGGTAGTGGTCGCCACGTCGGCCCACCTGTGGGAGCTGGTGTCTCATCTGCAGCAGCTGCCTAGCGTCAAGTGAGTGTTGTGCGGCTCCGTACAGTGAGTATAGTGGGAGTGTCCGAGAGAGCCGCAACCGCGAGGTAGTGGTCGCCACGTCGGCCCACCTGTGAGTAGTGTAATATTGGTGCACCTGGATCAAAGAAGATCCAGGTGCCACCAATATTACACATTAGAATACTAATTTTAATCGATCGATCATTCAAATAATTACTCATTTTGTGTCCATTCAAGAAGTCACCTTTTCAAGTAGCGAGGTAGCAGGATGTTAGTAAGTTCTGATTTATCAGATTCAATTCTAAAAGTAACACTCAAACATTCAAATTTGTAACCAAGTCTATACGAACCATTTATCTTTTCTGATTACTCATGCCAATACTCGAAAACCAGTATAATATATGGTGTCCATGTCGGTATATGACATTGATAAATAAGAACTTCATCGATGTCTTCCACATTGTTGTCCATTTTTAATTGATTATTTATTTGCAAATTGGTTCGAGTGACTTTAGGTTTGATATTTATGATGGTACTAAAATTACTTATTACCTATATTATTTTGTTTTATAGATCATCATAATTTTAAAATAATAACACAGGTATTCATGATTATATTTTATTTTGTAAAAAAAACATTATTTTCTATACACCACTTATTCAGGCATGATACATTTTTAAAAGCGCAGACATTAGCATGATATATACAATTTTGAATATCACATTTATTTGAATATTTTTCGCATAAAGTCTTTAAATTTGGGCAGTCAAAATGTTCTAAATTATAAACATTATCACTGTCTGTTATTTCTTTCACCCACTGCACTTTTTCATAACCTTTTGTATAAATGTGTTTATCTTTACAGTAATCAACAATCAAATTCTTATAATTAAAATATGATACATAGCCTTCATTCCATAATATTCCTTTGTATTTTTCCACCCAAGAGACTTGTGAACGTTCTTTCTTTGTTAAGGTATAGAACGGATGGGGAGGGCTGATCAGAAACACAAGAAAACTTTTTTGAGAAATAATCGCCACTTCTTTTGGTATAAATTGATTATTTTCATTTTTAAATCCTTGAACATCCAAAATCACATTCATGATAATTTCCTTACTATATTACTCAAAGGTTTATACTCGACAAGCCGATCGTTTATAATTAAACAATAGGCTGTCGTTTTATCAGGTATGTCTTCTGAGGACTCGATTTCTATTCGAACGTCAACTGGGCCAGTTTTTAATGAATCGTTCTGCCTTGAGCAGTCTATTACAAATAAAGGAGTTTTTTTTAATGTGTTCAGATTAAGCAGAGGATCGACACCGACCCCATAATACGACTGACGAAAGTTAGCATACATTTCGTATAATATACTAAATTTGTCTTCGCTAAATTTTAAATTAAGAGGATCGTATGGAAAGTACTGTGAATTTAAAAATAATTTGACGTTAGTTATATTGCAGTGATCAAATATAGTAGAATTTTTTAGTTTGTTTAGTTTTCTATCAGTCTGTAATGCTAATATAACATATCTAGGCTTTTCTAACTGGGAAGCGGTTTTTACTGACCATGCATGTTTTGTTGTTTTAGGTAAAAGTGGATATTCATACAAATCCCAATTCCGGAATGCTAGTTGTATAGATCGATCTTTCTCTAAGCACTTTAGTAGTGGCAATCTATTACGGTCAGAAACTCTAACATGTGGTACCCGCCATTGGATTTTATGGATATCAATTTGAACTTGATCATTTTCTTCAAGTACAACACTATTTAAAACTGAATTACTTCTGTTTAGTACAAGTTCATGCCTACAGTTGACTAAAATCTTATTATAATCTTCCGCGAAGCCAAGCACTTTATTCAGAGGTATTATAATGGAGAAATGACCTTGCTTTAGAATACTCCCGCTTAGATCCCAACCCCACAATGCAGCGTTCTTACTTTCTCCTTCATTCATTGAAATAAGAGATTTCATCGTTGTAGTAATCCCGCAATTTTTATTCCGGTCAATTTCAATCCCATTTAGTTCGTAACTTATATCTTTGAACAAAAATAATATGGGGTTATTTGTAAAATTTACATCTTTTGTTATTTTTTTCCCACCAGCATCTACTCGCCATACACTTGCATACCCTTCAATGTAAATGGAGCTTGCAGATGGTAATACATACACATCTTGTTGATTTATAGGTATCCTGATTTCGTCATTTTCCTTAAAGCTATGATTGTAGGGATTGTATGAATGGATGGTATAGCTTTCAATTGAATTATCTTGTTGTGGAATATCTGTGATATGCAACATCTTATTATAAGTATTTTATTTTATTTTAAACCCAAGAGAACGAAGAAATAACTTATTGCTCTTAGTAATTCTCTTGCTAGAATTTAATCGACTTGCTCCTTTGAAGACTGGGAGTTGAATATTCGATGGTATTCTTGTAATTCCGCTTTTATTGAAAACATACATAATGTATCACTTGATTTTGTAAGGTAAAATTATGTAAACGTATGCTTAACACCCGATTCTAGACACTGTTCGAGGTTGAATGTGATACGGTAGAAGATATCGTTTATTATAATATTGTTGTATTATGTTTTTGGTCTTATTAAACACATAAGTTTACTTATTTAATAATATTTCTGCCAGAATGAATTCAGAAATTTTAAACATAAATGCCCACAGTTAAATAAATGATTTTTTTGTATATTATCGTAATTATAGCGTATATTAGCTCCCATATATTTTATGAATTCCTTTGGAGGTTTTAAATTTCCGTAACTATCAAAATATTCAATATAATTTTTATTTTTTCCATAGGCTACCCAGTGAGTACCGTTATTTTCAGATGAATCTAAATTAATCACACCACATTCCATCGGTAATGGTTTTGGTGGTAATTCATCTCTCATGAATACACCACGAAAGTAAGGAATACTTTTCGAATGTTTTATTATATCGATATTACTCAATGCTCTATTGGGTAGCCTGCCATCTAGTTTTTTTTATTTGTAACATAAATTCCTAGTCCACCCTTGTAGGGTTTAAGATGCACTCCTTTTCCAATACATTTACCCTCCATTTTCATATTATGTCTCTTTAATTTAGCTAGTTGTCGTTTTGCTGATTTATAATGGTTAATAGCTTTTCTTATTCCCGCAACACCTCCTGCTAAACTTCCTGTAGCCGATAATCCTGCTAAAATTGGAATCAATGGTAGAAATCCGCCAGTTTTAGGTACTGGTATCACTCTGGGTAATTGTATAGGCAAGTCCGATGCTAATTCTTGAGCAGCAGCATACGCTAATTCCATTAGCATGTTCTTACATTTTGGCTTTAGATTACTGATATGTCTTTTAGTGTGTGAAACAAGATTATTAAAAGTTTTCTTTAAGCCAGCTCCAAATTTCTGATTGCTAAGTTTCTTCTTATTTTCGTTTTCAGAATTATTTCTCGTGCGTTTCATTTTTTATGAAATAGATTTAAATGTTGGATATGTCTGTACTGGTCTCTATAGTGTAGAGTTTGAAATACAAATGAGTGTACAAAACAGTGAAAGTAAATTTAAACCCGATTACAAACGATTTGTCTTATCAATCCAACTATTTTCACTCGGTGGAAGGCCGAGCCACTTAACATATACTTTATTTCCTTTACGTTTTAACACTCTTTCAACAAGATAAACTTGAGGATGCAAAGTTTTCTGAATTTCTTGCGCATAGAATGCTCCTAAAATAGGCCTACGCTTGGCGTCTTCTAGATAATATGTAGTGGGGTTAGTATTTCGAACATTAGTTATCTTAAATATTTCTGTTGACCAATTAGGGGTAAATCGTTTCTCGAAACATCCTTTATACTTGCTAACTCTTACAAAATCTCCAATACGAAACCTTTTGCAAACCGGGTTTTTCTTTGTTAGTAAATTCTTAATGTATCTTTGTAATACAACTCCTTTATTACTACGATTGATCGTGATCGGCGCTCTTCCCACCGTCCTATGAAAAGTATGATTATATTCTGAAACTTTCTGGTCAAGAGTTCCATCGACCCATTTATAATTACCCTTCAGACTAAACTCCTTATACAGCTTAGCTTTAAGAGTTCTTATAAGTCTTTCAACTATTGATGCCTTTTTGGTGGAAAATGTAGAGTAATGATTAATATTATATTTTTGAACAACTTTTCTGAAATTACTATTATAAAATTCATTACCCCTGTCTGTTTGTAAATTGATTGGTTTACGTCCTCTTGATAATAATGTTTCAAACATTTTGGATACGGTTTCTTTAGTCTTACGTTTGAGTGGAAATGCCCAAGCGTATTTTGAGAAACAGTCAATAATCACTAATATGTACTTATAACCAGCATTCAGTTTTGAAAAAGTCTGCATATCTATTAAATCTGCTTGCCAGAGGTCATCAATATCTCTTAAAATGACGCTTCTTCGAGGAAAATTCACCCTTGCATTTTTATGAATTTCATTTACGACGTCCGCTTTGCTCATAATGTTTATTAATATTATATTCAAATTCTTTGTTAGAAATATTCTTTTCAACTTTTGTTACTCGATTCATTAAAACCGAAATGTTTTTATCTATATTCATCACCTTTTTCATACAGGCATCGATTTTGTTTATTATTTCTGTATTTATTGTATTAGATAATATATTTTCCTCCTTTATACTTAATACTTTATTAAATTCTGCTTTACAATTATAAATATCATTGTTATTTGTCATGTCTAAGACACGTTTATTTATTCACTGAGCATTAACATAATATTTCAATTTATTTTATTGCTTTACAATACCGGCTTCCTTTAATTCTTCAATAATTGATATAATTTCATTATCATGGTTGGTGTTTCCAGCGTCTTTGGATGCAATCAAAAGTTTAAGCCTTTCAATTAATTCATTTGGATCATCCCAATAAATATAATCTGTGTTACTTTTATAATGTTTTAATGCAGGTAAGTTACCACCTGTTTTAATGTTAGTGTCAAGTAATTGTGAAAAGAGAGGTTTGATAATACTGCAATATTTTATACCTTTGTCTCCTTTTAATTTTCCGTTTGGATCAAAATCTCGTTTATGTGCGTTTGTACGGGTTAACATTTCTTTGTATTCAGTTTTATCTTTTTCAGTAACAAGACTGAGATTGGGTTTGTTTCGCATCAATAGTTCTTTCAACCCTGCGGTTAATTCAAATTTTTTGTTGTCTATAGTAATAACATATTGTTTTTCAGTATCGGAAGTCTTATTTACCAAAGACAAGTATACATCAGAATTACCCATCATCAACTTTTTATTCGTGCTACGAATCCCGAATGGTATATTGATGTCCTCATATAAATCAATCATGTCTTCTTTTTTTAGAGATAGAAGTGTATCATTATTTTGTTCTTGAGAAGTTTTATTACTAACATTAGAGTATTCATAATATTCTGAATGCTGATCAGGAGCAATTATCTCTTTGAAATTTTTGTATCCTATAGAATCATTTAAATTCTGAGATTTGTCACTCGTATCTGTACTTGTAGTCATGTTAATAGCTGGTTTAACAAAAGAACTTTGCATAACGAGGTTTTCTAATGGTTCAGTAATAGGTTTAAAAACTTTTTTTAAATTAATATTATTTTCATGTTCTTCATTATTTATCTTCTTTATTTTGTTTTTTATGTTATCTACTGCTTTGATAAGTTGATCTTTTAAATGTGTATCCATTTCAGCAGTCTTGACACCAACCTTTTAATACGAGCACTCAGTTTCAAGTGAGCCTTCGTCAACATTTAAAACATTAAATAATGGGAAATTTAAAAGTAAATAAATGTATCAAACCCCTGTCTATATCGTCCTTTATCTAGTGTACAATCTTTATTAATTAATAAAAAGCTAAAACAATCATCCCATATAATTGAACAAAGTTCTTTAAATTTTATCCAATCCATATCGGTGTTTACATGTTCATTGTATATATGTTTTAAGTTAGTATCATCTTGTTTAAAAACAATTAAGAGATTCACATTGTCTCTTAACAGTTGCTTCGGAATTTTGGAGTAAGTTTGCGATAAATAAAAACAATCAATTTGTCGATGTCTTCCCATAGCAAAGTAATTCCTAATGTTCACTTGATTTTCACATACAACATCATCGAAAATCATGATTGAATTGGTCATAGCATCATTTGGATGGATAACGTCTTTATTGTCATTAAATATTAAAAAGTTAGCATCTGGAATTTTCTCCATAATTAGTTGGAGGTAGCGATATTTTGGTTGAAAAGCGGTCTTTGAATACAAATAGATATTTTTAAACTTTAGACCATTTTCATGTAATAATAAATTTAATATTACATTAGTTTTACCACAGTTTGAAGGTCCACATATTATACAGCGGATTGTATTAGGTAATAATGTACTATGTCTTGTATTTTGATGCACGTCATTTTCAACGATTATATTATTTACTTCCAGAGTTTGGGTATGCTTAATGAATTTCATTGTTATTATGAAAAAAATATGATATCTCAACGCTTTTTATAGGATATGTCTTAACATAAATAAAACAATTGATTAACAGAGTAAATAAATTTATTAAATTTCTGGAGATTATTACAGATAGGTACAAAAAAAAAACAAACAAAAACAAATTTTAGTATCACATTATTATATAATTTAAAATATAGTCTTACAGTGCCCCCATGGTAATGTTTGTATATTGTCAGGCAATATCTGCCTTTTATCATCGTTGCAGTTTAAAACTACTTTATCAACTTGCTGTGAATATAAAACATGTTTGATTGATCGAATCATATTCATATTATGGGTATACACTTTTTTTGTTTGCAAAACTTTGTCAAAATGTTTAATTCTTAATTTATTCGTTATAGGTTTTGTGACACCTTTTGCTTTCGTTATTGTCTTCTTTACATTTTTTAAACAGTACAGTTTTGCTCTTAATCCAATAAATTCAGTAATTACCGTACCACCAAATTCATCTTTAAATAAACCAGGTACTTTAGCATTTAGTTTAGGTATACCATAAGGGTTATTGTGGTCATAATTACTAGTATCATATTTTGATATGTTTTTATTTAGATCATTGTAAAAGTCATCAGTAATAATGTTATAAAGAAGGCTATCAGTATCAGTATAACAGAGTTTCACGTTTTCTTTGTACGTTTTTTTAATGAAATTATAATGAAATTGATATAAATGTGTTTTTGCCAATTCTAAAACTGTAAATCCAATATAAATCGGGCGGTCTAAACAAATTTTTCAGGACTTAATTGAACAGCCACAAAGTTTTCATTAAATATGGATACATTCTTTACATTAGGTTTTAATAATATTTTTTCTGCACCTAAGTGTTTGTTTGTTTTATTGTCATTGTCTTTCCATTTTATTGCTAATTGAACATGTAAATGTTTTCGCTTATTTTCAATTGTTTTTCCAAATATAGCATTATTTAATAGTTTAAAAAAGTCTTTTTCAAATGAAGTAGAAGCTTCTTGTCGTAATCGAGTATTTAGATCAATATATTTTTGTAAGAAGTTAGACTGTCTAAAACGTAGAATGCGATGTATTTTCTGTAACACTAACCCGTTCTTTAAACATTCCTTCAAATGTACGAAATGAATGATATAGTTGTATTTGTCATATAAATTTGCAATTAACTTTTCTGACTTCCCACCTGGGGGAACAAACCTTTCAGGTGCAAAAGGCAAATCGGCATGCAGATCGTGTAAATGATCAGGATAACTCATGTCAACTTCTAAAATGTATCCATGTTCACCGTTTTCTGGTATAGTCAGTATGTCAAAATTTCTAACCCGATCTAAAGTTAAAAACTCAAAGTCTGATACAGGTAATTTTTGTCTCATAGCATAACCATAGAGATTGTTACAATCCAGATACATCAAATATGAGGTGGGTCTAGAAGTATCAAAATCAGGGGTGTATTTATTGTTTGCTTTTGAATTCCGAAGAGAACACTGGGCTAATCCACCACGTATCCCTCTTTCTATCATCTGATATACTTCTAAGTCGTGTATTAACTGTAATTTTACGTCTGTAAACAAAAGCATAGCATCCCAACTTAAATTAGGTGCAGATACATAATAGGCTGGGTCTAGATTATAATGCTTCAAACTTGTATTTCTAAAATGTTCAAACACATCGCTTAACAACAAGACGTCACATTTTAAGTATAAATCAGTATATTCCCCTAAAGTCATTATATTAAAAGCTGACCACACAGTTTCGGCATGATTATAATCAATATCTGAGATGTGTTTAGATTTTAGAGTATTATAAAACATTTCTTTTGTCGGTAGTTTATTGTCTTCATATTTCAACCAGGAATCAATGTAATCATAGGGATAAACACCTTTACGTGTTAATAACTGAAAGTGGTGGGTATCAGTAAATTCTTTAGACAAGTTAACAAAATCCTCTTTATTCAAACTTTTGGTTAACTCAAATAAACTGGAACTAAGAAATTGAAAAGAATCGATAAACTTTATTTCAATTGGTTTGGCGCTCGATTTGTTAGTAGAATATATAGTTTTTGTTATGCTTGAATATTTTTCCTTGGACTGTGGCATTATTTTGATAGACCCGGGGTACTTTGCAAGTTCTTCTATAAATAAATGACTATCATACCCCGTCAAATTATGTAAGACAACTGGTATAAAGGAACAGATTCTGTATTTCAAATTGCAAAGTGAATGAGCTGCACCTCTGTACTCTGATGTAATGTGATCGTGATCACGGACTTTGTCACCAAATAAAAACTGCTTACAAATATGACAGTGTGTAGCATTCTCATAATTACACTTTTCTTTATATGTTAATGGATTCATAGGATTATTTTTAATTAGTATGTTGTGAATTTCATGAATATCGTTTATTAACCATTCAACAAAAACTTTTACACAATCTTCACCTCTGTAAGAAACATATTTATTCAAACTTGCATCGTGCGAGCAGCATATGTAATAACCGAAACATGTCGGGACATGCTTTTTTAGGTTTTGCGTATTTTTACTACTGTCTGAATTACAATTAATTAACATACTTTCAAAATCAGCGTATATAATAAAATTGATTTTTTGTTTACGTTCGAAGTTCTTAAATTGAATGACAGTATTTTCATTAAAGAAAGAAAGAAGAAAGAAAGAAAAAATATTTATTTGGTATAAGAACAGTATAGGTACAACACAATACAAATAGAGTGAACCGGTATACCAAATAGGATGCCGCTCAGCGTAGACCATGTCTAAGAGACACGGCACTGATTTTCAGGGCACCCATAATTAAAACTAAACTTAAAACTACTTATGACAAGATCAAAACATTAGGTAAAACTGTTACAATTTCGGAACAATGGTGTGTTTTAAATTTATTATCGCTTTTAAAAAATTGCAAACATGAGTCACAGAAATGCATGTGGCCTCTATGTAAAGTTACTTGTCTTCTAACTAATCGTACCAGGTCTTTAATTAAACAGTAATGTCCTTTACCAACGACTTCAATATATAATAGATTAAAATGATTATTTTTCTTTGATTTGGATCTATATAGAGGACCTGTTACTGCATACTTATTATCCAATCCATATATACAAATGCTTATATCAGGGTTATTTTTTTCAAATAACTGTATATCGCTGACTGATAATGGGAATGACATTCCATCGATATTTAAAACATCTGAATAGTGCGGGTATGATTTAGTTCGACACACATTATTCTTTGCAGGATATAGACCAGCCAGTATACTCCATAAAAAGCAACAATTATCGTTGTTTTGAATATTAATGCAGCTTTTAGTATTTTTGACACTTGGGGGTAAAGGTATGTAAGTACCTCCTCGCATCGGACAATACTTGTTTACGTTAACTTCTAAATGACTTATTGCGACAAAAGACCAGCCTGATTCACGGTGCTCAAATTCTATAACTTTATTTTTTAAATGTTCAATCGTATTTTCAAACAGTTCATTGATATTTGTGTTTTCATAAATAACATCATATTTTGTATTGAATGACTTTAACTGTTGTTTGCCTGAATGAGGTAATGTAAAGTAAACGAAAAGCTCATAGTTTATTTTGATACTTTTATGTTCCCGTAATGACATTTCTACAACTTTCATAATGTTACTTTTGATATCACACAAAAACGTCTCAGGAGTTACGTATTCATTTTGTGTTGCATTCAGACGATAGGTGACTATTCTGTTTTTAAAGGCTGTTGCTATAATTTCAATATTATTCAAATCAGTTTTCAATATGCAATTCGATTTATGTAAATTAGTTCTCAAATGGGCATTGTATTCATTCTTAGGCAATTTAATTTGACATTTGTCACATTTCATTAAAATAGTTCTGGATAACGGACGGTTACGTGATCCCACTGTAAACAAAATAACACACTTTATAGATATCATTTTATTCCAAATTAGTACTACAATAGATATACATTTATAATTAATTAAAGTATGTATTATATAATACTTATATTCCATTTCATAACATAGGTAATGTAATTCAAAATGAATATGGGTAAAAAACATTATTAATAGATGTCAACAAATAAATGAGGGCTCACATCTGTGCTATTACTTTTACGTTGTGTTCAGGATAGTTGGATCCACGCATAGTTCAATCTATGCAATTGGTCCCATATTTTACAAAAAGGAATAATTCTATGTACGAAAAAGAAATAAATTCACTCTAACACGTTTGAACATTTAGTTAAAATTATTCACAGAACGTAAAAGGAATACCACAAATATCAGCTCGTTATTTATTAGTCATTTATTTATAATCCTCGTATTTTATTACAGATGCACTAATAAGTGTGGTAATAAGAGATATATACGATGGCTTAAATTGATCAATAATAATTGCTAACAAATGACGGCGCACATGTTCGGTATTCCTTTCGCGTTGCGTGAATAAAATTAGCCAAGTGTCTCCAAGCTTCAGTATTATCATCGGTTCGGTTTTTAATATTTACTACAGCATGACGCCATCGATTTACTGGTGTCACCTTTTCAATATCATCGCATTTATACACTTTGACCTCAACAAAGTGGGTGCCCTTTTTATCAGGATTTGTCTGACGAGCAAAACCGTTCGCAAGTCGTCGTGAAATGTACGATAATAATTTACCCTCCCCTGCAGGTTGGTTCGCTTCTAATCCCTCGTCATCGCTATCGGCACCGAATAGTTCCGCTGCAGTGCCGTGCCGCGGCTTCACAGGAGCTATTCTGACCCTCTTGCTCGAGCTTGCTGACGATGTCGATGGCTTGGATTTTTTCTTTTTTCGACCGCGTCAGCCTTCGGTGGTAGCGGTGGCGGTGCTGGCAAATCTTCCTCAGTGGAGGATGAGAGATACGAATCGGTATGGGACGAACGTTTTGACCTGGAAATAAAAATAAGTTACTATTAAAATATTATTAATTTATAATCTGCGTTAGAATACTACGTAAAGGCTATTTTATGGTTTTGAGAACACACAACTATCTAATATTTATGTATACACCTACCTCTTGCTCGAGCTCGTCGATGTCGGCGGCTTGGATTTTTTCTTTTTGTCGATCACGTCAACCTTCGGCGGTGGCGGCGGCGGTGCCGACGAATCTTCCTCCGTGGAGGATGAGAGATATAAATCTTCAGCGTGGGACGAGGGTTTTGACCTGGAAATAAAATAAATAATGTGCTATTAAAATAATTCATTTATAATTATAATTCTCCATTACTCTAACGTTGTTTTATTTGAATAATGATTAATTATTTTTACGAGTTTGTTACTTTGCGAATATAAATAAATAAATAATATAGGATATTCTTACTAAGTCCTACAGTAAGTTTGCGTTGCGAGTACTCGCATAATAACACATAGAAAACAACCATGACTCGGGAACAAATATATGTGTTCATCACACAAACCCTTACTGAGATTCGACCCAGAAGCCCCTGGCTTAGTAGCTAGTCACTAACCAGTAGGTCAGATAAGTCGTCAAAATTATATAAGCAACATTACAATATACATTTATTCACACTTACATTGTATGATGATGATGTCCTTGTAGCTTCAGTAGAGAGAACAGTGGGTTTTCCTTGCTTCCTGTGTAGCGGAATGAATCAAGAGGATCGATCTGAGGAGCTTAAGTAGTGAAAATTCACGTGGAGCTAACGCAATACCTATATGAAATTTGTCAACGTGATTGAAAAACGCAACTCAGCACTTAGTCGGTGGAAACAATCATCGATTGCAAATCCCACAACGCAGCAAAATCAGATCACCGTGTATAATATAAAACAAATACGTGAAGGTACTTACCATATATTTTTTTTATTCATTAAATTCATTTTATGGTTTTAATCTTAGAAAAACAGACAATGTCGCGATCGGAGCTAGTATATTTTATTTGCTTTAGTGCATTATTGCTAACATCGTAAATCCAATCGTATCTCAATACAATGTGATGTCATTTTTTTTAAACGTTTGATTTTGAACTCTAATAACACAATAATTTCAGATATAAACCCCCGAAAATAAGTGAAAATATTATTTACTCTTATATATTCAACGCGATTAGTTCTACGGAAAATATGTCGGTAAGTATTTTTTTTAGAGTGAGTGTTTGTATTATTATTATAAAATAATTTCAAATTATAATGGTTACATTACTCATACGTAATTGATATAAAATAATAATTAAGTAAATACAATTTTTAATGTATGTGTCTGCTTAGCGCTAAGTCCACCTGTAGTCACCTACTTCGTTAATTTCATCGGATTTCTCTGTAACTTATGTTTTTTTTTTGTGTGCAATAAAATATTTTATTATTAATGTAACTTATTTCAAGTTTTCATTTAATTAAAAGTTAATACTCGTAGTTAACATTAAACTAATAACTTAATTATTAATTACAGGATACATCAGAACACCTATTCAACTTCGTTCCTTTGGCATCATCCCAAACTCAAAGTCAGAGTGAACGGGAGTCAGGGGTGAGACGTCTGTCCTTGGGGGTCAAGAGGAAGGCAACACCCGTTTACTCGTTTATCAAAAAACCACATCGGAATGGAGGTACAAAAGTCATCAAAATAGAAATTTACGACAGTAACAAATTGAATGAGAACTTTGAACATATATGTAAATGTAATGCCGAGCTGTGTGCCCAATATGTAGTGAAAAATACGTTATTAGACCAAGTTTACGAATTAACGCGTAGAGTAATTGACAAGATAGACGAAGGTTTGTCCTCAGATACGCCACATGGGTACACCATCGAATAAGGGTACAATTTAATGTGATTGTGTAATATGAACATAGTTCTTAAGTTAATAAACATTATAAAAGTACACGTAATTTCATTTAACTATATCCAACTTTTACCTCAATGTTAATTACCTAGAGTAGGTACATAAAACTATAAAATAATATCTTATTAAGAGAACAGTACCTAACTCATCAGTACGAAATCAAAATCATTACTCATATCGGGTAGACATTTCTATTTAGAGATTTCAGATTACATACCTCAATGTATACAAAAACTCGATTATAGTTATACGTGTTAATTACCTACTAATATTCTAAATATCCCCTCTTAAATACATGACTTCCTTAATTGATGTAAAATTAGCACATATTTGAATAGGTAGGTAAAACGAGTCAACTAGATGTACCTAGTACAAGCATTCTCCTATCTCGCTAGTTCCATTGAATACATGACTTCTTGAATGGAGACGAAATTAATATTTGAATGATGATTTCTTGGATTGCTTTGAAAAGTATTCGAACGTGTAATATTTATTGCAGTTACATTTACCTACAATCTACAAGTATTCTGCTACCTCACTTCTTGAATATGAGACTTCTTAAGTGAACGAAAAATTTTTTAATGATCGATCGATTCGAATTAGTACCTATTATAATGTGTAATATTGGTGGTAGCTAGATGTACCTACTAGCATTATAATACCTCACTACTTGAATACGTGACATCTTGAATGGATGCAAAATGAGTATTTGAATGATCGATCGATTCAAATTAGTATTCTAATGTGTAATATTGGTGGCACCTGGATCTTCTTTGATCCAGGTGCACCAATATTACACTACTCCTGTGGGAGCTGGTGTCTCATCTGCAGCAGCTGCCTAGCGTCAAGTGAGTGTTGTGCGGCTCCGTACAGTGAGTATAGTGGGAGTGTCCGTGAGAGCCGCAACCGCGAGGTAGTGGTCGCCACGTCGGCCCACCTGTGGGAGCTGGTGTCTCATCTGCAGCAGCTGCCTAGCGTCAAGTGAGTGTTGTGCGGCTCCGTACAGTGAGTATAGTGGGAGTGTCCGAGAGAGCCGCAACCGCGAGGTAGTGGTCGCCACGTCGGCCCACCTGTGGGAGCTGGTGTCTCACCTGCAGCAGCTGCCTAGCGTCAAGTGAGTGTTGTGCGGCTCCGTACAGTGAGTATAGTGGGAGTGTCCGAGAGAGCCGCAACCGCGAGGTAGTGGTCGCCACGTCGGCCCACCTGTGGGAGCTGGTGTCTCACCTGCAGCAGCTGCCTAGTGTCAAGTGAGTGGCCTTTTTTTATATACCACGTCGGTGGCAAATAGGTATACTGCCCGCCTGATGGAAAACGGTCACCTTTTCTTGTAATAGGGCACTTTCACACAGCACAGTAAACAATAGAGTAACGCATACATACTATACAGTGCAATGTTATTGTCTGTATGTTATACGCCATGAAATTAGCTAAAAGTATTCCAATCCAACTGTGATGTTAAGAAATAAAACTATGGAAACGATGATGTGATGTTAAGTTTAAGGGTAAAGAAATTATGATAGAAAGTTTATTTTATATGTCGGTGTATGATGCATTTTGTCCAGCACTGTATAACAAAAAGTTCTCGCGTTTAGTACACATATTTAAAGGCACTTACAGGTCGAACGCGAAAATAACATTATTTTGACTTTTTTAGACATTTTGGCCAGAAAATATTCACGCATATTGGAATAGGCACTAATTCTTTGGTATAGGTGTGTACCCGTTACGTTACGATAGTTCATAATAATTAATAACCTTAGTAGCAGTTTTAGTTTTAAAAGCTTGTGATATAAATCTGTTTTAATGTGTATTATGTGAATTTGCTTCTGTATGTTTTTTTATAATTTTTGTTACCTATCGTGATTGTTTCACCGGATGGTATTATCGGAAAATCAACGCTGGAAGCGGTTAGCAAAATGCTGAGGTTAGACCATTTCGTACCACATTCTCCTTTTTGATGTTTTCTTATTTAAACATTTTTTCCCCTCACTGGCTCGGAAACACGTGTTTTGTCCTTTAATACCAGCGGGTAAAAACGCATTTTATCCACTAGTGGGTAAAGTAATTTGACCTTGAATAAAGTCAAATTAACTGCATTAAAATTGATAAAAGTAGGTGAATCTAGTAATAAAGATGATTTACCACCTGTGGAACTATTGGAAGCAGTGATAAACGCATTTTTTGGGTTTTAGTTTCCTCGCTATAGTGAGGGGAAAAGTTTTGTGTTACACTCGGGTGCAAATGTATTTTACTTCTCGTGTGTTAAAAAACTCGCAAGTTCAGGATTCTATTCTCGAACCACTCGCTTCGCTCGTGGTTCAACTATAAAATCCTTTCACTTGCTCGTTTTTCAATTCCACACTCGGCGTTAAAATACAACTTTGCCCCCTTGTATAACAAATAACTATTCTTTTTTTATGCAAGTGTATACATCAGAAGACCACCGTATGTGTATGTAATTATTTATTATTTTTTCGTTCCCAGGTTCCTGGCGATAGACGAGACGGACCGCATGATCGAGCGCAACCACTTCGAGGAGCTGCACCCGCTGCTGGAGAGGCTCAACTCCGACGAGGCGCAGAGAAGCTCCCGGCAGAACTTCGTGTTCTCCGCCACGCTCACCCTGGTGCACGATCTGCCCGCGCACATGAAGGGGAAGAAGGTAACCATATCATCATGTTGTTGACTACAGACTCTGGAGTCATACATCCCTTGCTCGAGAGGCTCAACTCCGACGAGGCGCAGAGAAGCTCCCGGCAGAACTTGGTCTTCTCCGCCACTCTCACCTTGGTTCATGATCCGCGCATATGAAGGGGAAGAAGGTATGCACACAGAGAACTTAGTTACTACAGACAGTGCAGAGCCTCAGCTTATAGGCGCAGAAAACCTATTAAGTGAAACTTTACCGTAATATCTCAGCTTTCAAACTAAAAAAACTAAATCTAAATCGGTTCGTCCGTTCGGGAGCTACGATGCCACAGACAGACAAAAAAACAGACACGTCAAACGTATAACACCCCGTCGTTTTTGCGTCGGCGGTTAAAAATAAGGTAAAGAATATTTGAAAAAAGTACAATAAACGTACAATCAAATTTTGATGACAAAGATTATTTTTTTCCAAAATTGAAAACAATATAGAAAAACCATAAATTGAACTTTGTGACAAGCAGATACGTCTGAAATCGATGCTACGAGGATTTAGTAGAATACATTGAAAAATGGAAAATTAAAACCATGAATTTAAAAAAAGCCAGGTGCCGTAGCCGAATGTCATTTCTGCGACGCGAAACGAAAACGAAACGCCGCGAAAGGTAGTCTGGCTCTGTCGCGCCAATACGCAAAAGCGATAGAGATACGAGTAGATATCTAAGAGCGTTTGTACCATTCGGCTACGTACCCAGATGTTTAAAAACAATGTGATGATTGATCAATCTAGTGAAATGTCAATCTGTATGTATTTATTTGTCGACAGGTGACGAAACGCGGCAAGATAATAAACAGAAAGATCGAGAAGATGACCCCGAAGCAGAAGATCGCTCGGCTGGTGGCGCTCGTCGGCATGACCGAGCCCAAGGTTGTGGACATCACCGCTGACAACTTGGGTGAGTCACTCTTAGTGCGGTTTCACATTATCCGATCCGATATCGGATGTAGGAAGGATTTCAAAAGAAAAAACAAAGAAGGCGGCGTAAATATCGGATCGGATAATGTGCGCATTTTGCGTTAAGCGGGTGCTTAACTCAAGGTTAGTGGGCTGTCAACTGTCAAATTCTATGTAAAATGGTGGGTTAACCTCGGGTTAGCCCTCCATTTTCGGTGGTGCAAGTGGCCCTTACTCAGTAAACCCACAGTATAATCACACCTCGGACAATGGCGATCAAATACATGAAACAAACGCGTTCTTCCGCACACTAAGCTCGTGTAGGCGAACGCGTCACATGCTTGTTTGAGTGAGATATGATATGACAGGTCGACTCTCTCATACCACACCACATACTACTCTTCATTATACCATCATCATCCTCCTTGCGTTATCCCGGATTCTGCCACGGCTCATGGGAGCCTGGGGTCCGCATTGACAATTAATCCCAAGATTTGACGTAGGCACTAGTTTTATGAAAGCGACTGCCATCTGACCTTCCAGAACACTACACAGAAAACTAAGGGTGACTGGGTCTTATTGGAATTAGTCCGATTTCCTCATGATGTTTTCCATCAAATGAAATTTCGCATATAAGTTCAGAAAAACACTGTATCTTCATTATTAGTACTCTTCATTATACCAGTATAGTACTCATCATTATAGGTACCACAGTATAATAAAGAGTATTACCGCATGTATGGCCCCTCCCGCTCCCCGCTGCGCGTGCCGCCCACCCCCTCTCGGTTACCTCACAGTTACTGCCTGTGAAGAACGAGACCGACCTGTCAATTTTGTTTGAAAGCTGAATTAGTCGGGAGTGTTCTTAGCCATGTTTGATGAAAATCGGTCCACTATGTCGAAGTTTTTTTCAAAATTAAAATTGAGTGTTGTTTCCTTTATGGTTGTCAGGCACCGCCGAGACGCTGACGGAGTGCAGGATCGCGTGCGCCTTCGAGCACAAGGACGCCTACCTCTACTACATCCTGAAGCGACACCCGGGCAGGACTATAGTGTTCTGTAACGCCATCGGCTGCGTGCAGCGGTGAGATGTTATAAACAAATATTAAATAGTACTTTGCAACATGACGCGTAAGTTAAATAATGCAAACGAGCTCTGTAACCGCACTCCACAGTTTGAAAACCGCTGCTCTAGGGCCAAGTTTTTCGCAAAAATTGCGAAGCTTCTGATTGACATAACTGGTGAACGATAAGCTGGCGACTTCCTCGCACAACGTATCATCAGTGCGATACAGCGAGGAAATGTTGCCAGCATCCTTGGTACAATGCCTCAAGAGCTTATTTTAGATAGCTAGTACCATAGATTAAATATGATGAAGATCATACCATCCCATACATTAAACTGCGACCGCCTAACGGCTCAGCCACGACATTGGTCTAAGGGCGACAGCGGTGAGCGGCGGCTATACATTGGAGCGAGACACAGCGATGGGACTTTTCATTCTCATGTATGGCTGCCGCTCACCGCTGCCGCGCTTAGGCCAATGTCGTGGCTGGGCCGTAAGAACGCGCATACACTACACTACACCACACATAGATGGCGCCACAAAAAAAAAATGTCTTGGTGTAGTGTATGCGCGTTCTTAGGCGGTCGCAGTTTAATGTATGGGATGGTATGATCTTCTTATATTTAATCTATGCTAGTACACGGCTTAGTTACTTTATTTTTTTGTTGCACATTATTGTAAGGAGCAAGAGTGGAGTTGCAATAATAATAAATAAACAATGGTTTTGTGTTGCAGGTTAGCGCAGCTGTTGTCGTTACTCAAGTGCCGGCCTCTTCAGCTCCACGCCAATCTGCAGCAGCGGCAGAGGCTCAAAAATCTAGAAAGGTAACTTTATTCATATCCATATTGCTATGATAAGAAAGAACCCCATTCCTCCCACTTTTGACCCCGACGCAAAAACGACGGGGTGTTATAAGTTTAATGTGTCTGTCTGTCTATGGAATCGTAGCTCCCGAATGCATGAACCGATCTAGATTTAGTTTTTTTTTTGTTTGAAAGCTGAATTAGTCGGGAGCGTTCTTAGCCATGTTTGGAAATCCGTCCATTATGTCGGGGGTCTCAAAGTAAAAATTTTGTGTTGTAGTTTTTTTGCTCTTACGGATCCAGAGGTCGTGAGTTCAAGTCTAACCCGAGACAGAAATTTTCCAGTATGAAATTTATTAGAAATTTCTTAGTTTAATTCCTTATATTTCTGTTTGTCAAAAGCAAAGACCTATATAACTTCGTAAATACCGATAAAGTCTAAGAAAAAAACGTACCCCAAAACCATACAGAAAAAGGTACGGTGAGCTAGATGGCGAGACACCTTTGGGGTACGCTCGGCTAGATGGCGCTAGTATTAATATTTTAAAACATATCAAGCTAAGAATATGGCCCAAATTGTCAAAACTGAGGTTCAAAAGTTTTAAGCCGGTGTCGAGAGATGGCAGTCTATGCACTGTGATTACACATTTTACTTTGACAGTCATTCTCTATAATACTCGATCCTCTTTGGTCAAAAGTAAATAAAATGCTTCCAGGTTCAGGGACGACCCTCACGGAGTCCTGATAGCGACGGACGTGGTGGCGCGAGGGCTGGACATCCCGGACGTGGACCACGTCATACACTACCAGGTGCCGCGCACCGCCGAGGTGACTCCTGTTTATTTTACATTCATAAATAGAGGAATAAGTACGGGCAGAGTTAAAACTCTATACATCAGGACATGAGGGTTATTTGTATAGGCCTAGTTAAGTGTCATCTAGCGACGATCACGCGTCAAATAGCGTGAGTTATCAGTACCACTACTCGATACTAGGTGGCAACTGTGTCTCGTCTGCCAAAAAAATAATATTAGAACAGTTTATATTTATAACTTATATTTACAAGCAGAAGGAATTGAAAACAGAATATTGATTAATACTATTGCAATATCAGCTAAACATTGGTGAGCATTAGATTCCTCGTTTGTCGCGACGTCTATTGACAAGTAGCAGTACTGATAATTTACGCTAGGTGACGCGTGGTTGTCGCTAGATGTCATTATAACTATGCCTATACAAATAACTCGCATTTAAAGATTCAATTCAATTTATTGCATAAAATTAACACTGACAGTTAAACCTTACGTGATAATTAGTTTTGTATTTCTTAGGATCTAACATGCAATATACAATATCAAGTACAGTGAAGTGAAACAGTCGATCGTTTATTAATGAAATAAATATTAAATTAAATTTAAATAGAACACATTACATTTTAGGTACATTCAAATTTAGATGTCATTTACATTAAACAGGTCGTGAGAATAAATTTGATCATCGATATAAATGTGAGGGAAGTGAAATAAATTTATTAAATTCATAGCAATACAATATCGTTCGGAAAAGTCAAAATGTTCAAATAAAAATAATCGAGAAACATATAAAATAAAAGGAAAAGTTAATTCAAATCATATCAAAATAGCGAAAACGGGTCCTAATAATTTAAAGAAGTCAAATTTTAAAACTTAATTTTATTTAAAACAATTCAGGTAACGGAACTAGTGGTAACCGTCGTTTCGATGTAACAATTCGATGCGGCTAGGAATTTAGCTTCCGTCGTTAAAAATATATCTAGTTCTCTGTCGCTGTCCAGGACGGCGTTCAGTAACGTCAGTGCCAGGCGGAGAGGGGAGCGGCGAGCAGGCGCGTGTGGCCCGCGGGCACGTGAACAGACCGCGGCTACGAGGCCGTAGCTGTCTGGCGGTGAGACGGGGGACTCGCAGTGATATTTGTACCAGTAAAGATGGGTTCGTTACTTTTCCGCGAATCGATTGAAAAATATATTTTACTAAGTACATATTTCTGCGTGACTCTAAAGATGTATAATCTACCATACCTAAAACAAATAGGGTGGGATAGAGAAGGGGGTGAAAGCCGTATAACTTCTTATTTACTGATGTATGGAGTTACGACTCTTCCCTTACTTATTCCTCTATGATAAATAAATAGACCACCGCCACCGGTGACCCTGATGCCTACTAAGCCGGTGGTCCCGGGTTCGAATCCCGATAAGGGCATTTATTTGTGCGTAAACACATTTTGATTTCTGATTTGTTCGTAAGTCATAGATGTTTCCTATCTATGTATTTTAAGTATTTACATATTTACTATATACATTGTTGTCTGAGTACCCACAACACGAGCCTTCTTGAGCTTACCGTGGGACTCGGTCGATCTGGGTAACGATATCCTATAATATTTGAGTGAGGTTATATAATTTTTTTATTTTATCGTTTTGTTTTTAGCATTTTAAGAGAAATCGCTGATAGGTTCGACTGCCCGATCTTGCACTACTGGACCAAGCAGATTAAAAGTGTAGCGGTATATGAACTATAGGAATAATATTATAAAGTAGTACACATAAGTTTAGATATATTGTAAATACTAACACTAGATTAAGATATGGCATGTTTACTAACTATCTATGGATACCCTATTTGTCCGAAATAAAAGATTTTATTATTATTATATATTTATTTAGGTAACTATTCAACATGTATCGATTGCTCTGACTCTGGCCTATTTTACCACAGTGACATTGACACTTGACACTGACAATTTTGTGCCTATTTCTGTGTTGATAAGTAACATTGTTACTCAGCGTCAATAGTTCCTTGTTGAACAGGCAATGAAATAGGCCACTGTATGAAACATATGTCTGTCCGTCTGTCCGCAGAACTACGTGCACCGCAGCGGGCGCACGGCGCGCGCCAGCAAGGAGGGGCTCACCATCCTCATGATGGAGCCGCAGGAGGCCTACAGATACGCCAAGCTGTGCATCACGCTCAACAAGAGTACGTTATCAACCATTCAATCGATTAATCAATCAGTTGTCCATAAGGAAGGGCTCGCTATTCTCATGATGGCGCTGCAAGAAGTTATAGATATGCCAAGCTGTATGTCACGCTTACACAGACCAACCCCTATAGACATCCATTACAAGACGACTCGCGGTCGCCAGCCTTCCTAGTATTTGCACTGATATAAGCGCGGGCGCTCGCCGTGCCCGATCAGTAGCGACCAAGTAACAGACCCGAAAGCAGCGCGTGTTTTTCGCAGTAAAAAAATTGAAAAAGGGTGTTTTGATGTCTTAAAGATGTCCACCTGTAGTGTGAAATGGTGTGGAAAGGTAACAAGAAGCTCAAATTTAAAAACAGACGTCATTACATTCCACATAAAAGTCATATTTATAATTTATTCAGAGCCGGCATAGGTCAACTTACATTGGCCACTTACGCGTCAGTAGAGGGACAGTCCCTTTCATCTGGCGCGACTGCCCGCCGTCCTTGAAACGGCCAATCACAGCGCGCTTAACACATCCCCCGCCCGCTCCTCGCACCCCTGGCACTGGTGACTCGTATCGCGAACAAAATATACAAGAATGCTACTCTATAGGAGGTTCTCTGTGCACGCTTAATAAGAGTAAGTTTTCAATCATTTAATCAATAATCAATGAATTCAATCAATGAATTGATAAAGTCGCAGGAGGTTTACAAATACGCTAAACTGTGCATCTCTAGTAAGTTTTAATCATTCAATCAATTATTCTATCAAATGTCTATAAAGCCCCATTTAAGCCCCATTTAGATGGTACGAGTTTCTCGCCTCAAACGTACGATTATCGAAGTACGAGAAAAAATATCGTATCATGTAAACTATGCGTACGATATCGCACGAGAGGGGGCGATAATCGCCTCGCCTTTGATATTTGTATGTCTCCGTGTAAACAAAACACATATGCGAGAATCGTATACGAGTTTATACGCTACTCAGTCGAAATTAATTCAGTAGAAATCATGTAAAACATGATGTTTTTATATTTATAGCTACCTCTCAGTAACTGCTAAAACCAAAAATAAATTCGGCTTATTAATATTATACAGTTAATGTTTACCTACTGACTTTTTACCCCATATGTCTATGGGGCAAAATGCCTACTATAATTTTAAAAAAATGTTATTTATATTCTATGTTTAATAATATCCTAAACCTAATCGCAAGTATCGCAACCAAGATTTTATTAGCTAGGTAACGCTACGGTCGAAATCATTATTTTCCCTATTGTATATTATTGAGACCTTCATAAATCATTTATAGTGTTTTTAATATTATTGGGTACTATTCATCTTAAATTCAAATAAATCCAAGGTAAATTATACCCAATATTATAAAAAAGCATATAATATATGTGTTTATAATTAATTAATTAGCAACTAGGCACGCAAGTTGACAGGCAAAACTCGTATGAAAATCGGTTCGCTCCGATTCGTGCGATAATCGCACGTTCGAGAAAAAATGTCATACGAGAACCGGTTTAGACGAGTCGAGAAATGTTATGGAAATATCTCCCGAAAATTCTACTCTCCGTCTAAACTATTTCGCCTGGCGATAATCGCCTGGCGAGTCTCGCATACGATACTCGTATGCGAGTTTTTATTTCTCGCACTAATGTAAACGTTTTCATACGATACTCGCCAGGCGATTATCGCATACGATAATGTCATACGAGTTTCTCGACCAAGACGGGCGAGAAACTCGTACCATCTAAATGGGGCTGGAGGGAGTTGTCATTCTTATGATGGAGCCGCAGGAAACTTAAAGATACGTCAAACTGTATACATTACGCTTAATAAGAGTAAGTTAAATCAAGTTTTCAAACTAAATTTTTTAATTTCATTATAATAACATGGTACTACAGTAATTAAACTTTAAAGTTTTAAAACACAAAAAGGTGGTAATACTTGTACAAAAAAGAAATACATAGACAATGTAATTGTAACATTTGGTCGACTTTAAATATAATCACAATACAAAATTTAAATTTTGAGAACACCTCCGACATAGGCTAAAAACACTCCTGACTAATTCAGCTTTGAAACAAAAAAAATGAAATCTAATTCGGTTCCATCCGTTCAGGAGCTACGATGCCACAGACAATCACATATAGACAGACATGTTCAACTTATAAAATCTCGTCGTTTTCGCGTCGAGGGTTAAAAATGTGCCATCGTTGTAATATAATGTTTTCCCTGTTTCCCCAGAGTCCTCGCTGCCGACATTCCCGGTGCCGCCGCTAAGTTTGGATTCTCTCAAGGCGCTCGTCAACACGGCGCGTCAGCTTGACGCGCTGTTGCTCAAGCGCAAGCGCGCAGCTCAAGCGCTGGGCTGGAGAGAGAAGGCTGCGCGGGACATGGACATGATTGTGGACGACGATGACGCGTTAGTATTGTCAAACACGTGTATATCACTCCGTATAGACAGATACTCTAAGAAAAAGACGTACCTCAAAACCATACAGAAAAAGGTACGGTGAGCTAGATGGCGATACACCTTTGGGGTACGCTCGGCTAGATGGCGCTAATATTATTTGACATTTTTAATTAACACATATCGAGCTAAGAATATGGGCCAAATTGTCAAAACTGAGGTTCAAAAGTTTTAAGCCCGTGTCGAGAGATGGCTGTCTCTGCACTGTGATTACACATTTTACTTCGACAGTAACTCTCTATAATACTCGATCCTCTTTGCTCCGTATAGACAGATAGTCTAAAAAAACTCGATACCATCGAAAGAAATAACTTCTGATTAGCAGAAACGTCTGTAATCGACGCCACTAGGCTTAGAATAAATTTAAAAGTGGAAAATGTCTGCCTTGAAAATGACTTGAACTCGCAACCTTTAGATCGATACTCCATGACTTAGAACTCCGGTGGCCGTTTAAGAACGCACTCTTACGGTAGATGTTGCTACGGATCCCATTGATCTTAGTGGTGGAAAATTTCGCTGGTTTGGTTGAAGTCTTGGTGGCTCAATTGGCAGAGCGCTGGAGTATCGATCCAGAGGCCGTGAGTTCGAGTCTCACACGAGGCAGACATTTTCCACTTTAAAATTATGGGCCAAATTATCAACTCAGGTTCAAAGGTTTTACGCATGTGTCAAGAGACGGCGGTCTATGCACGGTGACTACACATCTGACAGTAACTCTATACTATATAACCGATCGTCCTTGGTATCATGTACTGCGTTATACAATCGTAGATGAATATAATACCTAGATAAGGTATCACAGTACAAAAAAAGTACTACAAAAAAACAAACGCACTCTACGATACTCAAGACATCATAGCGCGTTTGTCTTTCCCATTAGACCTCGTGAATGGTCAAATTGCAACACAATTTCGTTTTCTTTCAACCCTTTAATTCTGTCACTGAAACTTGAGCAGTTTCCTGCCCTACGGGAATAAAAGCGTAAGTTTGTATTTATAAAATGTTTGTTTTACGATTCCAGGCCCGTGAAGGAGCTAGACCCGGGCCTCGAGAAGGCCGTGAAGGTGACACAGAAGCAGCTGAACGCCATGCTAGCCCGGCCCGTGTTCCCGAGGGGCTTCTCCTTCAAGTACCCCACTCTTAATGAGCCCACTGCGTTGGCAGAGACGCAGGATAACGCCTTGCAGGTATATAATAATGGACGCTGATACGCAATAATATGTTATCCCACATGAATTTTGCAATAAAATGTCAACTTTGATCGACAAATACTTGAGTTGAAATCTTATTGCGAAATAAATGTGGGATAACACATTATTGCGTATAACATCCATATCATCTTTGGGTGAATATTGATATACTTAATCTACTCTGCCAGTATATGGAGAGTAGTTTTCAGTAGACATTTGTACTTTATAATTTAGCAGTCGACATTGCGCCTCTGTACCTCACGTGTCGCAGGGTAGCAAAATTATTTCCATTTTTGATCAACAATTGGGTTTGGGCCAATCCACGGCAAGAGTAACGTGAGTCACGATGTTATGGCATGTTCCATTTATTCACGAAGCAAGTTCAAGTGATAATCTATCTTTGAATTAGAGTTACTTTCCCGATATATGCATAAATCCTTTAATTTGCTGCTGTAGTTCAAATAAACACGCAATGAAGTCGTCACTCACGTTACTTTTACCATAGATTAAATATAAGAAGATCATACCATCTCATAAATTAAAATGCGACCGCCTAAGAACGCGCATACACTACGCCACACATAGATGGCGCCACCAACTACCAAGATTTTTTTAGATGCTTTGGTTTTTACTGTCATACGAATTTGAAATAAAAGAAATCTCACATAAATGTAATATAATTGTGAATACTTGGTCGGCAGGTTATGAAGAAAGCGCTAGAATCCGGAGAGTTGAAGCGAGAGAAGAGGAAAAGCAAGAACGCGTCGTTACTCAAACTGCAGAAAACGCTAAAAAAGAAATAAACGCTGATAAACTACTGCAATGTATTAATTTGATGACCAAAAAATAGTACAGTCACGATTGATAAGTGATGATTTATGTACCTTGTCACTTTAACGTCGTCTTTGAAGTGTCATACGATTAAAAGCGACTTGGTACTGAAGTCATCACTTATTTTTGACCTCGACTGTACAACTGGTAGCGATTTTAAAAATTCCCTTCGGTAGTGTTCTAAATATTAATTTATATATATTATAAATTCAGTTACTTAATATATTTCTACCTGACTTATTAAATATAAATAGGATTTAAAAATAACATCTGTCCATGTTTTTCTTATAATTATCTGATGCTTTATTTCGTGCAATGTATAAAAGATTTAATTTTAAGAACAGTCAAGTTAGGTACATATGGCTATTTGGAGTTTCGACCTGACAAATAATGTACAATATTAATAAATCTTCGAAAATTTAATGTTTTCGCAACTACATGTCAGTCTTCACACACAACCTGGCAAAAAAAGAAGTAGAAAATAATAGGGGGCGCCACCGTCTATGTACATCGTTTTGCATGATGTGGAAAATGTTGAGTCACATTTGTATGAGAAAAGTGTTGCTATGATTTAAAATAAAGTTGCATTTCTACTCTTTTTTGCTAAGTTGTAGATGCTCTGAAACTAGCATGGTAAATACTTCTATTAGATTTTTTCACAGATTTATAAATCATCATCCTCCTTGCGTTATCCCGGCATTTGCTAAGGCTCATGGGAGCCTGTGGTCCGCTTTGACAACAAATCCCAAGATTTGGCGTAGGCACTAGTTTTTACGAAAGCGACTGCCATCTGACCTTCCAACGCGAAGGGTAACTAGGCCTTTTCGGAATTAGTCCGGTTTCCTCACAATGTTTTCCTTCACCGAAAAGCGACTGGCAAATATCAAATTCGAAAACTCATTGGTACAAGCCGGGGTTCGAACCCGCGACCTCACCTCCGGATCGTAAATCGCACGCTCTTTCCGCTGAATTACGTTTCTAATTGACTCCGACAGATGTCGTTGTTACACTCGCGAACTGGGTAACTCTGCGTTATAAATTAACTATAATACTTATTCATTCACATCCGTAATCTAACCTAATCTATTTATTATCACGTGATTAAAGAAGAATTTTTAGAAACCTGCGTTTTTACTTAAACTGTAGGTTTATGTAGAAAAATTGTGCATTACGACATTGTTGCGGAAAACAGGAAATTCGAAACGAGTGGGGATAAATTAAAATACGACCGAAGGGGGTGTTTTAAATTGACACAAGTTACGAATTTAATTGTTGCTCGTGTATCGAACGACGTTTTCAGTACAGATACAGAGGGCCCTCCGAAGTTTCGACGTGACAAGAAGTGAACATCTGTGCTCCTCTTCGAACTTCCTTTTTTCCGCACTTGTATCGTAATGTACTATTTTAAGTGACTCAATAGTTGCCACATGCAAAACGGTTTACATAGACGGTGGCGCCCCTATTATTTTTACTCTTTTACCAAGCTGTAAGTTGGCACCACTTTCCACTTCAAGTTAAACCTACGAATTAAAAAATTGTAGGTTTTCAAAAATCTGCTAACGAACATATCAAAATGTTCTGGGAAGTATTTGTGGAGAAATAATTTAACGAATAAGTGTAAACAAGATTAACCTGTTGAAAGTTATACGTGTTCACACTGTTACTCAGTTGTCGAGTGGTACAGCGACATCTAGCGGTGACATTGATAACTAGTAAGTAACGTTGCTTAATAGTATTTTATGCAACAGGCGTTTAAAGGAGGTCAAAAAAGACGAGTGGTGTGGGTAACAATTTGAGGCGAAGCCGAAAATTGTTATTAAGACGCCACGAGTATTTTTTGACTCAGTTAAACACCGTTGCATACAATACTTTTTCTACGACCATGCACATACTTTTGAATAGTTTTCTAGAATAACTTTCGTGAAATTTGCACTGTTTCCTACAAGTATTTTGACTTGTCCTCTGCAATGTTTCTGCACTCACCCTGTCGCTCGCACTCCCCCGCGCCGCCGCCCGCCCCCGGCCGGCGCCCCGCGGCTCGCTATATCCCTTAACGGCTACCTAACAATGCTGTAAGAGCTATATCGTATGCGTGGGTGCGCGGGGCGCCGGCCGGGGGCGGGCATCTGCCATGTAGGGTTTTAACGATCTATGCACGACACGGTAAGTGACGAATAACAACACGGGAGTAGAAAAAAAAATTAAAAATGCTTATTTGTAAGTGTGATACGATAAAGTTTGTCCAACTAGTGTGTTCACCAAATTATAATATTAGGACTTTTAATATCTATCTCGTGAGGACCGAGTCAATACTTCAAATAACCATGAGGTATCCGATCTTTTCTATTTGGCGTTATCTGTGGGACATTGACGATGCTGTGCCTATTTCTGGGTAGATAAAGTAACGTTGTTACTCAGCGTCAATACTTGAACAGGCAATGTGCGGCGAACTGTCACTGTCCATGTCGGGTGACAATCGTCACTGTTGTGGAATAGGCCACTGTAGATAAGTGTCGTCGCGAGTGAGTGATGCCAAACAACTAAACTCTCTCAAACAAGTCTGTCAGTAAATAAGAACAAAGGAAACTATAGGTATCCTTTTCTCTAGCACCCTTAAGAAAAGGATGCATATAGTTTTCTTTGTTCTTATTTACTGACAGACTTGTTTGACAGAGTATATATCTGATGACTGAACCACATCTCGGACACTGGCGATCAGATGAAGGAGGCGCGTTCCTAGCAAACATCCTAAGCTCGTGTAACGCGTAACGTGGTTGTATGAGTGAGATATAGCAGGTCGACTGTTCGCGATTTCGACAGGCGGTAACTGTGAGGTAACCGAGAGGGGGTGGGCGGCACTTTCAGCGGGGAGCGGGACTGGCCATACATACTGTACGATAGTACTCTTTATGTGAATGAACTAGCTCATAAGCTCACTCTTCAATTCAGGTTAATAAAATCTACGATTTAAAATCAATACGTAGATTTCTAAAAACTACTTTAGAACTTTTCGTTCTCGGTTATGGATAAAACCGTTAGATTGTGACACACAGTGGATTTAAAACGGAAGATAGTTCATTTAGAGCTGTGCACATTTACACACCGTTACCTAGTTTGCGAGTGTAATAGCGCCATCTGTCGGAGACATTATAAATTATTCGTGCACAACTTTAATCATTGTGGGACAATGTAAACTAGATAATGTCGGTGCATAAGATGTGAAACCGATATAGACAAATAATTTAGTAGAAAAAAAACCGGCCAAGTGCGAGTCGGGCTCGCGCACAAAGGGTTCCGTAGCAGCAAATATAATAAACTTATTATGTCAATTTATACACCTGCCAAAATTACAGTTAAATCAACCTATCTCAAAAACTATAAGAGATACTTTGATCAAACCAAAAATCGTTGAAAGAGTTAATTAGCATGCATCACCTCTATTTTTTTTAGAATTTTATACCCCGTAGTTATAAAAATAGAGGGGGGGGGACATACTTTTTACGACTTTGAGAGCTGATATCTCAAAAACCGTTCACTTTAAGAAAAATGTTTTTTAGAAAACTTTATATCATTTTAAAAGACCTTTCCATTGATACCCCACACGGGTATGTACATCGAAAAAAATTTTCATCCCTCAGTTACATGTATGGGGGGCCCCACCCCCAATTCTTTTTTTTTACTATTTAGTGTCATAATTTTGTAGCGGTTCATACAACACATATTCCCATCAAATTTCATCACTGTAGTACTTATAGTTTCCGAGTAAATCGGCTGTGACAGACGGACAGACGGACAGACGGACAGACGGACAGACGGACAGACGGACATGACGAAACTATAAGGGTTCCGTTTTTGCCATTTTGGCTACGGAACCCTAAAAACATCCATTTTCGAACATTTTTTGTGGCACATGGTAGCGTCAACCCTTTCAAATATGTATGACAAAACGGGACTGACCCTACAATGTTGCCACTTTTTTATACGGGGCCCATCTCTCGAAGCTACAAGTGGTAATCGTAAACTAGAACTTTCCTTTGCTAATCCGCGAATAGATAACGTGCAAGTCAATCAGTGCTAACCTGTTATAATTACTTGCGTATTTTTTACATGCAATTAATTTTCCCACCCTCCCACCGCAAAAATAAAAATAAATACGCAAATAAATATAACAACCCACCACCAAAAATACAAAACTCGACACGTGTTTCGCCTCTCTACGAGGCATCCTCAGGAGCTGATGTTGACGGTCCGAAGTCCCGCAACTGACTGATCGTCCCCAGAATGGTCGGCCATATTTATACTTTGTCCACCCCCCTACCAAGCAAGTTAGATGGAAAAATTCGTAATAACGGCGATGACGCAACATTCAACTGCTCATTAAGGATTAACCCCTATTGTTGTACCTAATTATCTCCAACTGTTCTAGAACCCCCAAACGCAGGCCTTTCTCACATACATGTAAAACATCAAAAGAATGATTCTCTGATACAGTATGGTCACTCTCTATCAAATGCTTTGCAAAATTGGATCTCTCTGGATGGTTGTGCCTGTATGATGCCATATGCTCCTTATACCTAGTAGTGAAATTGCGGCCCGTTTGGCCCACGTACACTTTGTTACAAACATCACAGCTCAACTTATAAACCCCAGATTTTTTCCCTTTCTCGATCCTATCTTTGCCGTTACAAAGCTTGGAGTGCAAAGTGTTATTTGTCCTAAAGGCCACAGGAATGCCGTTTGACTTCAAAATCTTATAAATGTCCTCTGACACTTTGCCAACATAAGTAATGCTCGCTTGACACCTCTTAACCGGTTCAGAAGGACGTGCCGCATACAACATATTGTTAACCATAACCATTCGCTTCTTTCTGATGATGCCATCAACGATTGATTTATCATAACCGTTCGAAACTGCCAAGTGGTAAATATTGTTTGTAACAAAGTGTACGTGGGCCAAACGGGCCGCAATTTCACTACTAGGTATAAGGAGCATATGGCATCATACAGGCACAACCATCCAGAGAGATCCAATTTTGCAAAGCATTTGATAGAGAGTGACCATACTGTATCAGAGAATCATTCTTTTGATGTTTTACATGTATGTGAGAAAGGCCTGCGTTTGGGGGTTCTAGAACAGTTGGAGATAATTAGGTACAACAATAGGGGGTTAATCCTTAATGAGCAGTTGAATGTTGCGTCATCGCCGTTATTACGAATTTTTCCATCTAACTTGCTTGGTAGGGGGGGTGGACAAAGTATAAATATGGCCGACCATTCTGGGGACGATCAGTCAGTTGCGGGACTTCGGACCGTCAACATCAGCTCCTGAGGATGCCTCGTAGAGAGGCGAAACACGTGTCGAGTTTTGTATTTTTGGTGGTGGGTTGTTATATTTATTTGCGTATTTATTTTTATTTTTGCGGTGGGAGGGTGGGAAAATTAATTGCATGTAAAAAATACGCAAGTAATTATAACAGGTTAGCACTGATTGACTTGCACGTTATCTATTCGCGGATTAGCAAAGGAAAGTTCTAGTTTACGATTAACATGGATTTCCGCAAAGTAACGCCTGATTCCATCGATTATCTACAAGTGGTAGTCAATGTCTAATATGACATATGACACAAGTTGGAAATAGACTTCCACTGTTTGTAACTATCAGTTATGAGAAATGGGCCCCTGTTATTCTGTCCATTAACCATTATTTTGCTATGACTAAAAACTAGAGTCTGTTTTACGGACACTAGAATATAAAAATAGGGAGTACTAATACTCTTTTCTTGAATAACGTGATTGGTCAATCAAAATAACTTGTAGTAGCTACGTCAACGAATCATTCGCTAGTTAACGGATAGTACAGCGACATCTCTCGACGACAAAGGTAAACTTTCAAAAGTACCGAATAGTTTGTTGTTATTCAATATTATTGAATATTTACGCTTTAATGTAGGTATTCAAGCTGGATTTATTACGCTGATATTTAAAAAAAGAAATGTTAATGATATCTTTTACCTTCCTGCAGGAAAGCGTCAAATTTAAGGCCGATGCGCTAAACGAAGTCATATCTCATCTCTTCCCGGCTCCGTCTAAAGAAAAATAGTATACATACACACCTTGGCCAGTAAATACGTAAATGTTTTTCAAGCCGTGTGGTGACGGGTTAAGAATTTCACCACCTCCTTTCTTCCCGTGGGTGTCGTAGAAGTCGACTGTGGGATATGGGTTAAATTGTGGCGTAGGCGAGAGGCTGGCAACCTGTCACTGCAATGCGATGTCACAAGTCACAATTTCGTTTTATTCCAACCTCTTTTTGCCAGGAGTGGCACTGAAACTTGAGTAGTTCATGTGCTCTGCCTACCCCTTTATGGGATACAGGCGTGATTGTATGTATGTATGTTTTTCAAGCATTGATCAACATTGATTGAAGTGACAGGCGTCGACGGTACGTGGCGATCATAGAACTGGGATGACAAAGAAGAACTGTCGAATATCAAAAGTCAGACCAAAACTGGACCAATATCAAGCGTCATTGGGAGTATTTAATTCAGAAATTATGTATAATAACATGAATAATTTTCTTTTCTAACTGTTTAATCGAAACGGAAATCACCCACTGTATCCTCTAAATACACCTATTTGTACTGAAAGGTCCGATTAATCCGTTAACTTAAATTGTAGGCCGCTAGCGGCCGCTGCCTGTCATCAAAAACGGTCATGTTTTTTCATTTGCAGTCTGCCTCTTTTCCACTTATAGGATGATCATATACGTGACAGTTTCTCTTTTGCACACTGATAGGTCGCGCCACCGCCACTACAGAAGAGCGATAGGGAAAGCCTCAAAGCAAAAAATACTAAAGAATAATTTTCTTAAATCTGTGGGGAAAGCTATGACACGGTCACGAAGCGTGAGTGCGTTTTCACATTATCCGATCCGATATCGGATGTCGGACCGCTATCCCATACATTACAGACGCCATCTTGGATTTTTTCTATTGAAATCCTTCCGACATCCGATATCGGATCGGACAGTGTGAAAACGGTCTAAGACGCTGTACCCTGCAAGCTTCACAATTAGCCATTCGGCCGAAACTGTCCGTTCCAACTGAAATAAAAGTTAATCCTCCATGTGATGGCTCTAACCCGACACCGCACAGGATCAACTTAATTATTCCATCCAAATCCTGCTGGACGTCAGAACGGCCGGCCGCCGGATCTACCACTTTTGTTTCGAAATACATGAGGTCAAATAAATACTACCTCTAAATAGATGGTGCGGTGGATAGTTTATTATTTTATAACCCCCGACGCAAAAACGACGGGGTGTTATAAGTTTGACGTGTCTGTCTGTCTGTCTGTCTATTTGTGTTGTGTGTGTCTGTCTGTGGCATCGTAGCTCCCGAACGAAAAAACCGATTTAGATTTACTTTTTTTTTGTTCGAAAGCTGAAGTCGGCAGTGTTTGAAGTTTTGTAAAAACTAGTGTCTACGCCAAGGATAAGGAATGGTAATCCTTGGCGTAGACACTAGTTTTTACAAAAGCACTGCAATATCACAATTTCCTTTTCATTCAACCCCTTACTTGCTCAGAGTGGCTGACACTTGCAGTTTCATGTGCTCTGCCTACCATTTTCGGAATACAGGCGTGAGGTCGCGTCGTATTCGTATATTTGCCTACAATGCGGTGTCTATTTCGTAAGCTTGGCAGATCTAGGGCATATCGTTTTTGCAGCGGAATATCCTAGCTGTCAGAAGTTGCTGCTCAAAATGTCACCCGTCAGATTGTTCTGATTCCAAGTGATTCTGTTGGTCAAAAACAAGGACGATATATACCGGGACTGACAAAGCCCATACAAGAAAGTGTACCCCTGAAATGTATGGGCCTTTTACGGATAAAACTAGATGGCGTTGCGTCGCAGCCTGGAAGTGGCAAAAATCATATTTTCCTCAAATATTTTTGCGTGTTTTTATTTTTTTATAAGAGCAAATGACATGTTTTTTCTTATTTTAATACCATGATATCACGTCAATACACATTTTGAAAAAAATTGTAAGACATCATCATCAATTCATCAGTGTAGTTAGGTACTTAAATGGCGTTAAAAATTGAGGTACGGGCGAGCGTGCGTGCGTACTATCTGTGCAGCGTCGCGTCGAGTCAGGACCCTTGAATGAGCTTCCATTGCTTGACATGCACGCCGCAGCCGCACGCCCCGCCCCGCGGCACGCACAATAATAAAATAAAAACCGGCCAAGAGCGTGTCGGGCCACGCTCAGTGTAGGGTTCCGTAGTTTTCCGTATGGCCCCGTACCATAACAAAATATTTTTTTCCACTTTTTATTTGACCACTTTGTCGGCGTGATTGGTATACATATTGGTACCAAATTTCAGCTTTCTAGTGCTAACGGTCGCTGAGATTATCCGCGGACGGACGGACGGACGGACGGACGGACGGACGGACGGACGGACAGACATGGCGAAACTATAAGTGTTCCTAGTTGACTACGGAACCCTAAAAAGGGTTAGCACATGATTGCCACCACACGACTTCTTCTAATTATTTTTGTATTAATGACATAAGGACGGGTAGTCTATCTCGTGGCGACACTCGCGCCAGTGATGTGCTAACCCCGCAGGAGTTAAGAAATACCTAATAGGGTAAACTCGCCTGATTCGGTGACACGCCTAATTCGGTGATACATTAAGCTTTGAAGTTTGAAGCACTATTCCGAAAGACGATTTTTGCTTATTTTACCGAATTACGGTTGTCACCGAATGAAGCGAGTTTACCCTACCTATTCTATTACTTAAACCGACAGCAACGTATTTAATTTCCTAGTTCAGCAGTGCAATCCGGCACCGACACAGTCCCATCTTGAAAATATCATCCGGATTTGATACTTAGGTGCAGTCAAGGTAATTTTGTTTACTTATTTATTTTTGTTCGCATCTAATCTAACTATATTTATTTTATACATTGACTGTACGGTCACGGTTTAATTGTTGATCCACTTCTAGCTCATCTTATACTGGACATCTCATAGTTAAGCTATGGGGATCCCTTTCTTTCCCATAAACTTATTGTTCATAATTTCGTTAGTCAGAAGTTGTTATTCATATATTTTGTGGTCATAAATATCACTAGTCATAATTTTTGTTACGAATAACGTTTAATGGCTCTAACAATAACAAACCATAATATTGGATATCATAATCTCAAAAGTCATAAAGTTGATGAGTATAAAATTGAAAAGTATAACAATAATTATTCAGAAATATTATTAGGCATATATTTTGAAGCCCTACTGATTGGTCTGCATATAGATTTAATGTCCAAAATTCCTAAAGTATATTATATTTCAGACAAATATATAATTACACAGAAACATTTTGATACATAAAATATTATTTATGACTTCCAAACAAAAAGTAACTCCATTCCTTAGGTAGGTTGTTAGTTTCCTTTGATTCCTTAGAGCGGAAATAGGAGCCCCGAGCAGCGAGGCTCCGTCTACTCATTGGTGGAATTAAATTGTTTCAAAATAACCCTTTTCCTCGTGTAGGTTCGTTAGTTTTCTTTTGTACCTTAGAGCGGAAATAGGAGGCCCGCGTAGCGGGGCTCCGTCGACTTATTGGCGGAACAAAATTGTTTCAAAAAATAACCCTTTGCATCGTGTAGTTAGTTTCGTTAGTTTCCTTTTGCTAGTTATCTTTTGTCCTTAACTTATGACTAACAATTATTATGACTTTCAAAAATCGGAACTACAATTTCTGACGTTCAATTTTATGACTAGTATAATATGACTAAGAAAAATTATGACGGAAAACGTTTTGGATACTAAAAATCGGACTTAAAAAATTATGGGAACCAATAGAGACCCTAAGCTATGACGTTCCAGTATAAAATGAGCTTTAAACGGATCAACAATTAAAGTCCGTGACTGTACCTGCCTCTACCTAGTCGGTTATATTATAGTGGACTGTGTCACAAGGAACCATCCAGTGGCATCCACACACAGGCGACGCGTTTTACGTCCTTTCTATACAAAATGTACTGAGGAGAGGTTTTCTAAATTACATTCGGACGGCGTGGCGCTGACGTTCGTTCCGCGTCTCAGCTGTGTGTGGATGGTCCCCAAGCGAGCAAAATACCACGACGAGGGCGTTAATTGAATCCCGAGAATACTGCTTTAAACACGTCTCAGCTAAAAGGGAAATGATTTTTATGATTTCCTTTTAAAATGACCTTCTATATTATAATCACGTCAAGATCAGAAGTTTAAAAGCTAGAATTCGAATGTTGCTTGCCTGAGGCGCGCTATTATCCAGACTTCTGGAGCATTTGCATCACGACTAGGGAATGCAATCTCGACGAGATTGGGGCCCAGGCGAGATCTCGGGAATTCATGAAACCAATCTCGCGAGATCTCGAAATTGGCCGGTTTGTGGGTTTATTCTTGTAAATAGTCACAATATAGCAATGAATAAGAATAACAATAATTAGAATGATTGCTATTATGAAACAAATATTTATCTTGACTATTTTTCAATTTTTTTTCGATGTATTTTACTTTGTTTAACATAAATTATGTACCTGTGAGGTAGAATATATTTTTTTAAACTTTGAAGTATAGATTATCATGTATGAAAATAAAATAAAATAATTCACGAATGAGTAGAATTCGCGTGCCAAATTCGAATTCGTTGCCATGCCAACCGCGAACAGTACACAGTAGAGACTACTTAAAAATTCCGCAACGTATGCCTTTATTGATGAAAGGATAAAAATTTAACATTATAAAAGTCAAGGTTATCCCTACCATCATTAAATAGGTACATAAAAACATTAGCTGTACTCAATTAATTATGACTAGTTGACTACTAGTAAATTACATAAAAATATTAGACTACCAATACAATACGCTTCTTAAACCGGACAGTTAAATAAGAAACTAAAATAGAAAGAAAAACAGAAATATACTATAATAATATTATATAAATATTATTAAATAAATATTACAGACCATTCTTACTGAGATTGACAGAGTCCCACGGTAAGCTCAAGAAAGCTTGTGTTGTGGGGTACTCAGACAACGGTATACATAATATACAAGTACTTAGATACATAGAGAACATTCATGACTCTGTGACCAAATATCTGTGTTCATCACACAAATAAATGCACTTACCGGGATTCGAATCCGAGACCGCGGCGTAGCAGTCAGGGTCACTACCCGCTGGGCTACGCCAGACCGGTCGTCAAAAATATAAGAATATATAGTAGTGTGACTATTTAAAAAAGAAAAAAAAAACAATACTTTTTTGAGTGTAAAATAGAAATTGTTATTGGTTGCCTAACAAACGACAGCCGTAGTAAGGATGTAAGGCTTCTGCTCTCTCGACATCCAGCAAAACTCTGTGCACGAAAATTCGTAAAATAGATGGTTATATACACACAGCCGTAAGTGTAATACCATAATGGCGAATCACGCAAATAGCCCTGGCTGACACCCTTCGAATTATTTCGAAACGGTCTGAATCTGTCATTCGTCATTCCGAACTGAGATAGGTAAATCATTGAGCGAAATAAGCGAGTTGAATCTCTAGATCTCTACTGAGTTAACGAGTTTTGGCGAGTTCAGTTAAATGATATAGTTCATATAAATCACTTACAACTTGCGAACGAAACATGTCTAGTCATTTCGCGAGCCTCGAATAAGACGTTTTATGCTTGAGTTAAATCTCGTTGATCTCGCGAGATCTCGTCGATTTTTCGGCCGAGATCAATCTCGCTAAAAATGACCGAGATCTCGTACAAAAGAGATCTCGCGAGAACGAGATTGCATTCCCTAATCACGACTGCAGATCTGGAGTCAGACCAAGCTTACTTGGCAGCGATTTTGATTGCACGAGAAAGTAAACGTCCAACTTGTGTGACATTTTATTATAAGAGTCTTGAATGATTCACGGTTAGTAGTTCGGTTAGTTATGTTGACCGGGATATAGACCGTTAGTGCGTTTTCACATTATCCGATCCGATATCGGATGTCGGACCGATATCCCATACAGTACAGGCGCCATCTTGGATTTTTTCTATTCAAATCCTTCCGACATCCGATATCGGATCGGATAATGTGAAGTCGCACTTAAACCGTAATTAGGTTTTTGGTTTTTGTTAAGCTCCCCATATCAAACAGGTAATCCCGATCAATATAAGTCTAATGTAAATTTCGTTATACTTTCTATCGCTTCAATTCAATTCCCAGGCCAAAACAAAATAAGCACTCTGTATGATATAAAACCGCCTTCAAAAATAAGCGCGTTACAAAACACGGAGAAACTAAAAAGCAAAAAATAATAAACCTTTGAATTCAGATTTCTTATCGTATTGCAATAATCTAATCATCCAAATTATAAACAAATCAATTATTTTTGTAGTCGGTACCAGACCTGTTCGTCGCCTTGCTATTGCCTGTTTGCCCCACCCAACCATACGCAGGCTGGCACCGACTCCAAAAATAATTGATTTGTTTATAATTTGGATGTTTAGATTATTGCAATACGATAAGAAATCTGAATTCAAAGGTTTATTATTTTTTGCTTTTTAGTTTCTCCGTGTTTTGTAACGCGCTTATTTTTGAAGGCGGTTTTTTTTTTTAAGTTTATTTATTTGTTGATTTTTAGTGGTTCCTATTGATATTATACGTATCAGTCCGAATATATGTACACTAGTGAAAGAATTATCCTTTAACTCCTAACCATTGAGGAGTTGACCTTCCATCATCAGCTCAGCCACATAAAATTATTACCATCAGGCGTAAATACTGGTTTACCTTTGAAAAATACACTAAAAACATTACATGTGCCTATAACATTTGAAGAGTTCCCTCGATTTCTCCAGGATCCCATCATCAGACCCTGACTTGGTGCCAATGGGACCATCTCGGGGTTATACCCGTTCGATCAAAAAAAAATTTTTGAAAATCGGTCCACAATTCTCGGAGATATCGAGGAACATACATACAAAAAAATAATAAAAAAAAAAACATTCAGTCGAATTGAGAACCTCCTCCTTTTTTGAAGTCGGTTAAAAATAATTAATAAAAATAAACAACCTGCTACGTTTCTCATTATTCCCGCGAGATGGCGCTGTGCCGTCCGCAAACTAGCGAACGTTTTGCCGACATATCGTGGCTAGGCCGAACATGAACCATTTGGTTCATGTGAAATAAAAGGAAATAATTCCAATTTTTCTAGCCAGTATTCAATATTCACCTTTGTTACTGGTTATTTTATTAAGCACTCATTGAATATAAAATAATCGTATAAAGCGGCATCGGGCCTCTATAACAGCCTCTTGTTTATTAACCCCCGACGCAAAAACGAAGGGGTGAAAATTTACTTTGAACCCTTTTAAGCGACCTAGCTTCCCGCTGAGCTCTGTACATTTCATTGGTGTCGAACAAGAGAATTATAGGTCAGTTTTCACACAGTTAGCGCAGTAAGTAAGTAAATTAAGAACCAATTTAACAACACACTTTGGCAAAAATATACTCTTTATAAATAAAGGTTATAAAATAGAGACAATCTTAAATTATTTATCTCCACATATACTTCCCCTAGCAAGCTTATTTCGACACCGTTTTAATTATTTTCAGTTTCAGTATTTTTTTCTATTATTATCACTTGTGTCCTTAATTTTGTACAGCCGGAGCTTTAAGCTTATTTACCAGTAAGGCACACTGTGATATTATAAGTTTGACGTGTCTGTCTGTGTGGATGTCTGTCTGTCTGTCTGTCGTCTGTCTGTCTGTCTGTTTGTCTGTCTGTCTGTGTGTGTGTCTGTCTGTGGCATCGTAGCTCTTGAACGGATGAACCGATTTTGGTTTAGTTTTTTTGTCTGAAAGCTGAGTTAGTCGGGAGTGTTCTTAGCCATGTTTCATTTTTCACTTATCAATGCAAGATATTTGACCGTTTGTGAAATAAAGTACCTACCTGAATATGTAGATTAGAGATGGGCCGAATTTTTCATGTAAATTAAACTGGTTTTTCATTCTTATTAACGGTCATTTAACTTTTGTTAAAATAGGTAATTTTACTTATTTGTATTTTGACGCGTATATTTATCACTTTTTGGTAGTTCCTTACGGTGCATCCACACTGGCTGCTATATAACTGCCAGTGAGGGAGCACCAAACTAACAAATATACAAATTATTATCACAACCAGAACATGCCTTGAGCAGAGTTGGGACGTCATCACGAGTCTTGTGTTGTAATCGAATAATAACACGAGCACTTGCGCAGAGCGAGCTGCAGATAATATTACCTATTGCATACACGAATTTAGCTTAGCTCAAAATTATTTACTAGTGGCTCTGGGAGCTGTGGACTTTTGCGACATGCTTATAAAACGCAAAAGTAAATAAGCTTTTTTGCTGAAAATTCATTTTTTGCACAAGCTATTATCGCCGACTGTAACTTTCTTTCAACAGTCATCTACTGCTCTCCGAGACGTTTCTAAAAACCCCTTACTCGATGGGGACATTGGGGACACGACGTTTCATAACAGAGTTCCTATGACCACCTCTATGCTCCATCATCAGATCAGCTCCATGATATCATAATATTGCATTGTCACGTGATTTACATATGTGTGCAAAATTTCAACTCAATGGGAAACCGGGAAGTGGGTCAAATTTAGCTTCTACGTTTAGACGCACACTAACATACTAACAAGGCAAGTTGAATAAAAGCTTGTAAAAATACTTAGATCTTAAAATACTAGAGAAAGTAATTATCAGAGACAGCAAGTCACTATAATCTTAAGCGCCAGATATGCTACCTACAGCTATTTCTACATTTTACAAATTTTGTAGAAACAGGCTCGACAAAAAATGTTTGGTTAATCATAGAATCTGGTTACAAAAATGCACGAGGATCGGTTGAGAGAGCGGGCTATACAGAATCAAATAAAAAGGGCCGTTCAAATTTTGCATGTTGACTTTGACTTCAGGGGGGTTACCATGACGTGCTAAAGCCGTTCAGTTTAGGTCGAGAGAGAGGGACGGAACTATGTAACTGCTATAGCTGTGTCCCTTTCTCTCAACCTAAACTGAACGTCTTTGGTACGTCATGGTAACCCCCCAGAAGTCGCTATGCAATGGTTGAACGGTTTTTTTTACTATATACTGTATACTTTTTTACCCTGAACTTAACGGCGTGTCGAATTTGACGAAAAAACCAAGGAACGGAACCCTTTGGGCGCGAGTCCGACTCGAACTCGCCTTACTTGACGCTCTCATTAGCTTCCCGAAACTCGTCAGGAGCAGCCTATTGCTTTAATGATGCCGCTAATCTTTTTAATGAAGCTGCTAGGGCTGCCTCCTGTGCGTTGGCTCTAATGAGCATGTTTTTCATGTTATTTTCATACGTGCAAGAATAATATTGTTGTTAAAATAAAAGCATTTCTTTTTTTTGCCACTTTTATGAAATGTGATATTTTTGAAAAAAAAAATGCTATTTCTAGCTACTCAGAATTACTAGCTTTTTCAATCCTTGTAGTTAAAAAATTGTCCCATACGATTTTTTCTTATTTTGTTACCATTTTCCGTACATGTTGTATGGGCCGACTATGGGGTAACAAAAGAGGAAAGCAACAAAAATGTATGGAAATTCTGGGACACTTTTTGTCTCCCAGTGAGATAGGTACTCGTGATTCTGAGTACAATTGACCTAAAATTCCCTAAAACAATCAAAATAAAAAAAATGGCAAAAAAGGAATGCTCATAAAAGCGAATATTTCCCATTTTAGAAATAATATGTGAATGAATGAATGAATTACTTTATTGCGATAAAAATGGTATACAGCAGGGTGGTACATTATTATTATTGAGTAGCAATACAACAAAGTACATGTGAATGAAACCGAAGATTAATGTATTAGGTCTTCCGTTGGTAATATGTATGTATGTAATGTATGTTGGTGTGGGTCAAGAACTTGGAAGTTCAAGACATACTTCCCAATTTTGCATACATGAATATTTACAGATGACAATGCAATATTATTATGACATGGAGCTGGTTGTTAGATATGTCTACACTAAGGTAACTGTACACTATTCCGGGATAGTAAAATGTGGTAGGGTAAGGTGGTTGACAGTGGGTCGCTGGTGCACAATAGGTCACGCACACTACGACGAATCCAAATACACTATTATTAATTTATTACGCGCCATGGATACCTCTGGCCAACACGTACCTACTAGCTCAGTGCCCACGGGACCGCGCGAACAGAACGTCGTGTGCAGGAGTGAACGTGATATCACTCCGCGGGCAACATATTTACGTAAGCTGGAATTTATCGTATAATTTCGAATTAAGTGCCATTGAATATCTTGTTATCGTTTTTATTACTACCTTGATTAAAAAGCTATTGTGTGCTTTAACATTTTCCGCTGTAAATATTTTTGTGTATTTGATTTTAATTATTTAATTTTTTTGGCGTGTGGGTTGACACTGGGTCATATGGATCAAGTACACAATGGGTTAGATTTAGTACACACTGCTATGTTACAGACTGCTGCGAAAAAGGGTCACCTGTAGAAAAGAAGGCGGAATACCAAATGAACGAGTGGAAAAAGCATTGGCTGCCATTAGAAAATCTTGGAAGACTATTTTTATGTGGCTCTTACTTATGTTGTATGGTCAGAAATGTTCATTTCAGAAATATTGATCTCATAAAAGCATTTTGAGTAGTTAATTATTTATATACGCATAATAATTATTGGTCTAATTTTCTTACATTATAAAGTTTAAGTTAGATAACAACCAATATTTATTTTTGTTTTATTGTATGGCGGTTGACAGCTTGTAGTGGCCGAAACTGAAAATTCATAGAAATTAGATCTTTTAGTTAGATGGTCAGTACACCTATGTTACTAGGTTTGATATTTATTATTGACTATTTTAATAAAAAATAATACATGTTCTGTTTCATTATTTTTCCCCTTGTCTTTCTGATATGATTCTCTTTGGTCCACTGTGGACCACTGGTATATTCATTGTTCACACCCCCTGTTGCACAGTGGATCAAATTCCTTTTTTTTTAAAAGCGTTAGTGACCCGACATGGCTCATAATACAGCTTTTCAACCACAACACAATAAATCTTAAATAAATTATGTATATAAGAGTCCACACAAAATGTAAATATGTCAAACCTTTCCTGAGATATGGCCTCTGAAAAATAGAGTGATCCACTGTCAACCATCTTACCCTACATTATTCCGGGATACTTTGATTTTTGTCGCAAAATAAGGAAACTATCAGTAAAATCTTAATTTAAGGCAGTATTTTATTAACTTTAGATCAAATAGAACCGAAAAAGTCGATTTTCGAATATCTATCATATCTTTTGAAGCCGTGAGGTACCTCCAAACGCGTCAGTCGCAACCACGCAGTGGTTTCTATGGGCGTGTTTGACGGTGAGCTTAACGCGGCAGCGGAACTTCTTAAGGGTTTACTGTGATGCGGGTAAGTTTATTTATATTAAATTTGTATCATAATTGTCTTATAGTTATTAAAAGACATTTATATCATCTTTTCAAATTAATTTGAAGCATATTTTAATTAAAATACCCGCTCCCGGAATAATGTACACCATTTTGACGAGGTGTACATAATTGCGGGAGTATCCCGGAATAACGGAAACACAGTCCGCAATGTTTTTATGTTTTATTACTATTTGCGGTGAAGTATATTTATATATTTGATGTAAATATATTGAGTAAAGATTACAGTTTATAGTGACATAATTACGGTACATATATTTTTTAGATTTTAGTCTCATAATTGAGTACGAAATGTATAGTCGTTGAGTAATACGTGCGAAATATTGGAGTGTGACATCGACATTAAATTTCATTATTTTTAAAATCGGGACTTAATCGCGTATAACTACATATTAAACTGACCTCCAACGTTTCAAGGACGGCGTTGTCCCCGTGGTCTCGGAGAAGACTGGCTTGAAATGACATCAACACCTTCTGACAGCCGCGCGAGTTTTTCGAACTACCCGCACTTGGTTTTGATTATCAACTTGAACTGTTTGCGCACTAGGGATGTTACTCTGTCGACATACAACACTGACGATATTTGATTTAACGACTGTCGATATTATTTTCGGCTTACACTTATTAATGACAGGATTCCATGTGGATGAGATCCTAAAACCTTCGTCCCGATTGAAATTGCGATGTTTTTTGATTTCAATGGCTTCACGCACTTTTCTACTGTAGAAATGGCGTTCCGTGGAAAGGACTTTAGGGTCATGTAGTTCGATCCAGTGGTTTGGCCCTGACTCTAACAAATGTTCAGCCACGGCAGACTTGTTGACCTGACGATTTTTCACAGCCGCGATGTGCTCCTTTACCCTTTCTTCTATGGTGCGCTTAGTTTCTCCAATGTAGGAGCTACCACAACTGCAATCAATTTTATAAACGCCAGGTGATTGAAACGGTATAACGTCCTTAGGTGATCTTAGGCTTCCTGCAACTTTGAATAATGGCGTGTACACCGTCTTTATAGAGTACTTTCCAAGTACTGTACCAACCTTATCCGTCACACCTTTAACATACGGCAGAAATGCCGGTTGTCTGGACACCTCAGGACGTTTCCCCCTTGCCTTCCGTCTAGGTTGCCACTTTTTATTGATTGCAGTTGTGGTAGCTCCTACATTGGAGAAACTAAGCGCACCATAGAAGAAAGGGTAAAGGAGCACATCGCGGCTGTGAAAAATCGTCAGGTCAACAAGTCTGCCGTGGCTGAACATTTGTTAGAGTCAGGGCCAAACCACTGGATCGAACTACATGACCCTAAAGTCCTTTCCACGGAACGCCATTTCTACAGTAGAAAAGTGCGTGAAGCCATTGAAATCAAAAAACATCGCAATTTCAATCGGGACGAAGGTTTTAGGATCTCATCCACATGGAATCCTGTCATTAATAAGTGTAAGCCGAAAATAATATCGACAGTCGTTAAATCAAATATCGTCAGTGTTGTATGTCGACAGAGTAACATCCCTAGTGCGCAAACAGTTCAAGTTGATAATCAAAACCAAGTGCGGGTAGTTCGAAAAACTCGCGCGGCTGTCAGAAGGTGTTGATGTCATTTCAAGCCAGTCTTCTCCGAGACCACGGGGACAACGCCGTCCTTGAAACGTTGGAGGTCAGTTTAATATGTAGTTATACGCGATTAAGTCCCGATTTTAAAAATAATGATGTGTAATAATCGTGAAAGTTTAAATCAGTGTTTGACATTAAATTTGTTTTATTTCACAAAATTAAAGCACAAAGGTTACTTATTTCGATGTTTTGAGTATAATTGTTATATAATCTTCCAATGTACTAAAAAAAAATCTTGTTTGTCTTTTAACATAGCCTTCGTTTTGACTGCCGTAATTAAGTACACGACTTTATATGAGTGTATCTTATTCCAGTATGCCTATATAATAGTTATTTGTTATACAAGGGGGCAAAGTTGTATTTTAACGCCGAGTGTGGATTTGAAAAACGAGCAAGTGAAAGGATTCTATAGTTGAACCACGAGCGAAGCGAGTGGTTCGAGAATAGAATCCAGAACTTGCGAGTTTTTTAACACACGAGAAGTAAAATACATTTGCACCCGAGTGTTACACAAAACTTTTCCCCTCACTATAGCGAGGAAACTATAACGCAAAAAATGCGTTTATCACTGCTTCCAGTAGTTCCACAGGTGGTAAATCATCTTTATTACTAGATTCACCTACTTTTATCAATTTTAAAGCAATTAATTTGACTTTATTCAAGGTTAAATTACTTTACCCACTAGTGGATAAAATGTGTTTTTACCCGCTGGTATTAAAGGACAAAACACGTGTTTCCGAGCTAGTGAGGGGAAAAGTATATTAAAATATAAAAACACAAAATAAGGTATAGAGACCCGACTATTATGTTTTTCAACTTCCTTAGTTAGCTAAAAATCTTTATACCGCATATTGGTTTGTCCGTCAGTCAGTCTGTCCGTCTACGATTTAGCTCAATCATTATCAGTACTAGAAAGCTAAAATTTACATGAGGATAATACATAATAGGATAGACAATTAGACATACATAAATATAAAATAGTACAAATTAGTCAGACAGTCAACCTGTGTAAGAACGGCCTATAATATTTTTATTTATTGAGTACTATTTATTTATATATACATACTTGAATAACGTATCACCACCATATATGTATACGGTGTAGCTCAGTGATCACCAGTACCAAAATAGTGAAATTTTCACGAGTGCCGTGCAATTTTTATATCCGGCCATAGCTTCTGGATTGAAATTAAATTTTGAAAAAAAAAAAACCCCGACATTGTTAAGCGTTTTTCATCAAACATGGCTAAGAACACTCTCGACTAATTCAGCTTTCAAACGAAAAAAACTAATCTAAATCGGTTCATCCATTCGAAAGCGATGCCTTAGACAGACAGTAAAACTTATAACACCCTGTCATTATATCATACAATAGTTATACCGTAAAATATCATATTTCCCATCCCACTCCAACCCATCAAAACATTGCCAATTATAAAAAATACACTCTGTATAAATCTATCAAAACGATATGAGCATTTATATATTTACGTAAACAATATTTTTAATTCGTTTTTTTTTTACATTATGCTTTAACAACGTGGACTTTAAAGGTATCCCGTAATTACGTACAACGACTCCCGGAATTGAAGCCATACCAAAATTGTATCCCGGAATAATGGGCAAACTAAGGGTTAAGTAAAACAACGGTAATTTCTATAAATTAGAAGTTACGATGCAAAATAATATCTTAAATCCATCGTAGAAGACTTATCCTTAAAATAAAATAATTAACACGACTAGAAACGTCGTATTTTTTTTACAATACTCACTCAAAGTAGGAAACGTCTTAAGTTCCCGTAATATGGGACAGTTACCTTAAAATGTCTTTAAGAGTTTTGAATGATTCACGGTTATTTTCATTAGACTTATATTGACCGGGATATAGACCGTGATTACCTTTTTGATTTTTGTCGAGCTCCCGATATTTCGACGCAGTTGCATGCATCATGATCACGGAAAACTCATCATCATCGATCATCGAGTGTGAATGCGACAAGTGGTAACGCTGAAAGTGAACGCAGCCGACGCGCGCGAAGGAAGGTAGATCGCGCGCTGTCTATGCAACTTTTACATCCACCCGCCTTCATCAGTTTTCCGTGATCATGATGCATGCAACTGCGTCGAAATATCGGGAGCTCGACAAAAATCGAAAAGGTAATTACGGTCTATATCCCGGTCAATATAAGTCTAATAAAATGTCTTTGCCTACCTATGAAAAGAGTATTTTTACATCTTTATACAGGATGTAACATTAATGCCGGTGATCCATTTAAGAGCATAACCGGTATCGAATAGCGGTTACGAATACCACTTCCTTTTTTTAAAATAAACACCATGAAAATTAAAGGTACTATAGAAGGTAATGTATAAGCCGAGGGATTTATCTTCGGCAATTATGTTACATAGTGTATTATTGAACATCTCTTAATAACTGGCCACGTTATGCTAAAATGTAACTGAACGCAACGTGATACGAACATAGAAATGAAATTAACACAGAGAATGAACAATTTACTATTTAGGAGTGGATAACAACCCTGGACAAAGCCTTTAATCCTGACATGTAAGTGAAAATTACGGACCCGCAGAATATGCAGACATACATACATACATACATGTAACGAGCGTGCTCTCTGAATAACTGATGGGTTCATAACGGCTTGAGCTCTTTATGTTACGACCTACAATTTAAAAAAATAATTACACGGGTAGCATGGTCGCGCGATAGACGATAAAATATCAGGCTGTCCCTATCGCACTATTAGTAAGTGCGATAGGGACGGCCAGATGTTTTATCATGTCCCGCAAGAAGCGAGTAGACGCAAAAATCCATACTAATATTATAAATGGGAAAGTGTGTGTGTCTGTTTGTTTGTCCGTTTTTCACGGCAAAACGGAGCGACGAATTGTCGTGATTTTTTAAGTGGAGATACTTGAAGGGACGGAGAGTGACATAGGCTACTTTTTGTCTCTAAGAATGAAAGCGAAAGCGAGCGATTTACACTTCATTGCTGGGCGACGAGTTACAAGTATTACAACTCGCCCGCGCTATCATCGCGTCTCTTTTATTTACACGGGAGCGGCTATCTTTTGTTCCTTTCTATCGCCTAAAGAGTCTATGGCCACACCTCGGACACTGGCGATCAATTATATGAAAGAGGCGCGTTCCTACGCACACAGTCTAAGCTCGTGTACGTGAACGCGTACTATGCTTGTATGAGTGAGATATGACAGGCCGACTGTTCGTGTTTCTGACAGGCGGTAACTGTGAGGTAACCGAGAGGGGGTGTGCGGCACCTTCAGCGGGGAGCGGGAGTGGCCATCTCAAGCATAGTTCACTAACAGTTTCCACTAATGCTTGAGATCTGGGTACGAGCACTGGGGTATCGATCCAGAGGTCGTGAGTTTAAGTCCAACTCAAGGCGCTAATGTTCCATTTCAGCTAAATTAATAAGTGGCATGCGCTTTTAATACTAATTCGGGTTACCAAGCTGCACTAGTATAGGCTACCAACTAGTAAGTGCGTTTTCACATTATCCGATCCGATATCGGTTGTAGGACCAGGATACATAGTAGGCTTGTGTCGTTCACGAACTATGAACTGTTAGGAATAAAATCACATCAATGACCGAAATGAACTGAATCTTTCCGTGCTCTGAGAATCGGTCTTTGCTCATTTAGTTCAGTATAGGATCGGCGAGCGCGAGCGGTGTGGATCGAGAACGAGTGTGTGACTGCGCCGACCGAGAGCGAGCTATTTAGCAAAGCGACACAAAAACGTCAAGTTTTCATATTAAGATTCGGTTACTTACAACCTTTCAGTCTGGAATTGTTATTATCTGTGGAATATTCGTATCATTTTGACACTAGTCGATCCCATTCGTTCTGATCTTTCCGACCGCAGTGGTCGCTGGTCTGACTGAACTAAATGAGCAAAGACCTAAAAGAGCGAACTAGTTCGTGGGAGCGATTGAACGAGATCGGAGCGCTCCGATCAATGAACGAAACGGCACAAGCCTAATACATAGGATAGGATACATTACAGGCGTCATCTTGGATTTTTTCTATTGAAATTCTTCCGACATCCGATATCGGATCGGATAGTGTGAAAACGGACTCAGGGTTCCAGCACATCAGATTAGAAATTCAATAATACCCTTCATGCTAACAAAAGCATCAAATTGTCTTATGTACAAGATTCAAGCAGACCAGGGTGGCTAGCCGAATGGCACAATCGCTCACGAAACGCTCACGAAACGAAGCGCTAGTAGATATCTATCTCTATCGCGCTTGCGTATTGGCGCGACAGAGCCAGCGGCGTATCGCTTTCGTTTGGCGTCGGAGAAATGCCATTGGGCTACGGGGCCTGAATAACATTAATGAATTAAGATTTATTTCAAAAGAAACCCGTCCGCTCTGCTGAATTCTAAATGACAGAACCTTCATTTATAAAATCGTAACTACATACAGCCGTCATCAGAAATATCGGAGCGGTCAACGTGGTCACAAATATCTGGACACGCCTCTATTGTCAAAGCGTTCAGTGTGAGATAGTATATCTTTCGTAGCTATCTATCTCTATCGCTCTTGCGTATTGGCGCGACAGAGCCAGAATACCTTTCTGCGGCGTTTCGTTTTCGTTTCGCGTCGCAGAAATGCCATTCAGCTACGGGGCCAGATATCTTTGAGCGCGCCGGCCGCGCAGATATTTCTGATGGCGACGGAACAATTTCCAAGCGACATACGCCCTTCTTTAAACTGCGCTCGTAAACACAAAAGTTGTAATTACATAGCGGTTTCTAGTAGACTTAGGTCCTTTTAGAGGTGATTGATGAATATTTAAATTGGGCGCCATGATGAGTCCTTCCATTATGTTAAACCTAACCGTCGCCAAATAACGACTTCTGTCGTATGGACTACTAAGTTAGTGATAATACCAATAAATATTTTGCAAGGTGAATTAAAGTCATTCGTCTTAGCCGTCTATTTTATTAACTGGAATTGGAACATTTTCAAAATGTGGACAGTTCACAGAGCTACTAATTAGTCTAATATAAATACCATATGATATCTTATTGGTTAAAGCAATTGCGTCCAACGAAGTAAGATAAACATGGAAGCCGCTTTTAAGAACATTACCGTTCAAATTCTTGGCACCGTTTAGCACACATACACAATTACGCCTACATTTACACAAGACAATACGTTTACAGGCCCTGTAATCAAAACTGGTAAACAAAACAATAGTCATCTCTTTTATAATAATGCACACAGATAAGTGTAGCTGAAATGCATATAATGTCACTAACTACCAATCAGCGATTTTATTCGGCTAATAACCTTCTTGCTGTACGTACTGGCAGCTAAGAATTCGCGGTTCATATTTGACTAAAATTTGACACGAAAAGGGATGAGTTTATGTCATACATTAAAGAACCAAGCAGAAATAATTTTAATTTTATGCATATTAAAAAATAACTACATAATTAATTTGTTGTTATGAAGTAACAACCTACATAAGAAAATAATAATTATGTCGTACACGTATGCCGCTATAATAAGTATTTTTATGGCTAGATAAATTCAATTTATATCTGTATATCAATGTACAGTCACGTTCAGGTTGTTGTCAGTTGCCATCTATTGTTAAAAGGTGTTAAACGTAGGCTTTCATTTTATAAATTTTACCTTTTCAGGGCTGGTCAGGTTTTTCAATCGCCAGATAAATAATATCTATTTTGTCAGATAAATGTCAGCTGTCACTGTAATTTATACGTGTGATGAAAAGGATAGTGATAACTTTATCTGGTAGATATATTTATCTGGCGACTAAAAAACCGGACCTTAAATATGTAATTACTTAGATGTCGTCACCGAAAGATAATAACATAGAACACTACTTTCAAACAAAATGCCAGACGAAAAGTGGTTCCAAGATCATAATACGCCGTACTGACACCGGACGTCACGTCTATTTATATTCTACAACTTTCTAAATTAACACGTTTAGGGACGCTTAGTGACGTCATCTGTCATAGACCAAAGGAAACAAATGACTACGCGTATGCTATACCATACCATACGTGTCCACGAATGTGTTCAGATTGGCCATTTAAACCACTATGCCGGTGACACAAGGTCTGTGATCAAAATAATCGAACTACTATGCCACTGACACGTACGTGTGTTTAAACAAGTTTACTGGCCTATATCGGCCGCACAGCAGGCAGGCAAACATGGTCGCGCGATATTAATCTCTTCTTCTCAGTCGTTCCCTCATGGCTGAGGATCGTGACCAACAGTGATTTCTCTCCACTTGACGCGGTCTAGGGCCATATGGGCGATATTAATAAAAATAAAATTATACAAAAATGAAAGTTTTTAAATATCAATGGCTATTAAAAATATTGCATAACATCATCCCCATACAAAAGTAGCTCGTACAAAATAAATCGAAATAATTATGATCCTCGCCAAATTACACATGAAACTTAATCCCATATTTATTTATTTTCCGACTGGCCGCCATTACCGCACTGACAAGCTCCGTGGCACAATTTTTAGGCCCCGCCTACCGTGGCACAATATTCGTGGGGTCATTTTTGAGAGCTCTTTAGACATCTAGGTATATTAACAATCGCTGATTGCGTCCCATATTTTTGACTAGCTTTTACCCGCGGCTTCGCCCGCGTAATAAAAGTATTCTTATTGAAACGTTTACAAAAAATAAGATTTTCATTTGGATCCGTAGGTTTCTTTGTAGGTACATCTGTCCGCGATTATTTCGATTAAGGTAAAGCGGGGCAATTCTCGACTGGGGGGCCATTGTAACTGATCTATTTGCTGTACGGTCAGCCAAGAACCTTACACTGCTTTTTGGCTGACTGTACCTTACACATATTACTATTGTTTTAAAAGAAATTCTTGCAATGATTGTAGAATTGTTACACAGCGACCACAGCGTAAGTAGTAGGTACGAATATGTATGTATTTTACCTATATAAATATTTATACTGGGGAAACTTCATACAATCCACATAGCCAGTATCTCGACGGTCGGTAGGGTAAAAAGTACTTCCTTGCATTATCGCTTACAATTTTTTCCATTTTGCTTATACTTATTGCAAATGTAAACATATAAAAGGCAAGCAAACAACGATCTTCTTACAGCACATTGAATATAATAGTTATCACGGATGCAGGATACTCGCAGATGCCTACTTACTAATCCCTTCCCGCTGAGCCCCTTGCTTTTTACATTGCCTAAATAGCGATTGCCGACCGGAATAATTTCCGACCCCAATCCCTATTCTTATCCCCGTCCCTATCTCTATCCTTGTCCCCGTCCCCATCCCCGTCCCGTCCCTGTCCCCGTCCCTCCCCTATCCCTATCCCTATCCCCGTCCCCGTCCCCTATCTTTATCCCTATTCCTATCCCTATCCCTATCCCTATCCCTATCCCTATCCCTATCCCTATCCCTATCCCTATCCCTATCCCTATCCCTATCCCTATCCCTATCCCTATCCCTATCCCTATCCCTATCCCTATCCCTATCCCTATCCCTATCCCTATCCCTATCCTATCCCTATCCCTATCCCTATCCCTATCCCTATCCCTATCCCTATCCCTATCCCTATCCCTATCCCTATCCCCCTATCCCTATCCCTATCCCTATCCCTATCCCTATCCCTATCCCTATCCCTATCCCTATCCCTATCCCTATCCCTATCCCTATCCCTATCCCTATCCCTATCCCTATCCCTATCCCTATCCCTATCCCTATCCCTATCCCTATCCCTATCCCTATCCCTATCCCTATCCCTATCCCTATCCCTATCCCTATCCCTATCCCTATCCCTATCCCTATCCCTATCCCTATCCCTATCCCTATCCCTATCCCTATCCCTATCCCTATCCCTATCCCTATCCCTATCCCTATCCCTATCCCTATCCCTATCCCTATCCCTATCCCTATCCCTATCCCTATCCCTATCCCTATCCCTATCCCTATCCCTATCCCTATCCCTATCCCTATCCCTATCCCTATCCCTATCCCTATCCCTATCCCTATCCCTATCCCTATCCCTATCCCTATCCCTATCCCTATCCCTATCCCTATCCCTATCCCTATCCCTATCCCTATCCCTATCCCTATCCCTATCCCTATCCCTATCCCTATGCCTATGCCTATGCCTATCCCTATCCCTATCCCTATCCCTATCCCTAACCCTAACCCTATCCCGTTCCCGTCCCCGTCCCCGTCCCCGTCCCCGTCCCCGTCCCCGTCCCCGTCCCTGTCCCTGTCCCTGTCAAATTATCATGCTAGGAGGTGAACTTTGAAAAATCCTTCCTATAAGGAACTTCCGTGTCAATTTGAAATCTTGAACCAGAAGTATAGATAAAAACTAAACCTACACTTATGGCTATTTTGGATATTTTAACCCCATTGCACAACAACAGGGGAGAAAATGTCTTTTCCACCTCATTAGATTTTAAAATCGTTGTATTTATCGTGATCAGCGACCCGATAAACCATAAAAACGATACCCATATTGTGTTTTTGACTTTACCTCCTTTAGGGGTCAAATTTTCAAAAAACCTGAAACATGTATTTAGTCATATGTCTTTAGGAATCCTCCTGTGAAGTTGTCCCTGTCCCTGTCCCTGTCCCTGTCAAATTATCATGCTAGGAGGTGAACTTTGAAAATCCTTTCTTAGTGCTCCTCTTATGGCTATGTTGGATATTTTAACCCTATTGCACTACAACAGGGGGTAAAATTTCTTTTCCACCACATTAGATTTTAAAATCTTATGTATTTATCGTGCTCAGCGACCCGATAAACCATAAAAACGATACCCATATTGTGTTTTTGGCTTTACCCCCTTTGCACCCCTTTAGGGGTCAAATTTTCAATAAACCTGAAACATGTATTTAGTCATATGTCTTTAGGAATCCTCCTGTGAAGTTTAGTATAAAATAGTCAAACTAATCTTGTTTCCCCATATAAACTTTGAACCCCCATTTGAGCCCCTTAGGTGGCGAATTTTAAAAAGTCCTTTCTTAGTGCTCCTCTACACTATATAAGGAACCTACGTGCCAAATTTGACATCTTTAGGACCAGCGGTTTCGGCTGTGCGTTGATATGTCAGTCAGTCAGTCAATATCTTCTTTTATATATATTTTTGATATTTAAACCCCATTGCACCACAACAGAGGAGAAGGTATTTCACTTCCGCCTCGTTAGATTTTAAAAACGTTGTATTTATCGTGATCAGCGACCCGATAAACCATAAAAACGATACCCATATTGATTTTTTTACTTTATCACCCCTTTTCACCCTTTTAGGGGTTAAATTTTCAAAAAACCTGAAACACGTATTCAGTCATATGTCTTAAGGAATCTTCCTGTGAAGTTTCGAATAAAATAGCAGCGTTTTACCTTACAATAAAACGCATATTAAGCGAAGTACCTTATTTGAAGCCTATTTTATTATATTTGAGAGAGCAATCCTGTTAACAGATGACGTAGCGGTTCACATATTAGCTGACAGTAGTCGCCATTATCCCCACCACCAGTTTTACCCTTCCAGTTTTATCCCCTCACCACCGGGCGGTGGCGCCTACGGGCGCCGTTTGCCTCATTGGTTCTCAAATTATAACCAAAACAAAGTTGCAATAAGTGTACAATTTACTAAAAAGGTTGCAATAATTATTTTAATTATGTACATTTTAAATAAAAACAGGGACATATCAGTATACATTGGAGTGTATAGGTGTTGGATTTTGCAACCTGAATGGTGAAGGTGATAAAATACATTAGTGAGTTAAACCTACCCTCCATGGGTGTAATAAAAGTAAAGTGGTGTATTGCAACGGAGTACTTTAGCCACTGGCGGCCTAAAAACTATAGGCTTCAAATAAGGTACTTCGCTTAATATGCGTTTTATTGTAAGGTAAAACGCTGCTATTAAGCTTCCTACCGTTATTTGAAGCCTATTTTATTATATTTGAGACCTGTCTATGACCGCCTGGTGGCCAGCATAACGCCAATGTGATTAATTCCTCATCATTAGTGAAACTGGTGGAAACAACTAGTGCACTTAATAATCTGCGTGTGTGGGTGAATCATTTCAATTCAACCAACTAAGTGGAATCTGCAGTGATACATGTTACTATTTTTGTGAATACTGTATTTTTAATAAATCAATGTGAATCAAGTTATAAGATTAAATCTTATTTCTAAAAGCGAGTTCATATTTTTATTTCATTTCACCCATAAAGTTATAATTTTCGGTATTGTCTGTTTCTATTAATTTCAGGATCCTTTATCATTACGCATCGATCTACTTCGCAAAAAGAAAGTGAAATCTTGTTGAGGCATTACAAGCCACAATGCTATTTATCTTTATCAAAGCATATATGTTAGATCTATAGATCTCAGTATAACTAAGGCATAATACTGTTTAGGTTACGTTACAGACACAAAATTATCTTCATGGCTTATTCCTTTGTATTAATATTTATTTGAAAGTTCTTATAGTCTTTATGAGGAATAAAGTGCACTTATACAACATTTTACAAAAACAACGGGATCTCCCTTGAAGATATATAAAATCGACTACAATATTTCCTTACTTTGTTGTTAGCATATAATGGCTAAACAATGTCAAGTGTGTACGTACAAATTTGAATAAAGGTGATCATTGCGTGATGTCACAGTATGTACATGCATTGTATTTCCAGGCCGATTTAAGTTGGCATATACGAACAAAAGACGAATTTCATGTGCCCACCTAAAGGTGAATAATAGTAGTATACAGAGCGCAGCTATTTAGGCAATAAATTATCTTTTAATTTATAAGATTTTCGTTTCAGTCCATTTTTAATATGTACCACCCTATAAGTGGTTTCATTTTGTTGTACATATACGTATTTGCAATTAGTTGGGTTGATATGGTAAGCAGCACTACCTTTGCTAATAAGTTGTAGTATAGCTAGAAAAACACTGGTTTTCACTTATCATTGTAATATATAAGTACCAACTATATCTGCTGGATACCCATTATGGTAAGATAAATAAATAACTTGGACTGTAGGCCTAACTGAAGCTTTAGTTATATTTGAAACAAGACTAAAAATAGTTCCAAAATAGATTTTAGCATTGATTTGGCCCCATAAATTAGTTATGTCACAGGCGCATAGCTCTAATATTAGTACATTTTATGTATTTTAGACGAGTAGCCAAGCAAGACACTAAATAATTCATAACTTATTTTTGTCAAAAACAAGGGAAGAATGTAGGCAGACTCGGCGATCAGTTCTTGTTGAACATTGGTAATATTCTTGCAGCAATAACCTTCGCAGTTATTTGCCTGAATGAAGCTCCCAGAATAATTAGTGTTTGATACTAAAAATCTTAAAGAGCCGTCTTTTAGCGTTAGGAGCAGATTCAAGCTAATGAAGAGGTACATGTTGTATGTACATTCTTCTAACGTCACATTTAGGATTACGGTGCATCCCTTTTCTCGAAAAGAACTTTGGCCTCCTTCTTACCCAGAGAGCGGGTTTCTGTGGGATGTTAGACAAGTTGTCTAGGAAATCTAGAAGGTTCTTGATTTGGAATCGATATCAATCATTTGATTTAAAAGCCTTGTATAGCATGGCTTATTGTCGTTCGGACAGGTACCGTACAGATAAATTTTATTCATCTCTGATCATATCATACCCTATGTGGGTCATAGGTATTTACATACGGTAAACATCCAAATTGTTCTTATATATATTATACGTGGAAGGTTAAAGAATTCCAACGTTATATTCACATACAGCGGGGTACAACCTTATATATTATTATGTCCACAGAAGGAAGTGAAGTGTCTAACTCATAGGAAATTAATAAAGGGTTAAAGATCTGAGTCTTTGATGACGTGAATTTGATAGTCAACACAAATTGTCAGGTTTTTGCAAGCCAATTACTCAGTTCCAGTATAGATTACCACAATCTTAGATATAGGAACAATTTGGTTATTTACCACTTTTACCAGGCAAGCTGGATTACGAAGATTACACCCACTAATCCAACCTTTATTTAATAAGGAACTAGGCTCATCCCGTTCCACGTGACTTGTATTCAAAGTCATTGATTTGGTGCTGGCACAGAATATATAAAAGTACAAGTACAGAAGGCTCACTGTCAACAACCTGTCAATGGACTGCATACGACATTGAGTTCTATTGCGCAGCGACAAGGTCGTCAAACTTTATGAGCCGCGAACTCGCGGCCGCTGGAATGTATGGAAGAAATGCGGAGTGAGCCGCCCCTGGTGCTGGTTTCAGCGCTAGTGCGAGCTTCACGCTGCTAGCGGAGCCGGCAATACATATGTGGTTGAAAGGAGCCATTGACCGGTAAGTTCACTTAGCTAGTCGCTGGCGGCTGAATAGGTTAGGTTAGGTTAGATATTTCATGAATATGATGATTTGTATTTGAAATGTGTATTTACTTAATAGCATGCGTTTTCGTGGTAGTAGCCCGATACGCAATAATACACAGTATATGACTTGTGGTTGCTTTGCGGAAGCATATATTTATGTTATTGTAATATGGCCAGACGCTTAATTAACCACTTTGCGGGTCTTCCCTATACGCAGGGGCTGTGCTAATATTCTGTCATTCCAATTTAAGTATATGTACTGCCGAAGCAAATACTACTTGCATTATCAAAGCACTTGTTTAGCGATATGTAACAGGCTAATACATATGTTTTATCATATCTTGCTTACCTACTTAAACCCTGCAAAAACAGTTTAAGAATGCTGTTTACATTAATTTAAGAATATCCGGTTCCTGATAGTTCTAGCAGAGAGCTGAGTTGTAAGTTTAACACGCCCTGCGGAGGCTATAGCCGTGACGGCCAAAATCTCTTCAGAGATTATGTTTCGTTGGCTGAATATTCACAATATATTCATAATATTCACACGCCTTACGCAGGCAAATTATGAATATTATGGAATGGCAGATAAAATTTTATAAAAAGGCAAGTTCTATGATCACGCTACATTGCGCAGGCCAGGACGGGCTTGCTATATTATTGGTAATTCATTACACTAGATAGATAGTCTCATAGAAGGAGCCTCTTTTATTTCGTCTGCTAGTGTAGCAGTCAAATAACAAAAAATAACAAACAAAGGCCTTGCGCAGGCTTGTTATTTGTTGGGTAAGTAGAAATACTTACACGTCTTGCGCAGACGGAAGTACGAGTAATTAAGATTAGATACATAGGCTTGGCGGAAACTTTCCTATTTACACGGATTTCCCGCTAACATTTGCCCAGCCTCGCAAATGGTCTCAATGGGTATCCCAAGCAACAATGTTATTATAATGATGTCTCTTTACGCCTTGCGCAAGCGGAAATTATTAGAGTAGGTATTCGAATAAAAAACAAATTTCGGGTCTTTTCTTTGTAACGCCAAATCTAGGATATGAGCTGATACAAATACTACATAGTCAACACATCTGCTTGCGCAGCAGAATAATAAATAAATTTATTGCACAACAACTTGTGTACTTAAATCAGCAGACAGCTACTTACTATTTATTTATAAATCCTATTTGGATAGAAGCAAAAGATCAATAGTGACTCTCCTGTATGTGGTAATTTACAACAGAGTAGGTACCTACTTTAAATAATAATGGTTATTCTGGTAAATTTCAGACCTCACACTATAGACATAGGGTGAAATAGCCATTTTTTAGACATAGAAAAGCATGTATATCACATTACAATTTTATATCACATACGGGGGTTTCACTCAAAATCTTTTACTTTAGCTAGAGTAGCAAACTTCCAGTAAGCTATTATTATTAGTACCGGAATTTTATTCAACGCTTACACTTAGAACGATGCATCAATAGTAGGCACTCTTTAATTAAGAATGAAGAAAATAGCATAATAGACTGGATCCCAATAGGGAATCCAATATGACACTAGAACCTTTACAAGTTGATACAACAAGGTTTTAAACGTGTCCTAGGTTTTATCTACTTAATCGTTAATGAATTGCATCTTAGCTTCTTGCGAGACTATCAAAATTTTGAAAGCAATCACTGTTACACGCCATAGCCTGCATAGTAATAATACTGGGGATATGCACGGAAAATATCAGGTCATAAAAATTTAAGCGTCCCTCACAAAATAGTAATCAAGTATCCTAATAGGATGCACTTTATCCTTGCGCAGGCTTGTGCAAAAAGTTTAATTACTTAGCAACCGTTAAGAACGTAAACTTTGCATCAAACAGACATTTATGCAAAATATGCTCATTCAGGAATGAGACCGCGACCATTTAACAACTTATAAATTATGACGACAAAGATGCGCCTTTCTTTTTATAACTAACGAACAATTTATGAAATCGTGGTCTAATTTAAACTGTCTCAATTCTCAATGACCTGATCCGTGCTTATGGCGAACCGATTCACTGTAAATAAAGTAAAACAAATGCTCGTCGCTTACTTACCGTGACGCCTTCGCTGCGCTCGAAATGTCAGCTTATCTAAAAATATTGCGACGGACAAGGAATGTCCGTCACGTTTTATTATTTATAATCGAACGGTAAAACCGTTAAAATATGAAATATTTTGTAAAATATTACATATTTTTTACTTACAAAAAATTCTAAGAATCTCAGAAATTCTAAGAATTTTTTGTAGTGAACCGTACGCTCCGAAGAACAGAACGCCAATGAGGCAAACGGCGCCCGTAGGCGCCACCGCCCGGTGGTGAGGGGATAAAACTGGAAGGGTAAAACTGGTGGTGGGGATAATGGCGACTACTGTCAGCTAATATGTGAACCGCTACGTCATCTGTTAACAGGATTGCTCTCTCAAATATAATAAAATAGGCTTCAAATAACGGTAGGAAGCTTAATAGTCAAACTAATCTTGTTTCCCTGTAACGTAGCAGATTTTTTGATAGTCGTAATTAAATATTTTAGATAAATTTAATTTTTGAATGAAACACTTCCTTCTCGTTCATTGCATTATCTGTTGCACTTCAAATGCACATATTTATGTTTATCTGTTGTAGGGTTGCCATACAACAAGTATTATTCGAAATTGTAGGTATTTTGGCTGTCATTCCAGGAAAACTTTATATTGTTTTGATATAGTATAGGTATTGATTTTTGGAAAATATAATATTTTAGAGACATGATAACAAATGTTATCATAGGTTTTTTAAGGCTGTTCTGGAATGATATTTGTTAGGTTTTGTTTACTTCAAGGTCTGATACAGAAACTGGAGTAATTTTCATTTAATGAATTAGAGTATTTTATTGTTTATTCGTTTGCCACCCGGCTTTTGTTTTGGGTCCTTTAAATTCGAGATCATTCAGTGCGCCGTTCTTTCTGTGACGAGATCCTCTTGTATAGTGATCGGACGGCCGTATAAGGGCCTGGAGCCCGGCATGCCACGTGCTGCCGTGGCGTTCCATATTTTGTGTGGTGCGTTCTGTCAGTCTGAGTAAGTAGATTTTATTGTGAGCTTTTGATATTTCCATGGCGTGAAACGTGGAGATGTTCTTAACCATAAATTGGTTTATTTCCAGCTGGCAGAAACATGCTAAGGGTGGGAGTGCTCCGTGGAGATCCTCGGTCTGCAGTCTGCAGGTCTTCGGTGAGCTCGCTTACATTTTTTGTTTAGTTTATCACAGTGTGTGAGGGCACTCGACTAATGTGACCAATTTATTTGTTTCATAGGAGTCGGGCAGAATTACAGAAGTAGAATTTAACAAGAACTTTTACAATTTTGATGTGCAAGGAAACTTTCTTTGGCGTTACTGGCGCAAGGTGCCTTTGGACCTTGTTTTCGTATGGAAGGGTCAGCCCTGTCCACGTGGCGAGGGGGCGTCAGCACCGGAGTCCGGGGAGCAGCCGGCTCATCCCTGACAAGGTGTGTCTCCTGCCGTTTCCTGCCGGTAATGCTGTGTAATTCAGGTTTTAATTTCTGTGTAAAGTAATTTCTGATTTCATTTATTTTTGAGAATTCTGGTGCATAACTTTAGGTAAATTCATATTTAGTTTTTGTAGAATAAATGGTTGTAAGAAACCTTTTTCCTGGACCCTCTTAAAGCGGCCCAGCTTTACCACTGAGCGTAGTTCTTATTTCATATATGGTGTCAAATTTAGTATTTTGGAAACATTAACTTAAACCTATCTGTAAGGCAAGATTTTGGTATAATAAATATATAAAATGTGATATTGTTTAATTTGTTTCTCCTCTAGCTTTCCTCCAGCAAGTATAGAGACACCATTTAGCTTTTGTTTTATTATAAATTTTGTGCTAATGTGGGTGTATTTACTTTGAACTAGCCGGAGCTTTCCATTCCATTTTATTTACCCCCCACCAAATACACCACCGTTACACTGGCGCCCTGGGTAACTTTGATTTTTAGTAATGACTTGCTGAAGGATAAGCCTAGATTTTGTTATGCACCAGAAATTACTTTAATTTTTTTTGTGTCTCACCTTTTGTGAAACTTTTAGTAACTATTTTGAAGTTAAATGTTTGTTGCATTGTATTTTTGGTATTAGCATACATTTTGTGTTTTTATTTTATGTTGATTTGACATATAATTTTTAAAAAAAGAGTTACATTTTGTGTGATACATTTTGAGGTTAACAAATTTTGCTGACTTAACTAATATCAAAGCACATGTTTGTTTTGAATAATTTTGGATACTATTTTGGATTTTTTAGTCAAGTTTTTCGTATGCTTTGGCATTTTAGTATTTCTTTTTGGAGAAATAGTGTAAAGTTAACTTTTCAATTAGAACAATATTTTATGAAATTGATATTTGTTTGAATTTTGTTTGGGAACTTTTTAGTTTTATAATTTTGACCAACTGTTTATTGGAACTGCAATTTTAGTAATGATTTTTGTTAGTATTTGTTACTTTTGACTATTTTACACTGCAATGTAATTGTTTTGATGGATTAAGCTAATATACATAATAGTTTATTACGGATTAAGTTTTATTAAGGAAAACAATTGTATTTGTTAGTATACTTTTAATTTTTCACTTTCAAACACCAGAATTTTCAACACAGTATATTTTATTAGATATCACAGCACATAATTTCACAGCTTATTAGTTAATAAAGTTTATAGTAAATCACTGTTCTTCATAGGTTGTGATGTGGTGAAAGCGACACCACTATTTTGTTTTTCAGAGTTCTTCGGGATAGCTGGCAGCAGTGTCCGGCAAGCTTCTTTAGTGATGTCATTTAAATTTGAAAATGAAGATATTCTTCTCCGGCGTGTTTGCGCTTTTAGTTCCAATGACAGTTTACAGGATAAATTTTCAATTTTACACACTTCCTGTGATCCGGTGTCCAGTAGTGGGAATGGCTGGATCCTTTTGTTGGTTTTGTTTCGTGGTTTATGTATCCAAATTCAGCATTTAGTAGAAATCTGTAACAATTTCATTTTAATTTAGAAGTATGCAATACAGGTTAGTTTGGTTATTTTTTTTTAGTTTGTTCACCTGAAGGGTTGAGACAAGCAGGTGTCGTCAACCTGTAGGGCTGTAACAATGATTTTGGTTTGTTTTGGAAGTTTATAGTCTATAGACTATAACTTTGATTTCGCCCGGTCTAGCTGAGTTTTTTTTTGGGAATGCTGAACATCGGTCCTGGCGGTTGGTTTTTTGGCTTACTCAGCACAACAAGCTTTATTGCAAGTTGCACTGAGAAGGCCAACGGTTTGTTTACTGTTTTGGAAATTAGCGGAGGTTTTTTTTTCTATATGCAGCGCAGTTGGCCGCATAGTTTTTTTCACCCTCCGAGGGTTGACGCGGGTTCGAGATTTTTTTTAAATATTTTTTTTTGTGGTCAAACAGTAGTTTTGCTTGTTTTTAAATACCTTTTGGTATAATTTTGTAGATTTTGGGGGATTTTTTTTTTGAGATTTTGCAGTCTCGAAATTGCGTCAGGTTTCTTTGATTCTGATATTTTTTTGGTAGGTTTAGTTTTCTTGCCTTCAGATTTTGTTTTTTTTTTTGATGAAAGTCGCTGAGGACAGCGAGCGGTTCACCTACGTTGAACCTTAAATCGGGAAGGGGGGTATTGTAACGTAGCAGATTTTTTGATAGTCGTAATTAAATATTTTAGATAAATTTAATTTTTGAATGAAACACTTCCTTCTCGTTCATTGCATTATCTGTTGCACTTCAAATGCACATATTTATGTTTATCTGTTGTAGGGTTGCCATACAACAAGTATTATTCGAAATTGTAGGTATTTTGGCTGTCATTCCAGGAAAACTTTATATTGTTTTGATATAGTATAGGTATTGATTTTTGGAAAATATAATATTTTAGAGACATGATAACAAATGTTATCATAGGTTTTTTAAGGCTGTTCTGGAATGATATTTGTTAGGTTTTGTTTACTTCAAGGTCTGATACAGAAACTGGAGTAATTTTCATTTAATGAATTAGAGTATTTTATTGTTTATTCGTTTGCCACCCGGCTTTTGTTTTGGGTCCTTTAAATTCGAGATCATTCAGTGCGCCGTTCTTTCTGTGACGAGATCCTCTTGTATAGTGATCGGACGGCCGTATAAGGGCCTGGAGCCCGGCATGCCACGTGCTGCCGTGGCGTTCCATATTTTGTGTGGTGCGTTCTGTCAGTCTGAGTAAGTAGATTTTATTGTGAGCTTTTGATATTTCCATGGCGTGAAACGTGGAGATGTTCTTAACCATAAATTGGTTTATTTCCAGCTGGCAGAAACATGCTAAGGGTGGGAGTGCTCCGTGGAGATCCTCGGTCTGCAGTCTGCAGGTCTTCGGTGAGCTCGCTTACATTTTTTGTTTAGTTTATCACAGTGTGTGAGGGCACTCGACTAATGTGACCAATTTATTTGTTTCATAGGAGTCGGGCAGAATTACAGAAGTAGAATTTAACAAGAACTTTTACAATTTTGATGTGCAAGGAAACTTTCTTTGGCGTTACTGGCGCAAGGTGCCTTTGGACCTTGTTTTCGTATGGAAGGGTCAGCCCTGTCCACGTGGCGAGGGGGCGTCAGCACCGGAGTCCGGGGAGCAGCCGGCTCATCCCTGACAAGGTGTGTCTCCTGCCGTTTCCTGCCGGTAATGCTGTGTAATTCAGGTTTTAATTTCTGTGTAAAGTAATTTCTGATTTCATTTATTTTTGAGAATTCTGGTGCATAACTTTAGGTAAATTCATATTTAGTTTTTGTAGAATAAATGGTTGTAAGAAACCTTTTTCCTGGACCCTCTTAAAGCGGCCCAGCTTTACCACTGAGCGTAGTTCTTATTTCATATATGGTGTCAAATTTAGTATTTTGGAAACATTAACTTAAACCTATCTGTAAGGCAAGATTTTGGTATAATAAATATATAAAATGTGATATTGTTTAATTTGTTTCTCCTCTAGCTTTCCTCCAGCAAGTATAGAGACACCATTTAGCTTTTGTTTTATTATAAATTTTGTGCTAATGTGGGTGTATTTACTTTGAACTAGCCGGAGCTTTCCATTCCATTTTATTTACCCCCCACCAAATACACCACCGTTACACACAAACTTACAAACAAACATACAAACTTTGAACCCCCATTTGACCCCCTTAGGAGGTGAATTTTGGAAAATCCTTTCTTAGTGCTCCTCTACACTACATAAGGAACCTACGTGCCAAATTTGAAATCTCTAGGACCAGCGGTTTCGGCTGTGCGTTGATATGTCAGTCAGTCAGTCAGCTTCTTCTTTTATATATTTAGATTAGCAAGTCCATAACTGCAAGTCCCGCTCCAAAACGAAATTGCGGCCAATTATAAGGAACACTTTGTTCCAATTACAAAATTCGTTCCTTTTTCGAATTCAATCCCCGAGTTTGAATGTTTGATTAGCTACATTCATTAATTTGAGATCGCAGATCACCACACTCTGACTCCGCATGTCTTCAAGGAACAATGGTCATTAATGGTGTTCCAGACCTATTAACCTGCCGGCGTATCATGCTGCCAATTTTATCACTTATCCACGTGGATAAAGCATCCGTCACGCTTTAGCAAGTATGTCAGTGTGTATGTATGTGTGTCAAGATGAGACTACTAGAATGAAGATTTTGGTATAATAAATATATAAAATGTGATATTGTTTAATTTGTTTCTCCTCTAGCTTTCCTCCAGCAAGTATAGAGACACCATTTAGCTTTTGTTTTATTATAAATTTTGTGCTAATGTGGGTGTATTTACTTTGAACTAGCCGGAGCTTTCCATTCCATTTTATTTACCCCCCACCAAATACACCACCGTTACACACAAACTTACAAACAAACATACAAACTTTGAACCCCCATTTGACCCCCTTAGGAGGTGAATTTTGGAAAATCCTTTCTTAGTGCTCCTCTACACTACATAAGGAACCTACGTGCCAAATTTGAAACCTCTAGGACCAGCGGTTTCGGCTGTGCGTTGATATGTCAGTCAGTCAGTCAGCTTCTTCTTTTATATATTTAGATTAGCAAGTCCATAACTGCAAGTCCCGCTCCAAAACGAAATTGCGGCCAATTATAAGGAACACTTTGTTCCAATTACAAAATTCGTTCCTTTTTCGAATTCAATCCCCGAGTTTGAATGTTTGATTAGCTACATTCATTAATTTGAGATCGCAGATCACCACACTCTGACTCCGCATGTCTTCAAGGAACAATGGTCATTAATGGTGTTCCAGACCTATTAACCTGCCGGCGTATCATGCTGCCAATTTTATCACTTATCCACGTGGATAAAGCATCCGTCACGCTTTAGCAAGTATGTCAGTGTGTATGTATGTGTGTCAAGATGAGACTACTAGAATGTAACCGGTACATTGAGCGGATACTGTCCACGCCATCGCCAGAAACTATTTTGTCATTATATGAAGGTCACTTTTCATACAAATAATGCGTTTTATTTAAAACAAAAGAAACTGTTGTCATACATTTTGTTGCGTGGTTTCTGTATAAAACAAAGTTTTTCTATGAATTTAACTTTAACTCAGCACCTCTCTTGCATTAAACAAATATTGGGTTGGTAAGAAAGTAATGAGCGATCGATTGAATTCCACATAAAATTTTTGAGAGAGTTCTAGAATCTTCTATGGTCGAAAGTATATAAAGGGCGAGTCGCACAGTTTCTCGTCAGTCATTCACTAGCTGTCGCCGAGCTAATATAAGGAAGAAAATGGACGAATTAAAAGTGCATGTAAGGCATTGCTTACTATATGAATTTCAGTCTGGCCATTCAGCCGCCGAAGCAGTGCGTAATATATGTCAGCGTGTTGCTCCTGAAGTTGTGTCTGAGGCCACGGCGAAACGATGGTTCCAGCGGTTTCGTAGTGGCGACTTTTCATTATCAGATCAACCTAAGTCTGGTCGACCGGTGAAGATTGATGTAGCCAAATTAAAAACCTTAATTGTAGGAGATCCGAGGCTAACGAGTCGTACTCTTGCTACCGAGTTAGGCTGCTCTCATGTCACCATAGAAACACATTTACACGAGTTGGGAAAAAACTACAAATACAGTGTTTGGATACCGCACGAACTTGATAGACATCAACTAAACGGCCGTGCCGATATCTGCATACAACTTCTGTCTTTTCGCCGCACATTCAACTTGTTGGACCATCTTATTACTGGAGATGAAAAATGGGTCTTTTATATAAATCACACACGCAAACGTCAGTGGCTAGCTCCAAACGAAAAAGGAATAGAGGCACTAAAAACAGAGCCTCACCCGAAAAAAGTTATGCTGTCCGTTTGGTGGGATATTCATGGTATTATTCACTGGGAACTCCTACCAAGTGGAATGACTGTTACCGCATCAGTATATTGTAATCAGCTTGAAAATTTAAACCAAAAAATCTGTCAGAATCGTCCACAGTATGCTAAAGTTTTTTTCTTACACGACAATGCTCGCCCACACATTGCAAAAGTGACTCGGCTAAAGCTATTGGAGCTAGGTTGGAAAGTGATACCTCATCCACCGTACTCTCCAGATTTGGCACCTACGGATTACGCATTGTTCAGATCGCTAAGCAATGCCTTGAATGAAAAAAAGTTCGATGATCAAGCCCAACTACGACAGTACATAGCTGAGTTTTTTGAATCTAAACCTAAGAACTTCTTCGCCGATGCTATTCATTCTTTACCAGAACGATGGAGACAAGTAGTAGATAACGAATGCCGTTATATTTTTGATAAATGATTAAAATAATAAATTAAATAAAAATTACAATATTGGTTATGATTCGCTCATTACTTTCTTACCAACCCAATACTTTCCTTGGCACAATGCTAATCCCGATACCTATGTTCAAGCGCGGATCCAGCTTCGTGCCCAGGGGGGGGTCACGTGGTAAAGGCCAAGGCCCCCCGGGGGGGGGTCACGTGGTCTATTTGTATGGCCAGCCTAGGCTCCAGGGGGGGGTCATGACCCCCATGACCCCCCCCCCCTGGATCCGCGCATACCTATGTTACTTTAAACAGAAAAAAGTTAACGTTACAATGCTCAAAATAAATATGAGGATTTGCCCCACAGATTTGCTGCTCTCATATTTACCTCATCTATTTAGTAACTGATCTGTGGTTGAGAGTTCGAGTCGCCTTTAAATGGTTTGTTTAAATTTAAACGTCCCAATTGTTTAAGGTCTGGAGACTTCGGGATTCGGGGATTAGGGATTGAATGTAACTTGATGAAAGAGTTATTAGGAGAGCTCGAAACGTTTTGTGAAGATCCGTGAGCGAGCTTATAATTGTATTACTTATTTATGACAATGTTTCATGTACCTAGGTATAAGTAAATTAAGAAAAAACTTTAAAGAAATAATAATTAAAATTTTGAAATAACCCCCGACCGCGACATAGTGGTCCGATTTTCATGAAACATGGCTAAGAACACTCCCGACTAACTCAGCTTTCAAACAAAAAAAAAAAACTAAATCTAAATCGGTTCATCCGTTCGGGAGCTATACCACAGACACACACACAGACAGACATACAGACAAACAGACAGACGGATAGACACGTCAGTCAAACTTATAACACCCGGTCGTTTTTGCGTCGGGGGTTAATAAAACTCATATAATTAGCACTGATAACTATTTATTATAATTTATAACAATACCTAGCTACCATACTTTTATAAAAGTGCAGTAACTACTGGACAAAACTGACGCACTGCGTCAGAAAGCGGTCGTAATTTATAACCGCCCGCTTGTAAGCGAGAACCCGCCCGGCGGGTTCCCCGGCATCTGAGCAAAGTTCACGAGTGCCCGCCACGCGGGTTCTTGGTTGCGAACGTGAAGATAAGACTCACGACCACTGCACTTTGACTAGCTTCCATAATTCTTCAATAATAAACGGCTTCAGGTACTCAAAATCACCGCGCATGTGTGCTAACGTAGGGAAAGAAATAAAACTGAAACAAACATACAAAAATATTAGTCAGAGACTAAACCAAAAAAGCCACACCTCTCATAGCAGCCTCTAGCTGTAGGCCTAGCACATGATTGCCGCGAGAGTATGTCGCCGCGAGATACATCACACGTCTTTTTCTAAATGTATTAATGACATAAGGACGAATAGTCTATCTCGCGGCGACGTACTCTCGCAGCAATCATGTGCTAGGTCTACTGAAGTGACAGGCGTTGACGCTAGGTGGCGGTCGAAACGCAGCCTAGCTCTGTCGCGCCACTATGTTCCATATTAAAAGCGATAGGGAGAGGTACCTAGGGAAGAAAAGTCCCCTTTCCGAATAGGTGATGTAAACAATTTTCACAACTTTTTAGGATATAAAAAGCGTTGTACTCTTTCCAAAATCCACAAGTATTGCATTGCGGTTCTTCTATACGTTGCAGCAAGCTCATTTGCCATACATACTGCAATCGCTTGCGTTGAACGCATCGATCAAAACAACCGCTCAACAAATTCGGCAGCCATTTTGTTGTCGATTGAGCCGTCAGAATCAAGTGTCCATCAACACGCAGACGCTTCCATATTTCATGTCATGTTGACTTAGCTAGCGGAAACGAAACATTGAAAAAATATTATTTTTCACGCTGGCGAAGCCTGCGAATTGGATTTTTTCACTTGACTTGCTTGAAATTGGAACTGAGATTTTACTATGAGTATTTGATTGTTACTAGGAGTAGACGTCTTGGAAATAGTTATTTGTTATACAAGGGGGCAAAGTTGTATTTTAACGCCGAGTGTGGAATTGAAAAACGAGCAAGTGAAAGGATTGTATAATTCGAGAATAGAATCCTGAACTTGCGAGTTTTTTAACACACGAGAAGTAAAATACATTTGCACCCGAGTGCACAAAACTTTTCCCCTCACTATAGCGAGGAAACTACAACGCAAAAAAATGCGTTTATCACTGCTTCCAGTAGTTCCACAGGTGGTAAATCAACTTAATTACTAGATTCACCTACTTTTATCAATTTTAAAGCAGTTAATTTGACTTTATTCAAGGTCAAATTACTTTACCCACTAGTGGATAAAATGCGTTTTTACCCGCTGGTATTAAAGGACAAAACACGTGTTTCCGCGCTAGTGAGGGGAAAATGTCATTTATTGTATGACGAAAATGAATTGTGCAAAGTGTTTATAAATATATACCGTGGGCCTGAATAACCCGAAAGATTTTAACAGTGTATTCCTGACCACATATAGAGACTATAATGTCATTATGAAATTTGGCTTAAATTCAGTAAAAAGTATTCAAAAATCTAAAAACAAATTTTAAATTTTTTGCTTGTTTTTAAATCAAACACGCGTGGTTACAATCCTTTGTGGGCTTCTTTTACTAGACTCATTACGATACGTATAGGCTGTATCAGGGGCGGCTCACTCCGTGATTCTATCGCCGCGCTACAAGTACATGCTGGCGGCCGCGAGTTCGCGGCCTAATCAGGGGTTGCGCGCGTTCTCGCGGAACGCACGTTCGCACTTTCTATTGTTACTTTACGTTGCGAATTTTTTTTTAGGTTCATATGCGTTGTCCTCGTGTGGAATGGCTAATAATGTTTACTTAAATAAATATCTTGAATAAAATAAATACCATAGGACATTTTTACACATATCTACTATTGATTAAGTCCCCCGGAAAGGTTCAATAAGGCTTGTGATGATGGAACTTAAACAAAAATATATAAATACTATATATATAATAGTATAACATTTTATTGAGTATTAATTTGTTTTAATCCATAGGCAACCCTATCGCCGAACGCCGCGCACGTGCGGCTCATTTCTTTGTTAGAATTTTGTAGGCATTTAAAAAGGCGGCATGTCGCGAACATCAAAGTAGTGGGCCTTCTGTACTTGTACTATTATATATTCTGTGGCTGTATCGCCTTCGGCTCGGCTATAGTCTGTGGCCATGAGTAAACCCAATTATAATTTAAGAAAATACACACAAAAACACCCGGACAGGGCAAACTTTCCTTTAATACAATATTAGTTTAACTTACCATATTCTTGAAATAAAGTCGTTCTTTGGGAACCCTGCAGGGAGGCTTTTTAGGAGCAACTTGGCTAGGCTCCGCACGGATACTCAGTTGAGGAACCTGTCGAAATGTAATCCTTTTAGGGCCACTTGCGCCAAGGAAAATGGAGCGTTAACCCACCACTTTAAATGGAATTTAACAGTTGACAGCTCACTAACCCTGAGTTAAGTGGTTGGTGCAAGTGGGCCTTAGTGTGCGAGTGGAGTACTAGTACTATAGAGTTTGTGCATTAGTTTAGGGCTGCACGTGTTTACCAGTCCCTCGAAGGCAGGATGCAGGGCGACTCTTGACAACCTTAAGGCCTACAGCCAACAAGACCTTACAGCCCAAAGAATCTGGAACTTCCTGCAGTGCCTGGATTCAACGAGCTTACTTCAGTAAGGATATTTAATCACTAAGGGCCGTCACAACAGATCACTACTGGTCTACGTGACGCAGAAAGCCCCCCCCCCCCACAATAATAATAAAATAATAACCGTATTACCTGGCGCTGAAGTGGACGTCTTGAGCGCTTGTTTGCGCAGCTCAGCTCTGGAGCCTAAAAACAATAAATAATAGTTAATAAAGACTACATTCGAGTCACTTTTGTAGGAGAAAAGTAAGTGTTTCTATATAAAAAAAGAATCGACTGTCTTTTGCCATGCTGTATGTGTCTCATGTTCGTTAGGACCATAAACACAACTGTAAGTTTATATCAAAATAAGAAAAATAAAATGTAACGATGGGTCATCTTAATAATAGGTGCCCGCACCTTCATTTAGATTTAAATATAACCCAAATCCGTTATCTAAGGGTCCGAAAGGGACTAGACGGGACCGAGCCAATCTCACAGGTAATGCAGTCATTTTTGCGTGTACACGGTGTATACATATACCCTCATTTGCAAATGTAAACACCCTGTTTGGACCGGGAAGCGTTTACGTACTAGCACAGAATATATAATAGTACAAGTACAGAAGGCCCACTACTTTGATGTTCGCGACATGCCGCCTTTTTAAATGCCTACAAAATTCTAACAAAGAAATGAGCCGCACGTGCGCGGCGTTCGGCGATAGGGTTGCCTATGGATTAAAACAAATTAATACTCAATAAAATGTTATACTATTATATATATAGTATTTATATATTTTTGTTTAAGTTCCATCATCACAAGCCTTATTGAACCTTTCCGGGGGACTTAATCAATAGTAGATATGTGTAAAAATGTCCTATGGTATTTATTTTATTCAAGATATTTATTTAAGTAAACATTATTAGCCATTCCACACGAGGACAACGCATATGAACCTAAAAAAAAATTCGCAACGTAAAGTAACAATAGAAAGTGCGAACGTGCGTTCCGCGAGAACGCGCGCAACCCCTGATTAGGCCGCGAACTCGCGGCCGCCAGCATGACTTGTAGCGCGGCGATAGAATCACGGAGTGAGCCGCCCGGTACTAGTGCTTAGGTAAAAAGGATTTTAGAAGGGACGGAATCGATACGACAAGTTGACGATGTTGATGATAATAAAGGATTTTCCTACCATAAAACAAATATATTGTATTATACTCGTAATTAATTTAACATTTCTCTCTACGAATCAGCTACTTTTCGGGTTCCGTACCTCAACAGGGAATAACGGAAACCATAAGAATGACTTTGATTTTCTTTCGTTTGTCTGTCTCCTGTCTTGACTTCTCTGAATATGTACCTACCGTTTACCTCACCTTCACTGCTATTTAGAATAAGTACTTATTATGTACTTATTAAGTAAACAAACTTTCACTGTTAAACGTAAGCATGTCGTGTTTGCCTGTAATTGGGTGAATACCAAAGCAAGCTATTTTATTTTCCGTTTATATGTAAGATTATGTATTACACCTGTTGGCGTTATGTATTAACCTAGAAAAGCGTAAAATACTATACCTAGAAAAGTCGCGTAGTTTTTATTGTAAATAAAACCATAATATGGTACCTACATATTATAGGTACTAGTCTAGTCTAAAGTTCCTTGAAGCTGTGAAAATCTAAATTAATATTACTAACATAACAAAGTCTCCATATCTGTACCGTATAAAGGCCGACGGGCAGCGTCCGGCCCAACCGTTTACAACCATGATAGCAGGTAGGTCTGGCAGATTAGTTACCGGAAACGCACGTTACACCCACGATTTGGTTCAAAATAGGACATTCGGTGACAGGACAGGATACGTAGCCAAACGCACTAACGCTCTCGACAACATCTGGCCCCGTAGCCAAACGCACTAACGCTCTCGACAACATCTGGCCCCGTAGCCGAATGGCACAAACGCTCACGAATCGAAACGCTCGTAGATATCTATCTCTGTCGCTTGCGTGTATTGGCGCGACAGAGCCAGACTACCTTTCGCGGCGTTTCGTTTTCGTTTCGCGTCGAAGAAATGCCATTCGGCTACGGCACCTGGCCCCGTAATACGGTTATTACCGCGCCAGGTAATACGGTTATTATTTTATTTATTCGTTCTTTCCATATCTCGGCACCATGGGGCCGAAGCCAACAGCGCAGAGGCCCTTTAGAACAATTTAATCTAACAAGCAAGGGATACCCCTGATACATCCGTACAATGTGATACATCCGGAGATGGTCCCCGCCAGGTGCAAAGACTATTTCAGTGCAGCACTTTTTGTACTACAATGGGAACTAAGGTCATTAGACATTTCTGCGACGCGAAACGCCACCGAAACGCCTGACGTCGCGTCGATGATTGCCATTCGGATGTGCAGATATTCGTACAGTAAACTACAAAGAGATGTATCCATTTCTTCACTAATAAGTTGTAATAAGGTGAAAAAGTGGATACATCTCTTTATAATAAGGTGAAAAAGTGGATACATCTCTTTGTAATAAGGTGAAAAAGTGGATACATCTCTTTATAATAAGGTGAAAAAGTGGATACATCTCTTTGTAATAAGGTGAAAAAGTGGATACATCTCTTTATAATAAGGTGAAAAAGTGGATACATCTCTTTGTAATAAGGTGAAAAAGTGGATACATCTCTTTGTAATAAGGTGAAAAAGTGGATACATCTCTTTATAATAAGGTGAAAAAGAGGATACATCTTTTTGTAGGCGACTGTGCTATGAGTTCAAAATACGTTGCTTGATAGCAAACGTTATGGAAAATGACACAATTTATGAAGAAATTGGACAGCGCCCCCAAACGGTCACTTTTGGAACTGAAAATACAATACGATTTAGCCCACTGGTGGTGAAGCCGGGAATAACAACCACAAATAAAAAAAATATCCATACTAATATTATAAATAATTTTGGTAAGGCAAAAGCTAGTAATAAAATAATTTTGGTTTGGTCTCTACTTCGATTTTCTTTTACTGTCGGACAAACAGACATTTTTATTAAAAATGCACTGTAAATACTGGTAGCGATTAGGGTCCGTGATCTTTCAACACCCGTGGAGAGGTTCCTAGGGAGCCCTAAAATGGCTCCTAGCAATAACCTCTGATATTTCTGATATTTGACGACCGGTCTGGCGTAGTCGGTAGTGACCCTGCCTGCTAAGCCGATGGTCCTGGGTCCGAATCCCGGTAAGGGCATTTATTTGTGTCATACGCTTTGTTTCTGAGTTATGGGTTTTTTTTAAATGTACGTGTACCAACTATACTAAAAACTAGTACGCCAAATCTTGGGATTAGTTGTCGATGCGGACCCAAGGCTCTCATGAGCCGTGGCGAATGCCGGGATAACGCAAGGAGGATGATGACATATACTCTATAGTTTACCGGGATTCGATCCTAGTTCCAAATTATCAGACATCGTCTTAGCAGGTAGTGTCAGTGTCAGTAGGTACGACACGCAACTAGTGGTAAAAAAAATCGACGCATCTATATTTGAGATACATCACAGTAAATATTGAGCGCTTAGGACCCGTGTAGAGGCCCCTAGGGAGCCCTGAAATGACTCGTAGCAATAACCTCTGATACTTGAGGGTACTTCACTATTGTAGCCTTACCACGAGATATCGTCGGGACGAAGGAAGAACAATATTGGTTCTGCTTTCAACAAGAACTTTTTGAAGTGAAACTTCTAATGCGACTTCCAACTGACAGCGCGTAACACTCAGTCATTGTTACTTTGCGTGGAATGCCGCTCACTCAGCGCGTAACATTCTGTCTCAACGCGACTCACTCAATCCATTCATTCACTTATTCACTCAGTCAGAGACAGAACAGAATGCCTAGAATGGTTTTGAATGGTGGAATGGTTGGTTGGAATGTGTGTGTTTTATATTTAGATCGAGTGTAAAATGAGTTTGTTTTTTCAATAATTTGAGTAAATAGCAATGTAAAATATTGGGTTGGTAAGAAAGTAATGAGCGATCGATTGAATTCCACATAAAATTTTTGAGAGAGTTCTAGAATCTTCTATGGTCGAAAGTATATAAAGGGCGAGTCGCACAGTTTCTCGTCAGTCATTCACTAGCTGTCGCCGAGCTAATATAAGGAAGAAAATGGACGAATTAAAAGTGCATGTAAGGCATTGCTTACTATATGAATTTCAGTCTGGCCATTCAGCCGCCGAAGCAGTGCGTAATATATGTCAGCGTGTTGCTCCTGAAGTTGTGTCTGAGGCCACGGCGAAACGATGGTTCCAGCGGTTTCGTAGTGGCGACTTTTCATTATCAGATCAACCTAAGTCTGGTCGACCGGTGAAGATTGATGTAGCCAAATTAAAAACCTTAATTGAAGGAGATCCGAGGCCAACGAGTCGTACTCTTGCTACCGAGTTAGGCTGCTCTCATGTCACCATAGAAACACATTTACACGAGTTGGGAAAAAACTACAAATACAGTGTTTGGATACCGCACGAACTTGATAGAGATCAACTAAACCGCCGTGCCGATATCTGCATACAACTTCTGTCTTTTCGCCGCACATTCAACTGGTTGGACCATCTTATCACTGGAGATGAAAAATGGGTCTTATATATAAACCACACACGCAAACGTCAGTGGCTAGCTCCAAACGAAAAAGGAATTGAGGCACCAAAAACAGAGCCACACCCGAAAAAAGTTATGCTGTCCGTTTGGTGGGATATTCATGGTATTATTCACTGGGAACTCCTACCAAGTAGAATGACTGTTACCGCATCAGTATACTGTAATCAGCTTGAAAATTTAAGCCAAAAAATCTGTCAAAATCGTCCACAGCATGCTAAAGTTTTTTTCTTACACGACAATGCTCGCCCACACATTGCAAAAGTGACTCGGCTAAAGCTATTGGAGCTAGGTTAGAAAGTGATACCTCATCCACCGTACTCTCCAGACTTGGCACCTACGGATTACGCATTGTTCAGATCGCTAAGCAATGCCTTGAATGAAAAAAAGTTCGATGATCAAGCCCATCTACGACAGTACATGCTGAGTTTTTTGAATCTAAACCTAAGAACTTCTTCGCCGATGCTATTCATTCTTTACCAGAACTATGGAGACAAGTAGTAGATAACGAAGGCCGTTATATTTTTGACAAATGATTAAAATAATAAATTAAATAAAAATTACAATATTGGTTATGATTCGCTCATTACTTTCTTACCAACCCAATATTTAAAACAGTAAAAAGGTGGACGTAACTAAACGCAAAAACGTGATGGTCACTTGACAAAATGTTTTTGAGGTTATGTTAGGAAGCTTCACTTCTTTCGTGCGGAGACTCCACGCACTGTTTTCATTTAGTTCAACAAATATATTTTCCCCTCACTATCTCGGAAACACGTGTTCTATCCTTTAATACCAGCGGGTAAAAACGCATTTTATCCACTAGTGGGTAAAGTAATTTGACTTTGAATATAGTCAAATTAACTGCTTTAAAATTGATAAAAGTAGGTGAATCTAGTAATGAAGATGATTTACCACCTGTGGAACTACTGGAAGCAGTGATAAACGCATTTTTTGCGTTGTAGTTTCCTCGCTATAGTGAGGGGAAAAGTTTTGTGTTACACTCGGGTGCAAATGTATTTAACTTCTCGTGTGTTAAAAAACTCGCAAGTTCAGGATTCTATTCTCGAACCACTCGCTTCGCTCGTGGTTCAACTATAGAATCCTTTCACTTGCTCGTTTTTCAATTCCACACTCGGCGTTAAAATACAACTTTGCCCCCTTGTATAACAAATAACTATTCTCCTCACTAGCTCGGAAACACGTGTTTTATACTTTAATGCCAGCGGGTAAAAACGCATTTTATCCACTAGTGGGTAAAGTAATTTGACCTTGAATATAGTGAAATTAACTGCTTTAAAATTGATAAAAGTAGGTGAATCTAGTAATGAAGATGGTTTACCACCTGTGGAACTACTGGAAGCAGTAAACAAATTTTTTTGCGATGTAGTTTCCTCGCTATAGTGAGGCGAAAAGTTTTGTGTTACACACGGGTGCAAATCTATTTTACTTCTCGTGTATTGAAAAACTCGCTAAGTTCAGGATTCTGTTTTCGAACCACTCGCTTCGCTCGTGGTTCAACTATAGCATCCTTTCACTTGCTCGTTTTTCAATTCCACACTCGGCGTTAAAATACAACTTTGCCCCCTTGTATAACAAATAACTATTAACATGGCGATATCCGATGGCGGTACTCCGACAGCGATATAAAATAAAAAAAATAAAAAAATAAAATGCGTTTATTTCAGACTAACATGTGTCCATAGTTTGTTAGTAACAATAACAAGACATCTTAAATTAACTATATTAGTACCTAATCCTAAATGAAGTGAGGACCAATGCCTGATTAGGCCACTGTCCCACCTCTCGGCCACTACGCTCAGGAGGCTGTGGCGGCTGTCGCGGACTCTGCGGAGCACTGCGGCGCAGCGCTTGCGCAGCGTCGCGTGAAAACCATCTACGTGCGCGTTCGCGAACATGCCGGATGCGCTGCAGTGCCGCGGCAGCCGCAACAGCACCCTGAACGCATCATTATATTGAACCCGCAATGTATTTAGCGAGCGTTGCGTAAAATTTGTCCACAAGCTGCAGGTATACAGCGATGTACAGTACGCACGGAACAGGGTAATCTTAACTTGCGCTGTGCACCGACTGAACCTGCGAGCTATCATATTGGCTCTAACAGCAAGAGCCCTTCGCTCCCTCTCGATATCAGAATCACAAACGCACAATAATATAACGCACAAACTTATATTTGAAATGCATTTCAGTAAATACTGTAAGCGATTAGGGATCATGTTCTTTCGACACCCGTGTACTTAGGGCTCCGCAGGGACTCGTGAAAACTGACCCCCGGCTATAACGTCTCATACTTAAGGGTAGTTCGCGTGCTATTCCCGCTTTGTGACGAGAATGAGGTAAGTAAGGGAATCATCATCCTCCTTGCGTTATCCCGGCATTTGCCACGGCTCATGGGAGCCTGGAGTCCGCTTTGACAACCCAATCAAGAGTGAACAGGCATCTTCTGGGCGAGCTCACTCCATCGTAGGCCACGACTTTGCCTTTGGCTAGTCTGTGGCCAAGAGTTAGCCCATTTATAATAATAAAAAAAAAAACTAATCCCAAGATTTGGCGTAGGCACTAGTTTTTACGAAAGCGACTGCCATCTGACCTTCCAACCCGAAGGGTAACTAGACCTTATTGGAATTAGTCCGGTTTCCTCACGATGTTTTCCTTCACCGCAAAGCGACTGGCAAATATCAAATGACATTTCGTACATAAATTCCGAAAAACTCATTGGTGCGAGCCGGGGTTCGAACCGCGACCTCCGGAACGAAAGTCGCACGTACTTACCACTAGGCTACCAGCGCTATACCACCGCTAAGGTAAGTAAGGGAATGCATACTAATATTACAAATGGGAAAGTGTGTCTGTCTGTTTGTTTGTCCGTCTTATGGGTCCGTCGCAAAAGGGAGCGACGAATTGACGGGATTTTAGTTGAAAGGATAGAGAGTGACATATGCTACTTTGACTCTCTTTCTTACCCCCACTTTTCTAAACGGGGGGGGGGGGGGGGGGGGGTGGAAATTTTGTATGGAGCATTTCGCAATTTTTTAATTTAACGCGAGCGAAGCCGCGGTCAAAAGCTAGTATTTCATAAAAACCCTACCTACCGAACCCAAAACACACCTTCCACTGGCTCTCACTCGCGGAACCAAAACGAATAGCGTCAGATCTTGGACATGGGTCCCCGGAGACCGCGCTCGCTCGGTACGTGGGTTCGGTTCCCGACAGATAATTTAGGCTTATCCACGCGGAGGGATACGGTGTATTGTTCTTTAGACAATATTTTAGGATTGAGTTAAAACTATGTCGCTATTAACATGGCGATTTGTAAAATGTCAACTACGCCTTATTACTTACCAGCTCTTTATTAACTTTTCAGTATAATATATGCTGCTACTCTGCTGTACTAGTGTGAGAAATGGTACTGTATTTGCAGTATGTTATGGTGACCTTTCGGTCATCATATGTATACTGCATAACCATAAAATTAAAATTTTGAAAGAACCCCCGACATAATGGACCGATTTTCATGAAACATGGCTAAGAACACTCCGACTAACTTGATCAGCTTTCAAACAAAAAAAAAACTAAATCTAAATCGGTTCACCCGTTCGGGAGCTACGATGCCACAGACAGACACACACATCTCATCATCATCATCATCATGATTCATCAGGAGTCACCAGCAACACGCTGAGATGAGGCCATGTAGTGGCACTTCATTACATTCTGTCTTGTTGTTATTACTGTTATTATGTGTATTTTGTTTTGCCTGTGTTTACGAATAAATGTTTATTAATTAATTAATGCATTCATTCATTCACTCATTCACACAGACAGACAGACAGACACGAAAAACTTATTACACATCGTCGGTTTTGCGTTGGGGGTTAAAGAAGGCGGTAAATTTGAAAAATGTAGGGCACTCCGGCCAATCGTCTTCATAAAAAGCGCCCCTTCCTGAACCTTGACGTTGGCGGAATCATCGACGAGCCATAACACTTCAAAATTTATTAAAAATATAGGGGTGAAGTTTTGATTTTCATAACTAATTTAAATTTCGCGCCATTTTTGGTTGATCGTATGATAATTCAATATCATGATGACATGGGTGATGGAGAGAATTGAGATATTTGCCATATCGTTTAAAATTACTCACACTGGACCTCTTAGAGATTTGGGACCTCCGATCGCTGTCATCGTCCGACGCGTCCGACACGTCAGACGGGTCCGGCCCGCCGGACAGCCCGCCGGACGGCTCGCCGGCCGACGCGCGCAGGATCAGACGCGCCGGCTTACGCTCGAGGTTCGCGTCCTCCTCTGATTGTTCTGACGCTGGAACATAATTTCATATAATAGTTACTATGCTGAAATAGAACAACTGAACAACAAACTAGTTACATATCATTGGTTTTGCGTCCGTGGCCCCAAATGGTCTCACCGGAAGATCAGCGCTGGACCCAGGGTTTCGCTAAGAGGACAGTGGGGTGGCGGATCTGCGTCGGCTTCAAGTCAGTGACTGGCAAGAGGCTGCGCAGGATCGGGACAGGTGGCGATCTCTCGTTTCGGAGGCTAAGATTCACTTTGGGTCACTGAGCCTAAATAATTAGTTTAGTTATACTCACAGTTATCATTGTCAATCGGTGGTAAAGTGACTCGCTTAGGCTTGTGAGGTGTGGCTTCGTGGAGCGACTCGGCAGAGCCGGGCTCACACTCGCGCTCGCGCCGCGGGAAGAAGAAGGACGGCTTCTTGTCCATGCGCACGCGCTTCTTCTTCGACTTGCAGCTCTTCGAGTACTTCAGGAAGCTGGGGAATGTATAGTAGATATATCAGAGCGTTGGAGATGCTCAAAAAGATATGGACAAGCAATAGAGGAATTCATCTGATGGTGACTGTGTTTGATACGAACAGCGCTGGCGGTAAAGCGTACGACTTGCAATCCGGAGATTGCGGTTAAAACCCTGGCTTATACCAATGAGTTTTCTGAAAATACCATTTTTTTATTGTTTAAAAGAGTTTAAGAAAGACAATAACAATGAGACGCAGAAGATGATTGTCTTTAGAGAATTTAAATTTTGAGGATTTTTCTGTAACCAAAGGTGTACTCACATATGATTTTCTTTCAGTATCCTGTCTAGAGTGGGTTGTTTCTTATCTGTGGTTGTTCCTATTGAACACATACCATCCAGCGTCACGTCTTCTAGAACCTTCTTTAAGATTCTGAAATAAAAAGTGATCCTAAATGACTTATTCTTATTCTGATTCTAAGATTATGAAATAAGTTTTTTTTTTTACAAAAAAACTTCAACAAGCTACACTTAAGCTATCTACTTAATTAAAAATTGAAGTTAATAAGTACATAAAATTAAATAATTGAACTACCGATATAGAATATAATAGGTTATGTTCTTACCCGCGACGGCGCTTCACTTCAGGTAACTCTCTCACAGACTCCTTGGCAAGTGTTATCTTTTTCGGGCTGCCATTTCTGAAAACATAAGCAATAACCTAACCACAAAATTAAAATTTAGAAAAAACCCCCGACCGCGACATAGCTAGTAGACCGATTTTCATAAAACATGGCTAAGAACAGTCCCGACTAACTCAGTTTTCAAACAAAAAAAAACTACGTCGAAATTGGTTCATCCTTTCGGGAGCTACGATGCCACAGACATACACACACACAGACAGACAGACAAACAGACAGACAGACAGTCGTTTTTGCGTCGGGGGTTAAAAACATTCATTACCGTAGTACAAAAATTTCTCCAGGCTAAAAGTCACCATATAAATATAGATCAGCGTACACTCCATAGAAACTAGCTCGAAACCGCCAAATTAAATTCAAGCCGTGGCCCCGGGAGCCCTGTTCAATCATGGAAGCGGTCCATCGAGAAAGAGCTACGAGCGGCTGGTTTGAGCTGGAGCGAGCTCGTGAAGGCCCTTTGCGCCTCTAGGGTGCCTTAGGACTACAACAACATACTCCTTAGTAACTTACACGTCTTGCCAGAGCCACCGGGCTATCTCCAGGTACGGGCTGCGAGAGGCCTGGATGGCGCCCTTGGCCAACGTCGTGCATTTGCTCTTCAGCTTGCTTGTCGGACTCTCTTCTCTAAACGGAAAGGAACAAAGTTACTTTGAAGTTAAATATAAACTGAAATAAATATATGTATAAATAATCCATAATAATAATAATAAAATACTTTATTGCACTACTACAACGACAACAGCTAAACAAACAAATAAAGAACTTAAATAGTAGGTAACAACAGGCGGTCTTATCGCTAAAGAGCGATCTCTACCAGACAACCTACCATACTAAACTGACTGAAGGGAAAAATTTATAAATCATTCATCAGACCTGTCGTCATGTATGGATCAGAGTGTTGGGCCCTAAAGGTGACGGATGAAAAGAGATTGCATGTAGCAGAGATGAGAATGTTAAGATGGATGTGTGGCGTCACAAGAATGGATAAGATGAAGAATGAGTATATCAGAGGAAGCCTGAAAGTAGCACCGATAGTTGAAAAAGTAAGAGCGAATCGACTAGCATGGTATGGACATGTAATGCGGAGGGATGAAAGGCATGTGACGAGAAAGATATTACGAATGAATGTGGAAGGGGGTGGAAGTAACGGGAGGGGAAAACCGAAGAAGAGGTGGATGGACTGTGTGAGACATGATATGGAACTAAAACAAGTTAATGATGAGATGACGAGTGACAGAGATGTATGGAAGAGAAAGACATGCTGCGCCGACCCCAAGTGACTGGGATAAGGGCAAGAGAATGATGATGATGACTAAACTAATACTATAAATGGGAAAGTGTGTGTGTCTGTTGGTTTGTCGCGTTTGTCAGTCTTTCACGGCAAAACGGATCGGCGTGATTTTTCAAGTGGAGATAGTTGAAGGGATGGAGAGTGACATAGGCAAATTTTTTCCTCTTTCTAACCCCCCACTTCCCTAAAATGGGGGGTGGAAGTTTGTGGAGCATTCCGCAATTTTGAATGTTGAATGCTAGCAAAGTTGGTATTACTATAAGTGTAAAAAATACTCACGAAAACCTCGTTATCTTGGTATTAGTCTCGGCGTCCAGCAAATCTTTCGTCTGCGTCCTCTCGCTCACCACAGACGGCTTCGGAGACGCCCTCTCTTGTATAATCACCTAAATAATTAGCACAGACTTAATACAATGTAGGCGAGTCTCGACAGCTCAGTCGGCAGAGCGCTGGGCTGGTGTCTTTTAGTGTAAGGCTTGAGTGACATGTCGAACAATTGAAGCTTATACAAGTGACCTGTGTGCGTAGCGGAATGCACAAACATACATACAATCATGCCTGTATCCCATAAAGGGGTAGGCAGAGCACATGAAACTACTAAAGCTTCAGGGCCACTCTTGGAAAATAAGGGGTTAAAAGAAAACGAAACTGTGGCATTGCAGTGACAGGCTGCCAGCCTCTCGCCTACACCACAATTTAACCCAATGCACAAACGCTCACGATATACATATCTCTCTAGTAGTTATATCGATCTCTATCGCTCTTGCGTATTGGCGCGACAGAGCCAGACTACATTTCTGCGGCGTTTCGATGGCGTTTCGCGTCGCAGGAATGCCATTCGGCTACGGGGCCTGGCTGAGTCGACGCTGCATAGATTGTATCCACGCTCGTCCGTCGCACCACCAGTAGGATTGCAGGTGAGTTGCCGGTATTTAAGATGGGTGTACGCTGCTTCTTAAAGATTTGAAGGTCATATCGGTCCGAAAATACTACAGGCGACAGTTTATTCCACAGTTTAGCTGCGAGGAAGTTTCTGGAGAAACGCAAAATAGACGTAGTATAAAAACCGGCCAAGAGCGTGTCGGGCCACGCTCAGTATAGGGTTCCGTAGTTTTTGTATTTTTTTCAAAAACTGTTCAATCTATCAAGTTCAAACTATTTTTGCTAGAAAGTCTTTATAAAGTTCTAATTTTTTCTGTCATAATTTTTAAACTTATGGTTCAAAAGTTGCACTTGCTTAGAGCGATTATTTCTGAAAATATTATCAATGTCAAAAAATGATTTTAGTAAAATCCTATTCATTTTTAAATATCTATCCAGCAATATGTCACACATTAGGGTTGAAATAAAAAAAAAACACTCCCCACTTTACGCGTAGGGAGTACCCTAATAAATAAATAAACTGCACCTTTTATTTTATCACTTTGTCAGCGAGATTGATATAAATATTGGTACCAAATTTCAGCTTTCTAGTGCTAACGGTCACAGAGATTATCCGAGGACGGACGGACGGACGGACAGACATGGCGAAACTATAGTTGACTACGGAACCCTAAAAATGAAATAAAATCTTGTAACATTATTCTTACCTCTTCCTTTTGTGTTATTATTGCATGTGGACGTTCCCCAGAAGTGACTTTCTTGATGTACTGTTGGGGGTTGCTCAGTAGTGTTTGGAGGGTTAAGCGTTGCCGGATGGACGAGGGCAGAGGCTTTATAGGGGTGTCTACATTTGCCATGATTTTCAAAATGAAGTTTTAATCATCAATATTATAGTAAATTCTTCTAAAAAAATTGAGAGGCGAGTCTAAATACTTCCAGTGTTCTTGTAGGTTACCTACATATTTTTAACTTTTGGTAGCCACTAGGATAAATAACACACAGTAGTGAGCTATTCTTTATATTGTAAGAAATGTGATGGTGATAAAAGGGAAAATCCGAACTGACTTAAATCAACGCACAGCCCAAACCGCTGGTGCTAGAGATTCCAAATTTAACACGTAGCTTCCTTATAAGGTTTAGAAGTTCACTAAGAAATGATTTTTTTTAATTCATCTGCTATAGGGCTATCTGCGCGTGCGGAGTCGCGGGCAAAAGCTAGTTTATGAATAAACAGAACACACTTATTTAGGTAGTTTACAGGTAAACTGGTCTTTTTGGATATCCTTAAGCTATAGTTTGGTATATGTGCCGTGTAGTGGGTTACGAATTTCACTACCTTTCCTCCCGTGGGTGTCGTGGAAGTCGACGCGGTATAGGATCAAATTGTGTGGGCGATGGGCTAGCAACCTGTTACTGCAGTAACAGTACACAGTTTGCTGCAGTATCACAGTTTCGCTTTCTTTCACAGTGCTGTATCAACTGCAGTACCTATCACAGTTTCGCTTTCTTTCAATCCCTGTTGCAGAGCGTACTCTGCATACTCCTTTAAGAAATACAGGCGTGAGTTTATGTATGTTTATAAACTTTATAATAGTAAATATTTCATATGATTTTAAGTCAGTTTTCGTTATGCACTGAAGTCAGTCAGCCACTCCATTTTTTTAATTTAAACTTTTAAACTGCTTTTTAATTCTTATAATTATTTGTACACGGTTGTCTTCATTTTGTTTGGTTTATTTTGGTTTTAGTTTAGTTTTGTAAACATTGATGAAATCATAACATAGTATGACAGTTTTTGACAAAGGAAATCTAAGGTTTTAAGGATAGTCAAAAAATGTTTATTTTGTTTTGTATAATCTACATTCATTACATTAGTTTTATTTATACAGAGTATAATTCTCAAGTTTATTATAAAGACTGATTCTAAGCCATTATTCATTAAGAGCATTTATACATGAAAACATGTATATTATTGATTGTGAAAACCAAAGAGTTTCCTACACTCCATAAATAAACTGATGATAAAAACTTCACAGCAAAATGACACATCAGTGAAAAATTTGCTTTTAATGGCGGAACGTACAAAAATAGTTTTTCGGGAAAACGGTGTTATAATGTGCGTGATGTGTGCCAATATTTTTTTTTTTTTTTTTAGATAGCCCGTTTATGTGTCCCACTGCTGGGCAAAGGCCTCTCCCCGTGATTTCCACAGCTCCCGTTGGTGTGCTATTTCTGGCCAATTAGTCATGAAGGTGTCAAAGTCGTCCCGCCATCTCCGTCTGGGCCTTCCACGTCCGCGCTTAATTTGAGGCATCCACTTGGTGGCTATGCTGGCCCACCTATCCGGGTGCATGCGACAAACGTGGCCTGCCCAGTCCCACTTTAGTCTGGCGGTTTTCTCCCCCACATCAGCTATTCGTGTTTTGGAGCGCAGTGTAGTGTTTCGGATAAGGAATCTTATTTTGTTTGTGTATTTTAGTGAATATATAATCAACGTGCGCCATTACTATTAAAGTGAATGTGAATAGTGCTACCAACATTGCAGAAAGTTTTACTCCAAAGAGATATATCTATATACTTACTCCTAGTTGGAAAGTGATGCAGTTTATCCAGGTAATGTGCAATGTGTTTCAAATAAGTAATGTATTTCATATCCAAAACATACAAACCATCATCCAAATCCACAGCTCAGGCTTCGTCAAACGCGTAGGTACAAAATAGCATCCGCAACAAACTTCGTCCAAACTACATCCACCACACGCTTCGTCAAAAGTACATGTATATGATAAAATCCGCAACAAGCTTTGTCCAAACCCCTCGCAATACCTACACGCTCCCATTAATCCCAAAGACGACATGTGTCCGGTGCAAATGTCCCAAAAATCCTGGCTGCATTACCGCGCTGCACTGCCAACGATATTTGCTGGACCAGGTATGAGCCAGCCCGTGGACCCCCACCTCGCTCTCTTAACCGCAGCCCCAGGCTTTTAATAAAAGTTTGAAATTAAAGTTTGAGTTAACTTGAGATAACTTCAACAGCTGCTTCATTTAGCAAATAATAGATATGTTGGTTAGTGTTTAAGTAGTTTAACCTTGTGTATACATTTGTTAGGGAGCCTTTCCACCAGAGATGCGCTACGTGGATGTGTTTGATATCCGCCACAAATCAAAGCGCTAGTGGGAACGGGTTCGACTAAGCTGATTGGTAGATATCAGACGCATCGGTGGATAGCAATGTAGCGTAGCACATCTCTGGTACCCTTACTCACAGGACATAAACCGCTGTTATCTACGGGTTACATAGTTGTAACGAAAAATATCATATCGACCGATAGGACCGATATCCCAAAACACATTTAAGCCGCCATCTTTGATTTTTGTCTTGTAATTCCTTCCTACATCCGATATCGGATTGGATAATGTGAAAACGCACTTAGGTCCTCAGCTTTCTGTGCGTCCTATAAACAGAGCCCGCACCGCACCCATCGCAGCAAAGTGAAGTTAACTCAAAAGTTGACGGAGCGTATTTGCATGGCGGCGTCAGAACTTCGCTATCAGTGAAGGGACAGCCTAAACAATGGACGGCACTTTAGCGAGTCAATCCGCTGCATGCGGGTGACGCAGTCAACTAATATACTACCAGTATATTATTTTTATTTAAAGGGCCTACTTGGCCGAATGACCTGTCAGAAGTAGAAATTGCAAGCTAAAAGACTGACATAGTGTCGTGTTCCTGCCAGTGAGTAAGGCTGTCAGAGCTCAACGAGGGTGCGGTGTGCTGGCGGCGGAAGGCGAAACTAATTTGTTCCGTCTATTGTCCTTTGAGTCGTCGGCAACCCGAACCCTCCTTAGAACTTGTACACTCCTTGTTGCTGTGTACTGAACACAGCAAAGGGGAGTGTACAAGTTTCTAATGGGTTGGCAACGCGCATGTGACACCCCTTAAGTTTCTGGCGTGCATAGGCTACGGTGACCGCTTTCCGTCAGGTGGAAAAAAAAACATGCTTTTCCTGTCCGGCAAAACTATAGTCAGTGAAATCGCAATATCGACGTTCATAATAGTTATAGGAAGTGAGTTTCTTATACTGTACAATATTAATAATCCGGTTCTTTGTAGTAAATACTCGGTCTGAATTCATGATAGGGCATAAGTCGTCTGCCTGAACAAGCGCGTAAAGTTAAAATATTGCTGTAAATATATTGTGTACTGTGACTGTACTGTCTTGTTAGGAAAGTTGGAGTTTGGTGTAGATAACTCGTGCATCCGGTGCCTACTGTTCAGTCAACTTTAATCAGTTTATTACACTTAGATCTTATCATGCCATGCCATCGGTAATAACCAGGGATTGTAACTTTTCCAGGTTTAAAATTTTGGTGCTCATCACACACATAAATGCCCTTACCGGGATTCGAAACCGGGACCGCGGCTTAACAGACAGGGTCACTACCGACTACGCCAGACCGGTCGTTTTTAGACTATTTTTGAGCATTTTGTAATGATATAGGTAGCAAACGAGCAGACGAGCCGCCTGAAGGGAAGCAGTTATCGCCGCTTATGGACATAAGCAAGCATCAGGGGAGTCACTTATGCATTTGTTTCTCACAAGACTTTGTATGTGTAATTATATTAATTTTGTTCTATTTCCTTGTTTATAAGTGGTTCCCAACTTGCCCTATTGCTTATGTGGGTCTCATTACGCGTAGATAGGACTTCTGTCGGTGAGACCCGTATTTGAGCACTACACTATATGGTGCCGTTCTGACGATACAAAGAGCACTGCATGTAATAAAAAAAACATTTTTTTTCTAGAAACCAAAGACATATAACTCCGTATAGACAGATAAAGTCTAAGAAAAAAACGTACCTCAGTACCATACAGAAAAAGGTACGGTGGCCTAGATGGCATTACACCTTTGGGGCACGCTCAGCTAGATGGCGCTAATATTAACATTTAACATTTTAACACATATCAAATTAAGAATATGGGCCAAATTGTCAAAACTGAGGTTCAAAAGTTTTAGGCCTGTGTCAAGAGATGGCAGTCTATGCACTGTGATTACACATTTTACTTCGACAGTAACTCTCTATAATACTCGATCCTCTTTGCTAGAAACTAACAAAATATAGTCGCTCCCGTATAAATATAATCTAACCATACTTACTCCTCACTCCTACTCTTTATTATACTGCGCCTACACTGAGAGAAAATACAACCAGTTTTCATGTCCGTTCAACAAGTTTTTTGGTTAAAATAGCGCCTACGTGCTCTTTGTGGTTCAAACAACAAGCTACTTGTCATTTGAGTCGGCAATATATTTGAATCAACAAGTCGATTTTATAAAAACAACCTGACACATATTGTTTTAAACATACGTTTGGCTGATTCAAACGGATAAACCGCAACAAGTCGAACTTGTTAAATTCACAATGCAAATTTCTGTCAGTGTAAACTATCCTATTTCATTTATACATTTGTCATACACGTTTAGTTGAACACCATTCTCCCGATGCATCGACAGTTGGTGTCTCGTAGCCCGCGGCGTAGCGGGTCTACGACGCGCTACGCCGGGGCGCCTACGAGTTTTCAACTGCACTTAGACGCCTTACTGTGCGACATGCGGCTATCATATAATATGTATACTTATTTTATATAACTATTAGCTTTTGACCGCGGCTTCGTTCGCTTTAAATTCTAAAATTGCGGAAGGCTCCATACAACCCCTCCTCCCCCCTTTTAAGGGTTAGAAAGAGACAAAAAGTAGCCTATGTCACTCTCCATCCCTTTAACTATCTCCAAAAAATCACGTCAGTTCGTCGCTCCGTTTTGCCGTGAAAGACGGACAAACAAACAGACACACACATTTTCCCATTTATAATATTAGGAGGTATGGATGTCCGAAGCCATATAATAAGAGTTTTGAATGATTCACGGTTATTTTCATTAGACTTATATTGACCGGGATATAGACCGTGATTACCTTTTTGATTTTTATCGAGCAAAAGGCAATCACGGTCTATATAAGTCTAATGCTTCATACAAACGTTCACCCCCCCGTTTTAGTGAAGTGGGGGGGTTAGAAAGAGACAGAAAGTGGCCCATTGTAGTGCATTAAACACTAACTCGGGCCCACTCCAGGGAAATCAAACCACGCGACTTCAGACAGATAGGGCTTAAGTCTTTCTTGACGAGTCTGTATTCAACCTTAAGGTATTCTTATAAAGTTTAGTTTAGAGTTAACTTATTAACTTTATAAAACAAAATAGGTTGTACCTTAAAATGTCGTTAGTCTTTAGAATTGTAGTCGTAGTATCAACTTTAATTTATGAAAAATAAGGTTTTATTTTATAATTAGTTCCCACTAATTATAAAATAAAACCTTATTAAAAAATTATTGTTGTAAAGTGCATTGAATTTTTTTTTGTTTGTAACGTGACTGGATTAAAAATTAATTATAAGTTTGTCAAGCGGTTCTGATATTTTTTGTAAAGTTGATTTTGTCCTGAAAGATTTTTTTAGTAAATGAGTTGATAACTTAACAATAATTTTTATTTAAGCCGTTCGATGACATTGTGTTAGATACAATGATTTAGTCAAATGATTTGCAAGATATAGTTCTTCCGGTAAAAGTAACAGTACTTTATCAAAAATATCTGTAAAAATAATTGTTTGATTTTTTTTATACCACGTCGGTGGCAAACAGGTATACGGTCCGCCTAATGGAAAGCGGTCACCGTAACTTTTGGACGCCTGCAACTCAAGGGGCTTCACATGCGCGTCACCGACCCATTAAAAAATGATTCTTTTTTTGAAGAACCCCATACTGTAGAAAAAAGTAAAAAAAAGCCTTTTGTTTCCTACAAACAATTCATGCATTTTACAATTAGCTTATTAATCTTATACTACATGTGTATTCCTAAATAAACCTTTTTTTGTTAATTTATTTATTTACTTTTTAGTCTGCAGGAACCCCTTCGCAGGTGAAGGCTGTAGAAATAAAATACAGAAATTAAAATCACGTTCTTGTTGACTCCAATCGCTGTTGTTTACCGCAGAAACTGCAGGATTCGATTAATAGAATAAAATCAATTTTGCCGCCATTTTGCTTATATTTTTTCTGCGGAGCGCGGCGGGTGGCGGTGGCTCGGTAGTCGCTAGAATATTAAAGCGACGGTGTTTTTCTTGAATATCGCCGCCTACGCCGATTGTAAAGAATGGGGTCATGCAATAGTGCACGAAGTATACAGTTGTAGTGCGAAAAGATTTGCCTTCGTATTGTTACGGAAACATACGAACGTGTCATGCTATTTCAGTCAGTCTCAGCAGTCTGACATTGGCTGAACTAGCATGACAAATACGAACGTTTCCGGAAAAATACGACTGAAAGCCTTTTCGCACTATATCTGTACTTTAGGTACCCGTCGTCAATAGCCGACTGCACGACTGCCACTGCACGACTTCAGCTGCACTACTGCAACTGTACTGCACGGCACTGCGCAAGCCTTCTTGAGCTCACCGTGGGGCTTAGCAATCTGTGGAAGAATGTCCTATAATATTAAATAATATCCATAATCCATACTAATATTATAAATGGGAAAGTGTGTATCTGTTTGTGTGTCCGTCTTTCACGGCAAAACGGAGCAACGAATTGACGTGATTTTTAAGTGGAAATAGTCGAAGGGATGGAGAGTGTCATATGCTACTTTATTCTCTTTCTAACGCGAGCGAAGCCGCGGGAAAAAGCTAGTTTACTATAGGTACATAAAACACGCTTATTAATACACTGCATATTGATAAACAAGTGCAGCGACTTTTCAGAAAAATAGTATTAATAATTTTAAACAAAAGCTCTATAATCTCGATGTGGAGGACGTACATTTTTATATTTTCTTTATTTTTTGACGACCGGTCTGGCCTAGCGCGTAGTGACCGTGTCTGCTCAGCCATGGTCTCGGGTTCAAATCCCGGTAAGGGAATTTCTTTGTGTGATGAACACAGGTATTTGTTCCTGAGTCATGGATGTTTTATATCGTCGCCTAGCACCCATCCCATAGTACAAGCTTGAGGCTTGGTTGATCTGTGTAAGATGTCCGCCAATATTTATTTATTTTTCTCAAACATGGTATGAAATATTGATGTTATGTGCCTTATAATTGGCAGCGAAGTATGACGTTGCAGGTGCGGCTAGGACGATTGATAGATAATGGAATTTCATACAAACCTTGCAGGCCAAGGCCGGCAAAGTCTTCTTTTTTAATTTCCACACACAAATAATTGTGACATAACATCCAGGTATTTAGCCAATTAAAAAAAACTATAAGGGGCTTTATAGACGTGCCGACTGCAACTGGTACGGGCCCTAGACAATATTTAATTTTGGGTGCGTTTTCATACAAAAAAATTTTTTTCGTTTTTTTTTATTTTTTGTTTTTTTATAGGCGTATACGGGGTATTAAAGGGAAACGAAAATTTGATTATTTTTGCGCTACGACGCACCGTTTAGGAGATACAGCCATCCAAAGTTACTATTTTCAGTAGACTTTATTTATTTCATACCATGTTTGAGAAAAGCACTATACATACCTCAGCGGGAAATGGGGTTGCCCGCAACCCCATTTGTCCCGGCCTCTGTAGTAATGTACTATTATTTTTCCTTTCAAAATAATTTGCGTATAACAGTTAAAAATAAAGGTTAAGTCAGAGTACTTAGGAGCACGAGTCAAAAGCTACAAATAAAAGCACCCTCATTACCCCCAAACGAATAAAAACTCGAATCCTCCATTACCCTCGTGTTTACAAATCAAATCCCTCTCACCTAATTAAGTACACATATTACAGGGTGCATGCATAGCCAAATGCACAAACTCTAACGATATTATCGTTATCCTAGCTAGCTATCTCTGTCTATCTTCCGTATTGGCACACCTCGGATAATCTCGACGGCGATTCTCGGGCGATTTTTCCTAAATAAACTAACTACATATGCATATATTTAGTTTATTTAGAAAACAAACAGCCATTTAAAAATACGTTTTACAAAAAGATATATAAATATAGGCCTAAATTTTCCTACATTAAGGTAAAATACCCCATAATGGACGGTGATGCCATTATGGACAAAAAAACACAAATCCTTAAAAATAAGTATCTAAAATAAGTTTCTAAAAACTGACGGCTATGTACCATAAACTAGAGTTGTAGAGCTGTTTCATTTTGAAGTTTCAATTAATTCGGTTATTTCTGAAGGATTTGGCGACAAGATAAAATTCACCAGTTTACTGAAAAAAATATCAAGACGAATTCTTAGTAATGTTGCTAAGAGAGTTGAGTTCATGTATAAAATAATAAAAAAATAACGCACGGTGTAATCTTGAATGCGTTTTACTTACTGCATTAAGCATGAGATAAGGTATAAAACATACTAGTTTGTTGCTCCAAAGATATAAAGAGATGACGTTATTTTGCGAGTGTCCATTACTGGACCCGAAAAACTGCGTACCTCCTATAATGGACAAGGAACAATTTACAAAACCAAAATTTACAAGAAATGTTAAAATAACCCAAACTAATTGTATTTATGGTGTATAAAATTGACTCATTGCGTATCAGTTGGCTTTAAAAGTAAAATTTTAAACTTATTTCACTGTCCATAATGGGGGATCCATTACTGGAGAACTGCCGTCCATAATTGGAGAAAAAATACCTAGTTTTAATTTGTTAACTATGAAGAAACCAATAGGAGTATCTATTCTGCAATACGCTTGAAATGTAAAAGAAGGATAGGACATTCAAGATTTAACACGCTTAGCCGTAGAATTTTTACATTTATCAGTGAAATATCAAAAACAGGCGAATTTTTTTCTTAAACTGTCCATGATTGGGTCCGTCACCTTACTGTTACTACAACTTTGTTCTCCAAACTGGACAAATTATGAGCAAAAATATCAATAATTAATTTAATACGGTTGTACTCAGGTTATTATATCGCTATTGCTGCGACATGTTTCGGGCCAATTCGGAGGCCCCTCTTCAGGCATATAGGCATAAGGTAAGCACACTGCAAGTGCAGTGTGCTTACCTTCGTCGGTCGACACAGCCGCGCTACCAGAACTCTACACGACAACTACAGCTGCAGACTGCTCTGCGCCCCCCGCCCCCGTCCTATCAGCGCGCGCGCAGCGGGCGGAGCGGCGGGCGGCGCGGTTAGTCTGCGGAGTTTAGCCGTCGCGTGAACTTCTATATGCCTGAAGAGGGGCCTCCGAATTGGCCCGAAACATGTCGCAGCAATAGCGATATAATAACGTGAGTACAACCGTATTTAAATTAATTATTTGAATATGTCTCACGAAAGTTTAACGTGTAAAAATATCAATGTTATTTATTGTACGATAGTACTCTTGATTATACTGTGGTATTGGCGCGACAGAGCCAGCTTGCGTTTCGAGCGGCGTCTAGCGTCGACGCTTGTCGTATCGTCTCGGCTAGGCCGTCACGGATTCAATTGCCGGCCCGCGGGCCCTTTTATCCCCGGATTGGGGTTTAATCAGATTAATAGTCTTGGCTCCCTTCCGGGTGTAACATCCACGTACGTCGCGGGTGGCGTAAGGTACAGGAAAAAACGATAATCGCATTTCAACTGTCCCATGTGTTTTTTGATAATCGGTCTGACCTAGTGTGTAGTGACCCTACCTACTAAGCCCCATAATCCATACTAATATTATAAATGGAAAAGTGTGTATGTCTGTTTGTTTGTCCGTCCTTCACGGTAAAACGGAGCGACGAATTGTCGTGATTTTTTAAGTGGAGATAGTTGAAGGGATGGAGAGTGACATAGGCTACTTTTTGTCTCTTTCTAACGCGAGCGAAGCCGCGGGCAAAAGCTAGTATAATATAAGTCGTATAATATTTATTTATTTATTTTATTTATAAGTTTTTAAATTGGTGCCATTCTTCATTCGTCACTTTCGTCTGTAGTCTTTGTTCATATTTATTTAGTTGTTTGCGTATTTTCTTATTTCGGCTCATTTCTTAATTTTTGGGTATGTTTATTTTATGTTATTCTTAGGCGTAGTTCCATACGAATTTAGAATAAGACCAATGACGGCAATGTCTATGGACAATCATAATACGTACTGCTGTGACAGGTAGATAGCCTATTTTTCACAATACAATGAACCTAAATCGAAAAGTCTACCTACTTTTACGACACCCACGAGAGGAAAATAGCTAGTGAAACTCAACATCTTATTTAACACCTCACCACGTATCAATGGTACTAAAAAATCATATTTAAAAATTAGAAACGCTACTCGCTACCTGCTATGCCTTGGACCGTACATATTAATTCAAATGGCATCAGATCCGCGTAACGAGGTGCGACGATGCAATGTGCCGACAAAATATTGACGATATTACAGCTTTACAGAATATTGGATACGATATCATGCGCATATTTAATATTACTAATACTAGCGTTTGCAACCGGCTTCACTCAGCAACTGGTACGACATATTTTATGCTAAATAGCTAGTATCATGTTGGCTGGATGTCCAGTATTTCTTTAAAAGTTGGTCATGCTTACTGTACCGGTAGAGCACAAAGGGAAGCGAGATGGACGGACGGACCGATTTAATAATGTAAAACACAGGGTAGGCATCTGTAGAGAGTTCTTTTTGATTTTACTGTTATTAATACATGTTGTACTTACGTTATGTTTTGAATTATCCATGATACATATGGGCATTTTCAGAATCTGGGACCCAAAGTTTAGCGTGTGCGTTTTTACATTATCCGATCCGATATCGGATGTAGGGCCGATATCCCATACATTTAAGCCACCATCTTTGATTTTTGCTATTGAAATTCTTCCGACATCCGATATCGGATCGGATAATCTGATAACGCACTAAGGTGTTAACAAAAATTAACTCGCAAACTGATGACTTTTTATGACGACAATCAAGCATACAATCTGTCTAAAAATTAACTTTTTTCACGTTCTGAATGTAGATTATCGCTTAAAATTTATGTAATTAACACAAAAACGATATTTTTATTAAAATTTCATGCTTATTTATAATTATCGTCACAAAACTGACAGCGAGTTAAATTTTGGTAACAACTTAACTTAACTGGGGGGCAAATGTAACTGGTCCATTTTTTCCATGTTTTACAATGTTTGCATAATTAAATAGTGTCTACCGGTTTTATATGGTAGGCGTGTTCAGAACTCAACATCATGGAAAAAATGGATCAGTTACAATTGTCCCCCAGTCAAGATTTGACCCGCTGTACCTTACCTATTAACCCTATCATCATTTATAACCACTCACATTCGAACAATAAATAAATTGAATTGAACTGATTCTAATTAACACAAGTCAAATTATAATCTATTGAAAATATTTCAACTTGTGCTATCTTAAAGTAGTCACACCACTATATATATAAATTAAAACCGAAATAAATTACACATATGACAGAAAAAGTGACCAAGGCCTCCAGTGCTGTGACAGTGCCAGGCTGTGACCTGGGTGGCCGAGCGGAAATAGGCATCTGCCGCGATTGCAGGGTACGCTGGTTCGTTTCCAGCCTCAGGCACTGGAGGCCTTGGTCACTTTTTAGGGTTCCGTAGTCAACTAGGAACCCTTATAGTTTCGCCATGTCTGTTTGTCCGTCCGTCCGTCCGTCCGTCCGTCCGTCCGTCCGTCCGTCCGTCCGTCCGTCCGTCCGTCCGTCCGCGGATAATCTCAGTAACCGTAAGCACTAGAAAGCTGAAATTTGGTACCAATATGTATATCAATCACGCCAACAAAGTGCAAAAATAAAAAATGAAAAAAAAAATGTTTTATTAGGGTACCCCCCCTACATGTAAAGTGGGGGCTGATTTTTTTTTTCATTCCAACCCCAACGTAGGTTTAAAGATTCTTTATTCCCATAAGAATTTGTACAATTCACTTAAAATGAGAATATAAATATTATTAATGCTAACAAAATACACGACAAGAGCTACATACAAAAATAAAAATGACAAGTTTAAAATTCACATTCACACATAGGTAGATACATAGTATCATTATTTGTGTGATATATTGTTGAATAGGTATTTAAAAATAAATAAGGGTTTACTAAGATCGTTTTTTGATAATCTTAATATTTTCGGAAATAATCGCTCCTAAAGGAAAAAAAGTGCGTCCCCCCCCTCTAACTTTTGAACCATATGTTTAAAAAATATGAAAAAAATCACAAAAGTAGAACTTTATAAAGACTTTCTAGGAAAATTACTTTGAACTTGATAGGTTCAGTAGTTTTTGAGAAAAATACGGAAAACTACGAAACCCTACACTGAGCGTGGCCCGCCACGCTCTTGGCCGGTTTTCTTTCATATGTGTAATTTATTTCGGTTTTAATGAATTGAATTGAATTATTTTTGTGCTTTACTCCCAATGCGAAGCCGGGTCGGGTCGCTGGTTTTCCTATATTGAGTACATCTCTGTCTCGCAGCTACTCTGTCGCAACTAATGAGGGTAGTTAACCAACAAACAGCTTCACTAATAACACCTACTAATGATCACACACACAAAATATGACAAGTGCATACAAAACTCAACTCTGTGTTAATCAACTTGGAGTTTAAGTTGGTAAGGCTTTTGCTTTAGTGCTTTATAAAATTTAAGCTAAACTGTGGTATGAACTGTTGCCTGCAGTATTTCCGACCCATCTGAAAGGCCAGCAACGTACTTCCAACACTTCTGGTGTTTAGGAGAGGCATGGGCGGTTAAGGGGCCGGTTTAAGTGGTTGAAAGAAAACGAAATTGTAACATTGCAGTGACAGGTTGCAAGCCTCTTTTACGCCACAATTTAAGCCATATCCCACAGTCGACTTCTACGACACCCACAGGAAGAAAGGGGGTGGTGAAAGTTAACCTGTCGCCACACGGGCAAGGAGAGTTAATATTAAATGTTATATAGTCAGAACACTTAAAAACTAAATTAAAGTTTAGCTGTGACGTCACAGATCCAATATGGCCGATGTTTCAATAAGAGCGCTCTGAAGACTTGGGAAACATTTAATAGACTTTGCCTATTTACCGAACAGGATGAAGTTTACACGAAAACTGTGTTTAGATGCGTCATTGATAATTTATTAAGTCTTTCACCACAACATCTGGGTAAGCCTCTCTTGATTATTTGAAAACGGATAGCAAAATTGCGTTTTATCCACGAGAGTGCAAAGTAATTTAATACAATTTTAACTTGATGTCTTAAGCTGGTGATTTTTTTCATATTTTTTAAATATATGGTTCAAAAGTTAGAGGGGGGGGGGACGCACTTTTTTTCCTTTAGGAGCGATTATTTCCGAAAATATTAATATTATCAAAAAACAATCTTAGTAAACCCTTATTCATTTGAAATACCTATCCAACAATATATCACACGTTGGGGTTGGAATAAAAAAAAATATCAGCCCCCACTTTACATGTAGGGGGGGTACCCTAATAAAACATTGTTTTCCATTTTTTATTTTTGCACTTTGTTGGCGTGATTGATATACATATTGTTACCAAATTTCAGCTTTCTAGTGCTAACGGTTACTGAGATTATCCGCGGACGGACGGACGGACGGACGGACGGACGGACGGACGGACGGACGGACGGACAGACAGACAGACATGGCGAAACTATAAGGGTTCCTAGTTGACTACGGAACCCTAAAAAGTAGATTGATGGATTTAATTTAGTTTGATGTTTTTCAGTTAAGAGGGCTTTCGTGTGAAAAACAGTGAAATCGCAACCGAGCGCTTGATCATACAGTGTGTGATATCAAATTAAAGGGCTTTGCGAGTAGTTTACAAATATAAATCACATTATAGGACTTTTTCTACTTGGTCTAACAAAATATGAGAAAATGTCCAAAAGTGGTAATAATTGTACCGGTGAAGGCTCGTTTTCAAAAAATTGCCAAAAATAAATAATAGCAATTTATAATCACTAAGGCATAACAGCAATTTAAGTAAACGTTGCAGATTAATTAAGTATAAAAATTACTTCGATGTCATGAAGATTTTCAAAGAAATTGTCACTTAATTTTAGGTAATTTCTGAAAAAAATTGAACTCGTCTTAGCCTCGCTTACTCTTTTTTAAAACCTTATAATCAAAATGTAGTCTGAGAAGTTTGTAGTACAGGGTATAAGAATTATAAATTTACCTGTTTTAGTAATCAAAATTGTCCAAATTTTACAAATAAGATCGACTAATTCAGCTCTATTCGTGAGTTTTTCTAAACGTGCATTAGAGAAAAAATCATAATTAATTCAGTGACTTGGTTTTCAAAAATCCAGTCTTATAAAAAATCAAGATAATAAGATGCTCTAACTGAAATTTGAATTAAATAAATCTATTGGATAACGGAAAGTGTAGTATTTCACCGACTAAAACTATCAACTTTACATTATTTTGACGTTTTTTTTTTAAAGCAGCCTTAATATTTTGTTCATGTTAGGTGGAGAAAAGTTTTGTGCTTCACTCGGTGGCAATCTTTGTTCAACCTTCGTGCTTTGAAACCCTCGCAACGCTCAAGATTCCACTTTTTGAAAATATACGAATATTTTGCTTATTCGGGTAGTAATATTGGCATGTGCCATTGAACAATAACTTTAATAACTTTGCTCGTTTGTAAAACAACTATTTATTTTATATTTTTTGCCTTTAAAAAGTCAAAATCCTTTAAGACACAGTTTTTTTTACAAATATTTCAAAGTAAAATATCGCCCTGCAAAAACTTCCGTTTCTACTCTTCGCATAATCTAAATCTCGTATTCGTATAAAAGTTACGAACTAATATAAGTTGAGGTTTATCGAATACTTTCGCTTGTCATGTAAATATACAACTTTTTACGGTCGCATTTACCTTACGAGTATCTTATAAGATAAGTTAGTTTCTTGATAAAGTGTACTTTAAGGCAATAAAAATGCGTTAAAGCGTCCCATTTTTGAACGTAATATTTTGTCTTTCCATACTAATATTATAAATGGGAAAGTGTGTGTGTCTGTTTGTTTGTCCGTCTTTCACGGCAAAACGGAGCGACGAATTGACGTGATTTTTTAAGTGGAGATACTTGAAGGGATGGATAGTGACATAGGCTACTTTTTTGGCTCTTTCTAACGCGAAAGACGCCTCGGGCAAAAGCTAGTTATATATATATATATATATATATATATATATATAACACAAGCCTTTTTGAGTTTACCGTGGCCTCAATCAATCTGTGAAAGAATGTCCTGTAACATTTATTTACTTACTTGTATGTCAGTGACAAACTCGCAGTAAGACTTGTTGTTTCTCCCTCCTTCGAATTGTCGTAACATTTATTTACTTACTTGTATGTCAGTGACAAACTCGCAGTAAGACTTGTTGTTTCTCCCTCCTTCGAATTGTCGTAACATTTATTTACTTACTTGTATGTCAGTGACAAACTCGCAGTAAGACTTGTTGTTTCTCCCTCCTTCGAATTGTCGTTACTTGCGTTAAATAACGCTATCTCGCCACGCCTGTCGGCCTAGCCAACGTCTTTGACGCTACGTGGCGCCGCCGTCTGGCTCTGTCGCGCCACACAAAAGAGCGGTATGGAGAGCTAGATACGAAACCCAGCCAGGTAGCCGAATGGCATTTCTGCGACGCGAAACGAAAACTAAACGCCGCGAAAGGTAGTCTGGCGTGAGCGTTTGTGCACTCGGCTACGCACGCAGATATGGCAAGGAAGGACATCGGACATGTCAGGCGGTTTGTATCGAATACGCCACTCTCAATTGAACCCACACACACTTGTAGATGGACTCTACTATTGGCCTATTGTGCAATACACGCATATCATTTCCATGTCTGTGTACATGCGTACCTACGACTAGCGAGTCGTGTCATCACGCATGCACACAACGACAACCGTATTATGATCAATAAGCTATCCGCCGTCAGCTTTCTAGTATTATAGTATACTAGCTTTTGCCCGCGGCTTCGCTCGCGTTAGAAAGAGACAATAAATAGCCTATGTCACTCTCCATCCCTTCAACTATCTCCACTTAAAAAATCACGTCAATTCATCGCTCCATTTTGCCGTGAGAGACGGACAAACAAACAGACACACACACTTTCCCATTTATAATATTAGTATGGATTAGTATGGATGTTCTGTAGTCGTGCCGCTACAGAAAAGAGGGAGATCTAGCTACGTTACGCTTACGAACCGTAAGCGACTGTGACGTTGGCTAGGTTCCCTGGAATTGGAAAACTTTGGCCACAATCGTTGTTCAAACAAACAAATGTAAGTTTTATATTCACTTTCGGCGTAATTTAGCATTGTACGGTTAGCAATAAAGTCGTTAAGCGAGCGAGGAGTTCGTAATAACGTTCGATATGAAATTGTGTAAATAACCGAAGTGTTAGCAGCTTTCGGGCGAAATCATTTTGTAAATCTCTCTTTACTTGATGTTCTTGTTGTGACAGAGCCCCTGGCATGAGTTTTGACGTTTTGTAGATAAGATAAGATACGTACATTTAGCATTTGATGACTAACAACCTTGGCGAGATTTGGTTAATTCAGTATTTTTAACACCCGACGCAAAAACGACGGGTTGTTATAAGTTTGACGTGTCTGTCTGTCTGTCTGTCTGTGTGTGTCTGCCTGTGGCATCGTCGCTCCCAAACGGATGAACTGATTTAGATTTAGTTTTTTTTGTTTAAAAGCTGAGTTAGTCAGGAATGTTCTTAGCCATGTTTCATGAAAATCGGTCCACTATGTCGGGATTTTTCAAAATTTTAATTTTGTGGTTATTCATATAGGTATATGTATATTTCATATATTCTAATTTGTGTATATTGACGTGTACAAGAGCCCTTGTAATAAACGTTTGTAGGTATTAGTATTTAATATGAACTCAAGTATTTATATTTATAATTTTTCCTGTAATGGAATTTTCGTTGCTGACGGTAAGACATTTATTTGATTTGAATATTTATTAGGTTTCTGAATTCGTAGAAACTTTATTACGTTTAGATATACCATTGACTTTGAACTGAAAGATGAATAGTTGTTTACTTTGGGTGCCTTACGTTGCCTAGATACTAATATGTCTGGGTAATGAAAGTTATATGAAGGTGAAAGAAAACGTTTTTAAATGTTAGTAGAGCTTGAATGATGGACCTGAAAATATTTTTACCTAACACCTTTTTATAAATATAAGGTGTTACCAAATTAGTCACGGATATTTTAAGGGGCCTTAATTAACATCAAAACAATTGACTTGATTTTCATATAATTTTTTGGTTTTCATTTACCGAATAAAAAAATATTGTAATTTATTTTCTAAATAACCATCCCCTTTAATGTAATTTTGCCTGTCAGGACGTTCCACACTGTCTGTCATGTCACGGTAGTGTCTAGAGATGTCTCATTTAACTATTTTATTAACAGGGTGTTTTATTTAACATAGCAAATATAATATTGTCTTCGGTTACCGCGATAGTTACTCATGAAATAAAACTGTGGAAACGGATTAAATCGCGTATAATGAATTTAAAATAATAATATAAATAAATATGTTTACTACTTTCCCCTAAGAAACATAACAAAACCTATGATGTTTCATACATAAATATACTCCAGGAGCCTCCAGTACTGTGAGTCGTAAAAAATATCCTTGACTAATTTGTTAACAAAGACAAAGAAATTGAGCGCTGTGTCGAAAATGCCTGGAAGAGCTACTGGTCCATGAAAGAGCTAATGAAGGGTAGCCTTCCATTATCACTGAAGCGAAAACTCGTCGACACGTGTATCCTGCCTGTCCTGACTTACGGTACACAAACGTGGTCACTCACAGAGTGTCAAAAGTCCAAATTGAAGGTTTGCCAACGGGCTATTAAGCGTAGTATTCTAGGTGTGAAGAGGACTGATCGTATCCGGAACACCACGCTGCGTTCAAAAACCCGCATTGCCGATATCGGCGGGAGGACTGCCAGGCTCAAATGGGACTGGGCTGGTCACGTCTGCCGCATGCATCCTGACAGATGGGCTAGTGTTGCTACCAAGTGGATGCCACAATTAGAGCGCGGACGCGGCAGGCCCAGAAGAAGATGCAGGGATGACCTAGACACCTTTCTCACTAACTGGCCGGAAGAGGCACCAAACCGGGAGTCATGGAGGTCAAGGGGAGAAGCCTTTGCCCAGCAGTGGGACACCATTATAGGCTAGCAAAAAAAAAATTAGTTAACACCTTATATACTTAGAAACATTATACCCAGTTGTACTAATATGTATTCTGTGACCCAGTATATTAAACACCCATATTACTTTACAGGTGTAACTTAAAAAGCTAGAATAGTTCACAGGCCTTTCGATGAGTTTAACACTGATAATATTCGTTAGCGTTTAACAAAACTATATAGTTAGTAGTGTAACTAAACTTTTAGGTAGGTATACATATAAGCCCCTATTTCCTCTAGTTGGCTGAAAAAACAAGCCATAAGTCTCTCTGACTTTTGCTGATATGTAATAACATCGCCATCTTGATCCTACTATATCGTTATCGACGCATACTTACACAGCTTAAGTACAGAAACTAGTATATTGACTCTAAAATAACGCGGTCTTATAAATTAATCAAAAAAAAAATTGGCAAGTTTACTGTCACTCTGGAAAGATTTATATGAACAATTTGTTTATATGCTCAATTTATAAACCAATACTATCTTGGGAGTATTTTGCGATGTCAAACACTTCCAGCTACTTAACTCAAATTTCACCCGACAATACTGGTGATGCGGGTCAGTAGTTAGTATCTCTAGTATCAATTTCATTTGAAAACCTCACGTATCCTAAACGTTTTGGTCTCATATTGTACGGAATTTTGGAAATACAGCTTATCCAAACAAATCCATTCGAAAACGAAGTGTAAAGTTGTCATATTAAATGTAAGTGCACTGGTCCGATTTCCTCATTCGCTTGCTAAAAAAAGGGGCCCACTGATATCTCACTATCAGTTCGGACGAAAATGAACTGCCATTTGACGCTATCACTCGTTATTTCTCAAAAACCGATACCACACCTCGGACACTGACGATCAAAAAATATCTGAAAGAGGCGCGTTCCTAGCACACAGTCTAAGCTCGTGTAGGTTGAACGCGTACTATGCTTGTATGAGTGACATATGATAGGTTGACTGTTCGCGTTTTTGACAGGCGATAACTGTGAGGTAACCGAGAGGGGGTGGGCGGCACTTTCTGCGGGGAGCGGGAGGGAGTGGTCATACTGTACGATAATACTCTTTATTATACTGTGCCGATACCGTCTTACTCAAAATACTGTAATATTTAGCTGCGCCTATGATTTGCGTAGTCTCAAAGCGGATTGCCGCCGGAGGGATTCCTTATCAATCTGCCCCCTCCCGTGAGAGGGAGCTTCTGCGTCAACAAGGTGACTGCTCCTAAAATATTCGGCTCTCAATGTGGATAATCCAGGTAATGTAAACTGAAATTACATTTATTCAAACTTATTTTTTATACTACGTCGGTGGCAAACAAGCATACGGTCCGCCTGATGGAAAGCGGTCACGCCTGCAACTCAAGGAGTGTCACATGCGCGTTGCCAACCCATTACAAACTTGTGTACTTAACACAGAAAAAAAGGAGTGTACAAGGCAATTAGTAGATACTTTTCGTAACTAGGACACATTTATATTTTTTCGCGAGTCTTGTTGCGTTAATGAGCGACTACGATATACAGCGTGTTTGTCGAGCTCCTTATGTAGATACTTTTTATTTGTAGTATGAATAGGTAGACGTTTGACCACGATCACACCTGATGGTAAGTGATGATGCGGTCTACGGTGGAGCACGCTTTCCTATGAGATACCTATTTACTCATGCTTTAAAGAGACCTGGATCGTACTCATGCGGAAACACAGACTCAGGCAGGGAATTCCACTCCTTGGCGGTTCGCAAAAGAAATGTTGAAGCGAAACGCTTAGTGCGTATTTTTATTATGTGACACAGTTACCTCCATGAATCATGATCAGGGTCACGGGTAACTGAAGATGGCGGGTGGATGTCAAAGTTCTAGTTTGTAGAAACTCGAAATATGAGGGTCTTCAAAAAAGGAGTATACATACAAGTTTAACGGGTCTGTCTGCGTAGCCGAATGCACAAACGCTCACGAAACGCTCACGATAATATCTCTTACGTTGCTATCTATCTCTATCACTCTTGCGTATTGGCGCGACAGAGCCAGACTACCTTTCGCGGCGTTTCGTTTTCGTTTCGCGTCGCAGGAATTCCATTCGGCTACGGGGCCTGTCATCGCTCATCGTCTAATATGTAGATCTGGAGTTGCAGGCGTCCAATATGACATCTTACCACCAAGCGGGTGGTACGCTTGTTTGCCACATAACTGAGATGAAATCCTATACTCTGGCAGTTATTCCCGGCCATTTGTCAGCATTACTAAGTATCATCTCGCCTGTTCGCCGCCCGAGGCACGTACGACCAGTATTAGTTTAGTTTTTCCCAATATTGAGGGTATTTGTTCATTTGTGAGTATCTATTCTGAGGTAGGCGGTTTGTGGGAAGTGGGTCATGGGATCAAATACTTGTTTACTTTAATATTATCTATAGAAATATTGTTATCGAAAATGTCATGTTTGGTACAATAACATTTTATCACACTCGCACACTCAATGTGTTAAAATGTAATGTGTGAAAAAATCGTTCTCCCTAGGGAGTTATGAAATTTCTAGTATTTACCACATGCAATGCAATTGCAAGTGAGATAAAATAAATAAATAAATGTTATAGCACATTCTTACAAAGATTGACTGAGTCCCGCCGGTCCCACGGTAAGCTCAAGAAGGCTTGTGTTGTGTATATATAATATACAAATACTTATATACATAGAAAATATCAATGACTCAGGAACACATATCTGTGCTCATCACACAAATAAATGGATGGTGATAAGCAATAATGTGTCAACCCACACGCCAACCATTTTGAGAAAATGGCGTCTAAAGATTTTTTCTCATTTTTTTGTGTTTCTCTTAAAAAACATTGTTTTTTATATAGATTGTTGTGTTTTTCAGCTATAATACGTTCAGTAGTAGTGATTATTGTAGCTTAATTTCAAAACAAACTTCAATTTGACGAAATAATGCCCTTTTCTTTTATTGCGAATTGTTCGACGACGTCAAACTTTTTCAAGACTGTGTTATGATACTTAACCCACGTTTGCTAATTGTTTAAAAATATCTATGAGTCTTAAATAAACATGTTAAAGCACATAAATTGTTATTGTAAAATACTCTACCTATGCATATTTTTAACTTTATAAGTGTTAAGTAACATATCAGTCATGGTCACTTATGTTATTAGGTATAAATAATAAAATAATAATAAATATTATAGGACATTCTTACACAGATTGACTGAGACCCACGGTAAGCTCAAGAAGGCTTATGTTGTGGGTACTTAGGCAACGATATATATATATAATATATAAATACTTATATACATAGAAAACATCCATGACTCAGGAACAAATATCTGTGCTCATCACACAAATAAATGCCCTTACCGGGATTCGAACCCGGGACCGCGGCGTAGCAGGCAGGGTCACTACCGACTGCGCCAGACCGGTCGTCATGTAGGAATCAATACATTATTTATTAATCAAACCTTTGAATGATTTTTCTACTCCCGAACTGTTATTCGTCATTTATAGGATTGTGCGTATCGAAAAAACTGAAAACGCATTGTTTGGTTCTGTAATCATGGCAACGCATTGCATTAACGATACTGCGTGCGTGCGCGGGAAGGCTTTGGGCAGCTGAGCTGACAGTGCAAACCTTTGCAATACAGGAAACAGTGTGAATTTCGCGAGAATTATTTAAAAAAAAATATTAAAAACTAAGTGCATGGTCGTTGTAAAAGTATTGTATGCAATGGTGTTTAACTGACTCCAAAATACTCGTGGAAAATACGCCACTCATATTTCTTGACCTCCTTTAAACGCCTGTTGAATAAAATACTATAAATTAACTATTAGAGTAATGATCATTTCTAGACACATATTTAAATTATCTGTGCTTTTTCAACAAAAAATCGTTACAAAAACCAAATAATCATCTTTAAAAAAAACAAACTACTTATCTAAAATATACAACAAAATATTTTTTTACGCTAAGAAATAGACTAAGTCATTTAAATTATGAATAACTCATGACTTGTACAAGAACAAAACATAAAATATCTTTAACAAAATAATAAACTACCATTCAGTAAGTATTCAAAAATCAAACAATATTTTTATGCATACATTAACACGTCTTAATGTAATTAGTAATTATAAAAAAATAGTAGCTTATATTAGATTTTTATATAAACACGTACTTGTAAAAAATGTTTGCAAATTATAATAACGAATATGTATATTCATGACTTAAAATGTTCAATTTCGTACTGAATTTACCATTCATGTGCAAAAATATACTAATGGACTAAGTCATAACTTATTTAAACATAAATTAATATGAACAGTTATATTTTACAATATAGTGTCATGGTACTTACACCAAAAACGAACAATTTATGACCCGAATATAATTTAACAATAATGACTTATGTTTTATAACACGGGTCGTAGCATAAAACAACGAATAAAATATCATTTTGCAATAATCATTCAAGTCTCATAGTGGGTAACTATGTCATTTTTTGCGTTTTGCAAGAATGAGTCAAGTGTAAAAAAATCGTTGAGTCAACCCTCATAACACATTATTGTAATTTAAATATGTCTTCTGCCAATTACTATAATAAGTTAAGGTTCTTGACACATTAATGCAAAACAGGCAACACGCGATATAGGATTTGTGTTAACCTATTTTTTTACTTTTGGGATAGTAAAAATTTTCAAAATGAAAAGGTCATTTTTGCAAATAGAAGTTTAAAAATCCAGCTATAACATGGCATTAAAATCTCATTTTTTTAGTTTTTGTGGGTTGACACATTATTGCTTATCACCATCCAAATGCCCTTACCGGGATTCAGGTTTCGAAAAAACATTATGTGTAACTCAGGGCGTAAGAATATTACAAACTCGAATCTTTAAATCACTCCGGCAAGCCGTCGCGATACACTTACTCTTGTTTGCTTAACTTTCGCCCCACGTGGCACAATGTACCTACTCTCGTACTATTATTTAACTTTTAGAAATAACCCTTTAGATAGAGGGATCTATTACTTCATTTTCTTTGCCTTTACTGATCTAAAACTTTCCTTATAAATATGGACTCCGTTCGAAAAACATCTATTTCTTTACAAAAATTTATTCCAAACTCATATTTGCTTTTAGCCACATTGGTATCGAGACATTCCGCGTTCCGTTCGGAGCAGCCTGTAGATATGTTGCATTGGAAGCACCCTGTACATGTTGCATTGGAAGCATACTGTACATGTTGCATTGGAACATGGACGTATATATATGGACGAGACATGTTGTTCTATACATACAATTGCTTATATAAATAGCACCCATTTTGACGTTGAACGCATAAACATATCGCTGTCTCGTTTTAACTCAGCACTATAACCGATGACAAAAGAATATGACAGTATTTCAGTACGTACATAAAGTGGAACATGAATATGCGTAAATACCTAATGCGACCGAAAATCCGCCATGTTTTGTTCTGTGAATGTCATTGTCAGTGAGTTCAGGCGGTAGATGTCCTGTCAAAACGTCGCGAAAAAAGTGAAATAATTTAATTATCTTAAAAAAAAAGCGTGATAACTGAATATATTTGCAGGTGAATGTGAATAATTACGGTGAAAATATGCCAGTGTGTAGTGTGATAGGCCGCGGCATCAGAAAGACACCAAATCAGTCATCTTTGACCGTACGCTATGATTTTCATCAAAAATATTGATTATTGTTAATGTTGCTGGTAAATTGAAGAATGTATTACATTATAATTAGTAAGGTTGTTATGTGCAGCTATAAGTTATGAAGAGATGTGACTTATTTTACTATATTTTTAGGCTTAAATAATGTAAACATTGCAGCTAGGGTTGTACATTTTTTATCGACTTTGATATCGATTTTCTATGATTGCTTATTACCATTTTCTTATTTTATCATGCTACTCCGCTTAAAACCAAAAATATCTTAAATTAACAATTAAAACGTATTTTAAAGGTTACCAAGAAATTACCAGAAAAAGAAAAAGTGGCTGGATGCTATCGGATTAGAAAATATAAAGCCAAATGTAAAGGATATTTTTATTTGTTCGCAGGGGCGGCTCACTCCGCGTCGTTCATCTAATGGTGCAATTACCCTACTGCAATTTGTAAATATTTTTTTATTTTTAATGAAATAAATATTCTGAAGGTGTTTAGTTATTTTCACCCGTCGATTCTAGTGGCACCTGTACGAATAAAAAGGACTTATGTCTATAGGTATACATATATATGATAAAAATAGCAACGGAAAAACACGCTTTAACGTCGCTCTCTGTTGTAAATATGTTTAATAACCCTCAAAGTCTCCTTTTCATCAGTTTTTTTTTTTGCATAAACAAATCTAGACGAGTTTGCAGTCGTTATATCGCTAGCGAATTCTCCCTGCGGACACCGCAGCCCGAGTAATCGGGCTCTTCTTTCTGGGCGCTGCTTGACAGACGTCACGTCATTTTAAGAAGACATGAAATAAACAAAACAGAAAATTGTTTACGCGAAATATTGTATTCCAGAGCACAATATAAGTGGGTTGTATCCTCATAATAATGCGCATGCAGTGATGATCAGGATACTCAGGATAGTGCATGAGGAAGTGTCTTTAGTGACCCAAGTTCTTCTCTAGTTGGTGTCGTCCTGAAGTGATTGTTTACGCGTAACACGTACTGATAGTATTTATTATGTTACATTTCCGAAATTAGGTAGGCGCCCCTGTATTAATTTACGTCTTTATTAGATATTAATTTATATCTACGTAAGTTTTAGTTTGTCTCAGTTTTGTTTTTTGCGGGTCTCTGTATAGTTTATGTTCATTGTTTCGTGTTGTATTTTTATAATATTAATTTTAGTTTTTAAGATCTCTATGTCAAACCTCCCAAACGCAAATAATGCCGTCCCTACGTCTAAAGTTCAATGCCCACTTTGTCCTCAAGTCAGTTTTTTCAAAGGTCAACGTGGTCTCAACATCCACATCAATAAGGCCCACGGCAACCCAACCCCCAGGGACACACCGCCTATTATTCCTTGTGTAGTCTCTAATACATCAAGCTTAGCTCCTCCTATCCATCCACCTATTTCAGAAACTTTAAGCAAACTTAAACAATCAATTCCAATAATTAAAAGAATCCCACGGGGCGCACGAATCGCAGTTGCCCAGAAACTCGCAGATGATTTAAGAGCTACGGTGAATCAAAATTCTATTGAAAGCTGGGAAAACCTGCTTGCCTTCCCGTATAGAGTTCTCTACGCCAAAGATACAGCACAAAGAGGTGTATCTGTAACGTCTCGGATCAAGAAAAATTGTTCCAATCCTCATGACCTCTCCGACTTGTCAAGATCCGCTTTCAAACACAATTATTCACTTGCGCAAAATGTAGAAAATAAAATAGGAGAAGGTAATGTCAAAGGAGCAGCTCACCTTCTCTTCTCTAATGACGCTGTAGCTCCTGACACCCCAGAGACATTGAATGCCTTATTAAGTAAGCACCCTAACCCTGTTGATAATTTTGTGCTACCAGATCCTCCAGGCCAATCAGACACCTGTCTTCAGGTAACGTCTGATGATGTTTTTAGATCTGTCTGCAGCTTCTCAAACGGTTCTGCTGGTGGCCTTGACGGTCTCACTCCACAACATCTTAAAGACTTGTTAGGCCACTCTAGCAGCGAAGCAGGAGATGCACTACTCAAAGAGCTAACGTCCTTAACAAATCTAATGTTAAAAGGTAAGGTCAACTCTGAAGTTACCGACGTCCTGTACGGAGCCAACCTTTTCGCATTGATTAAAAAGGATGGTGGTATCAGGCCGATTGCAGTTGGCTCTACCTACCGCCGTTTAGCAGCGAAATCATGCTGTAAGGCTGTATCAGATAAACTGAGTGCATATTTCCAACCGATTCAATTAGGCTTCGGTTCCAGGTGCGGCTGCGAGGCTACGGTACACGCACTACGCTCTTTTATTTCTAAGAAAGAGGGCGAAGTTGTTCTGAAAGTTGACGTCCGCAACGCCTTCAACTCTGTTGACCGAGGCGCCTTACTCACGCAAGTCAGAGAAAAGACACCTGAGCTTTATAATTTTGTTTGGCAATGCTACAGCACGCGTTCCAAATTACTTTTTAAAAATAACCTTTTATTTTCATCAGTGGGCTGCCAACAAGGTGACCCTTTGGGTCCTGCACTTTTTAGCCTTGCCATCCACCCTGTCCTGGTAAGTCTAAATTCTAAATTTAATGCTTGGTACCTCGACGATGGTACCCTCGGAGGTACCGCCGACGAGGTATTTGAAGATCTACGAAATCTCATTGAAAAATTTTCTGAAATTGGGCTCTCTTTAAATTTTTCAAAGTGCGAAATATTTTTTTCTGACCGCGGCATCAATAATGATTCAGTTCTGTCAAAATTCTCTACCTTAGCTCCTGGCATTAAAGTTTTGGACAATAATTCACTTTACCTCCTAGGTTCGCCAATACTGGAAGAAGCATTCCCCGATTATATAAATAATCAACTTCAAAATTTTAAAAATTGTTCTGACCGTTTACTCCAAATCAACCCACATATGGCCTACACAATAATAAAATTTTGTTTGTTTGTTCCCAAACTCACTTACGTTCTGCGTTGCAGTCATTTTTGGAAATTTCCCAGCCTTTTAGAAAAACTAGATTTAGAAATAAAATTAACAGTGACTTCCATTTTTAATATCGCTTTCGATACCCCACAGTGGTCCCAAGCCTCCCTGCCTATCAGGCTCGGTGGTATTGGCATAAGACAAATCTCCGCGGTTGCTCTTCCGGCATTTATTTCTTCTGGTCATAAAATTGAAAATCTGTTCAAGAAAATTCTTAGAGCTGACTCGGTCGTCCCTTTCTTGCAGGAAGCGATGACGAGCTGGAAAACAGCCTGCCCAAATGCAGACCTCCCCATCATTCGCCATTCGCAGCACCAATGGGACGAGCCGCTCTGTCGGCTGGTACGGGATAATCTCATTGAAACGTCTACCAGCACCACAGAGCGCGCTCGTCTCCTTGCTGCTGCGAGTTGGGAATCCGGCTCCTGGCTGCAAGCCCTGCCGTCTAAGAACCTAGGCACCTTGCTGTCAACGAACACCCTTAGATTTTCTTTATGTTTGCGTTTGGGTGTTGCTTGCGTGGCCCCTCACCAATGCCAGTGTGGCACAAGCGTCTCGCGGTTTGGTCTCCATGGCCTATCCTGTTCCAGGAGCGTCGGCCGTCTTTCACGTCACGCGAGCCTGAACGACATTCTCCGCCGAGCTCTCGTTACGGCGGGAGCCCCGGCGGTCCTAGAACCGCCTGGATTGGCTCGCGACGACGGAAAGAGACCGGACGGCATGACCCTCGTGCCTTGGAAGATGGGACGCCCTTTAGTTTGGGATGCCACATGTGTGGATACCCTTGCGGCGTCCCATCTCCCAGGGACTTCAAACAGAGCTGGTGCTGCCGCCAACTCCGCGGAACACCTCAAACGGCGCAAATATGCAGCAATTGATTCCAGTTTCATGTTTGAGCCGTTTGGGGTGGAAACGCTTGGGCCGTGGGGTTCAGGTGCTCACAGCATCTTTAAGGAGCTTGCCAAGCGCCTCGTCGACGCGACAGGAGACAAGAAGGCTGGCACTTACCTAGCGCAACGCATAGGCATTGCCGTTCAACGTGGCAATGCCGCCAGCCTTCTTGGCACCTTGCCACAGGGAACCGATTTAGAGCCGATTTTTTATTTATAAAGTATTTATTATATTATTTTTATAGTTACTTAGGTTAGTATAGTTTTTAAGTTAGTTTTATGTCATCATGGTATTTTTAGCTTTTATTGAAATTGATAATTTATATTTTTATTACAAATTATGTAAATGGCATATGTTTCGGGACTGTTTTAGTAATGACTAATAAATAACTGATAAAAATGATGTTTTTTTTTACGTTATTATCTAAATAACCGTTTGAGATGTGTTTATGAAATTTGGCGCACATGTCTATCTTGCATGTCTCAATATATGAGCCTTTGACACGTTTATGTAAAATACTTGTTGAGTTGTGAGACTTGTGAGGGAGTCAAAAGTGGCTCCAAATGATTCAGATTCAGATTCAGATTAATTTATTTCATAATACAAATTACAGTATAAATTGCATGTCAATCTACAAGAATTCATATTACGATCGTCAAATACAATAATATAAATAATTTCATAATACCTAGTTCTCAAACTAAACGATTTAACAATATCTAATTAATGTTTAAGTATTATCTCCTGTAGCGGATCGTCAAATTACACAAATATAAGTCAAATTACAAGAAATTCAATAACGTAAATATCGATTTATAATAACAACCTAATTTAGAACATGGTATTCAAAATGTATTAATTTCAATATATTATCTCCTGTAGATCGTCAAAATAACCATTCATATATTCATTAACAGAATAAAACGGTCTATCCAACAAAAAATCTCTCAATAGGCGTTTGAATGTTTGGTTGCACAGTTCATTTCTTACGGTGGCTGGAAGTCGTTCATAATATGTTGGTCCTATGACGCGAGGGTTTTTTTGCGCTAAGGCCATGCGCCGGGGAACTGTTCTTAACCGTCCAGTGGAACGGATGTTTATACCCGAAACATGAACGCGTTTAAAGTCAGATATATTATTTCTGACAAACATTATAACTTCAAACAGGTATTGTGAAAAATGGGTCATAATGCGTTGTTCCACAAATATGTCTCTGCATGAGTGTCTTGTATTCACTCCGGCCAAAGTACGTAGCGCTCGCTTTTGCATTATAGAGACGCGCTTCGAATCCGTCGAGTTACCCCATATTATTATTCCATACGATATTAATGAGTGGAAATGGGCAAAGTATACAGATCTTAAGGCATCGTGTGATATTATGGGTTTTAACTTTCGAAGTGCAAAAACAGCTCCGCTCAATTTAGCACAAAGTTTATCGACATGACTTTTCCAGTTCAAATTGGAATCTATGACGAACCCTAGAAACCGGTTTTCGCCACATATAGGCATAGGGGTGTTTAAGAAGCAAGGGGTATTTCAACTTGACGTCCCGAGAAAAGCATGATATTCGACTTCGTTATATTTAAGAGCAATCCGTTTGCAGAAAACCACAGTCTCAGCTGTCCGCATGCCTCGATAACTTTTTCATTGAGCTGTTCGTATGTTTGGGCACTAGCTATAACTGTGGTATCGTCAGCAAATAACACAGAGAACCCTGTTGTAATGGCTGATGGAAGGTCATTAACAAAAAGTAAGAATAGGGTATTGCCAAGGGCTGAACCCTGAGGAATACCAATATTGGTGGTTCCAACGTCAGAGCCATATTGTTTACCGTGTGCAGTTAATTTGACAGTTTGTGTGCGGTTTGCTAAAAAACATTTTAATTAACATTTAAAAAAATGGTTCGTGTAATATAACACACGGTGCTGCTCGCCAGTTCTGTTACTTGAACTTGGCTTGACACGCTGCCGCGTGTCTAGAAACCTCTGTTATTATTATCAAGAAAACTGTCAGCCAAAAGCATGTTAGTGTAGGGTATTCTGTCAGCATAAGTGCGTTTTCACATTATCCGATCCGATATCGGGTGTTGGACCGATATCCCATACATTACAGGCGCCATCTTGGATTTTTTCTATTGAAATCCTTCCGACATCCGATATCGGATCGGATAGTGTGTAAACGGCCTAAGTAGGCTAAACTAATAACCCCCATTAGTAAGTATCATGAGCTAATTATCGTGTATGGACTGTATAAAACTCTTATGCTGAGGCCACTCCCTTAAATAAATGGTATTCATTAAATAAATCAAATTATAAATTCTAGTACAGTCTAAATGTAGTATGCCTGAAAAAGGGCAGCAAACCACAGCCAAATAACACAAGACACTGCTCATAGTGTTCCTGCCGGTGAGTAAAGTTGCTAGAGCTTTTAGCGAGGGTGCGGGCTGTTACGATCGGCAACATCAGCAATAAACTTATGTAATAAATATTTAAATGGATACTTCCAGTTTAATAACTTACTTTCATTAAAATATTAATTCTATAAAGAATGAATAGTATGTGACATTTCACGGCTCATTAGCCGAGAACGTTGCAAAGTTTATCGATTTATCGACAAATCATAATTACAGTAAAATGTTATGGGCAGCGCTAAAACCGCCATGTTTTGTCCCAGGATGCATGCGCGGATCCAGGGGGGGGGGGGGTCATGGGGGTCATGACCCCCCCCTGGAGCCTAAGTTGGCCATACAAATAGACCACGTGACCCCCCCCTGGGGCCCCGGGCCTTTACCACGTGACCCCCCCCTGGGCACGAAGCTGGATCCGCGCTTGCCAGGATGACGTCACACCCGGCACGCGTTTTTTGTTGATGTTTCACTTCCATAGGTTTCCTATTTCAGTGCATTGGAAGCACCCTGTGATGTGTTGCATTCGGAACACACTGTAGATGCGCAGATAGCGGTCCCAATATGTAGGTATTTGCGTTTTTGTGAGTGGGCGCAGTGGGTAGAGTTAGGACAGTAGGATAAGGTATAATTTATTTGCAAAATTGCGTTGTACAGTCAAGTTATTAAATATAGATGCAGCCTCTTTCTACTTCTACCTCTAACCTTTACCAGTATTTAATAAAGAACCTACGGGTCTAGCGCGTGACGATGGGAAAAGACCAGACGGAATGACACTGGTTCCCTGGAAGCTGGGTCGGCCCCTCGTCTGGGATGCCACGTGCGTGGACACTCTCGCGCCGTACCATCTTCCAGGGACCTCAGCAAGGGCTGGCGCTGCTGCCGAGGCGGCCGAGCAACTCAAGCGGCGCAAATATGCAGCCATCGACACCGGCTGCATGTTTGAGCTGTTTGGGGTAGAGACGCTTGGGCTGTGGGGTCAGGGTGCGCATGGAACTTTACAGAGATGGCTAAACGCCTAATAGACGCGTTGGGTGACCAGAAGGCTGGAGCATATCTTGCCCAGCGCATCGGCATTGCTCTTCAGTGCGGCAATGCCGCCAGCCTTCTGGACACCCTACCGGCCGGCTCCGACGTAGTTACTATTTTTTATTTAGTGTTTTATTTTATAGGTAGATTTAGTTTAGTTATAGTTTAATTTATTAGATCATAGTTAAGATTATTTGTTAGTTTCATACTTAAATAGATAGAAAACATACATGATTCAGGAACAAATCTCTGCGCACATCACACAAATAAATGCCTCTGACCAGGATTCGAACCCAGGACCGCGGCTGAATAATTAAGATCGGAAAACAATAATAGCTCAAGTCAAAGAATGCCTGCACCAGACTATATTACAGTTGCTGTAGCCGAAATCGTCCAGGTGAGAGAGTGGGTATAGGTATAATCAGCTATATTAATCTCGTCGGACATTTTTTAGAATAGAATAGAATAGAATAGAATTCATTTATTTAACGTCACAACATGGTACACACAAAAAGAAGAAGGCATGCAAACAAAACATACAAAGGACGCTAAATAGGACCCTCACTCAGCATGGTGCCACGGCAACCCGCAGCGCTGGTTTTCTGTGAGGACCTAGGTTTAGTGGCGGCACGTACGCCAACGACACATAAAAACAATTAAGAAAAAAAAAACAAAAGAATAATTAAAATAAACATACAAAATCAAATTATAAAAAATAAAAAACACAACAGCCGTTACAAAAAAAAAAACAGAAGAATTTATAAAATATTTTGACGGTAGGAGGTATTTATAAAATATTTTTGAGGTTTACGTAATTGATTGAGTATACTGTTTTTCTTCTGCTTACTGTCGCTGGCCTCAGGCGAGCATCGAAAACCGTCCGCTGCCAAACACGTCCAACCTTTATCGGTTCAAATTTCACACTCGTAATACACACATACATACAAACGGCATAGGCTAAGAGCTAGCTGGATAAGTTTCTTTCAAAACTTCATTTTTGATACAGTCACCTGGCGGTCTAGCACAACTGGCACTCTCGCCCGCGAGTCCATACTAGAAGTTGTGTTGTATAGACTCGCGCGCGACAACGCAAGTTGTGCTTAATCGCCTGCTGCTGTATTTCTAGCTCCAGTAACACTTATAAGGGGTTAAAAGAAAACTAAATTGTGATAATAACTCAATTATGAATGTCATTACCCCCTTTTCTCCCCGTAGGTAGCATTGAAACTTTTTATGTACTCTGCTTACCCCTTTTGGGAATACAGATATAAATTTATACATATTAATATGCATGTGATGTATGTTCAATACTTCTGAAGCGACCTCTCAGACTATAAGCGGGAACGGAACGCGAGCTGTCAATTTGCGCGAATAAAAATGGCGGCGTCGCTCAAAGTTTACAGATCGAGGGTAGTTATTCAACGTCACAAGTTGATTGAGGCCATTTCGGTTTATTTCCAGTGTTCATATTTGTTTGATAGTTTGATATTGATACCATAGGCGAAACTATGGTTGTCAACTAAATTTGTATTTAAAATTCCTTGGTTTACAACTACCCTACTAACTACTATTATAAGAAAAAGACATACAGATGCCTACAAAATTCTAACAAAGAAACGAGCCGCACGTGCGCAGCGTCGGACCATAGGGTTGCCTATGGATTAAATCGAATTAATAATCAGATAAAATGTTATACTATTTTATTCAAATCTTGAGTACTCTCTGGGTATATATACAGTATTTATATATTTTTCTTTAAGTCCCAACATGAAAACCTTATTGAACTTTTCCGTGGGATTTAATGAATAGTAGATCTGTGGAAGATTGTCCTATTTTATTCATGATGTTTATTAAACTAAGCATTATTAGCCATTCCACGCGCGGACATCGCATATGAACCTTATAAAAAAGACTCGCGACGTAAAGTTAACAATAGAAATTGCGAACGTGCGTTCTGTGAGAACGTGCGCCACGGCGCCACCCCTGATTAGGCCGCGAACTCGCCGCCGCGAGAATGTACTTGTAGCGCGGCGATAGAATCGCGGAGTGAGCCGCCCCTACGCACGTTTTAAATAGGATAGCTCACTGCCAAGTAGAGTTATAACTATAATAAGCACGCTAAAAGTTCATAATATTTTAATCAGTATTTTCAGTACATTAGCTATTTATACAATCTGTACGAAGTAAATATTTCTCTGAAAGTTTGTCCAAACTACTTTAAAAGTTAATTTAGTTTATAAACTCTACCCCAACTTATTCTCTTTAGTTAATAGTAACTTGTTCCATTAATTCTAGCGTGTACAGTCAACAACAATAATCTAACCACAAAATTAAAATTATGAAAAAACCCCCGACCGCGACATAGTAAACCAATTTTCATGAAACATAGCTAAGGACACTCCCGACTAAATCAGACAAAAAAAATTAGATCTAAATCGGTTCATCCGTTCGGGAGCTACGATGCCACAGACAGACACACACACAGACAGATAGACACGTCAAACTTATAACACCCCGTCGTTTTTGCGTCGGGGGTTAAAAATACGAATACACGAAATGAAAGTCCCCTTTATTGCCAAATGCTGCATTGAAACTTACGAGTAGGTAGTGTCTAGTGCTCTGCCGAAACCTTTTGGAAATACAGTTGAGATCTCAGAGACCACAGGGACAACGCTGTCCCTGAAACGTTGGAGGTCAGTTTAATAGGTAGTCATACGCGATCAAGTCCCGATTTAAAAATAATTATGTGTTACAAGGGCATTTGCAGAATTTGGAAGTTTTGGAACCCCTCAATTAGCGTGAGTTGTTAACAAAAAGCATGAAATTTCTATAAAAATATTGTTTTTGTGTTAACTAAGTACATAAACTTCAAGCGATAATCTACATTCATCAGAATGGGAAAAAATTAAGACTTACGCTAATTGGGGGGTCCCAAATACTGAAAATGCCCATAATCGTGAAAGTTAGAATCAGTGTAATAAACTCGAAGAGTTTATGTATTTTTAGCAAGGAGATCAGAAAAAAACACATAAATTACGAAAGTAGTTTAAATTTATTGACAAAAGTACAAAAGTCGATGCTTTAAATCAAATTCAACAGAAATAAAAGCGCGAACAAAATAGTGACGAATTTCGGAACAACCACACCGCACCAGTGTCGAGCCAAAAGTGTCGTCCGCCCGGGGCAGTGTTGCCAGATTATAATTCTGTAAATCTGTAGGCTGCGGCCAAAATATCCGTAGAATTCCGTAGATTGCAATTTAAAAAATCCGTAGTTCTACAGACTTTTCTTTTAAGTTTTTATGGCCGATTCCGTCTCTAGAAAAAGCGGAAAATTAAAAAAAAATTGGATAATTAAAAGATACGAAGAATTAAAATTTCGCGCCTTTTTACTGTGACACACCTCTGTTTGACAGACTATATTGAAGCATAAATAATGAGTAATGAAAAGTAGAAGTGTATGTAGCACTTCTACTTTTTCGCCATATTATTACAGTGCGTACCTACCAAAGGTATTGGTACGCTTCAATTCCGTTCCCTTTTACTACATTAGTGTAGCCTTAGAAAGTTAGATCTTGTACAGCGTGATAACGTGTACAACGAAAAACGAAACGAAACGAAACGCAAAAGTATAAATAGTCGCTATAGTCCGAATTGAGTCCGAAGCACATCCGAAGCGTGACAGACGGGAATCACGTTTCGTTATTAGCAATAACTCACAATATCTTTATTGCTTACATGTATAATTTAGTAAAAAATTGTGTTTATTGGAATTCCGTAGAAATTTCAAAAAAATCCGTAGGTCTGTGTTGAAGCCCCGAAATCCGTAGATCTACAGACTTTTCCGTAGATCTGGCTACGCTGGCCCGGGGAAAGCAATATGGCCTCCATCATTCGCGTGAAGTTCTTACGAGCCGAAGTTGCAGCGAATCGGAAGGTAGCTAAGCGCCATCTATTGGTTCAGCTCGAAATAACCATGCCCATAGCTGGTCTTGGACATATCAGCGCCATCTAGTAAGGCTTCTCTCCAATAGTATCTAAGCGTATTGTAACAAACTATAACTTTATGGTGGCAAAGCAGAATCAAAACTCTCAACTCTTTTTAACCCCCGACGCAAAAACGACGGGGTGTTATAAGTTTGATGTGTCTGTCTGTCTGTGTGTGTGTCTGTCTGTGGCATTAGTTTTTTTTGTTTGAAAGCTGAGTTAATCGGGAGTGTTCTTAGCCATTTTTCATGAAAATCGGTCTACTGTGTCGCAGTCGGGGGTTTTTTCAAAATTTTAATTTTGTGGTTAGGTTATTTTAAATTTCGATGTAGCTATTTATTTATAATATTAGGTATGTTGGTAAATAAAGTAACCTAGATAGAGTCCTGCGAGAGCTGTAGCGCGGGTCATCGAGCGGTGAATAATAGAGCCCGTGTCAAAATTCACAACTCGCGTTACGCCTCTATTATGGATGCACTGCGTGGGACAAGTCAGGAGCGGGGGCGGGTTTTCACAGTTTTTAATCTCCGACGCAAAAACGTTGTTATATGTTTGACATGTCTGTCTGTCTGTCTGTTTGTCTGTTAGTCTGTCTGTTTGTGTGTGTGTCTTTCTGTGGCATCGTAGCTCCCGAACGGATGAACCGATTTAGATTTAGTTTTTCTTGTTTGAAAGCTGAGTTAGTCGGGAGTGTTCTTAGCCATGTTTCATGAAAATCGGTCCACTATGTGTCGCGGGTTTTTTCAAAATTTTAATTTTGTGGTTAGGTTAGTTACCATTAAATTTAATAAGTCACGTATAAATAAATAAATAAATATTATAGGTCATTCTTATACAGATTGACTGAGTCCCACGGTAAGCTCAAAAGACTTGTGTTGCAGGTATTCAGACAACGATATATATAATATTCAGATACTTATGTATATATACATAGGAAACATCCATGACTCAGGAACAAATATCTGCGTTCATCACACAAATAAATGCCCTTACCGGGATTCAAACCCGGGACCGCGGCATAGCAGGCAGGATCACTACGGGCTAAACCAGACCGGTCGTCATCAATGTCTAATATAATAGAATAGAATTGCTTAATGCATAAATTATCAACAAACTGTACCATTTCAATTCTATAAGTACTAATTAGAACATTACAATACAAGTGCGGGAGGAAAGTTCGAAACGAGTGGTGATAAATTAAAACACGACCAAAGGGAGTGTTTTAAATCGACACGAGTTACTAATTTCCTTTTCGCTCGTGTATCGTACGACGTTTTTCAGTACAGATGGCCATCCGAAGTTTCGACCTGACGTATAATGAACCAATACGCCCCGCCCTCGCTTGTGGCTTGCATGTACACATCTCTACAAGCTTTTCCGCCCCCTTCCCTCCTGTGTCTCGCGCACTGCGTCACGCTGGCACCTGTAAATAATTCCCGCGCCTTTGGGAGTCTATATGTTTCACTACATGCCCCGCCCTCGCTTGTGGCTTGCACACACATCTCTACACCCGCTCCCGCCTGTGCCCCGCGCACTACGTCACACTGGCACCTGTAAATAATTCCCGCGCCTTTGGGAGTCTATATGTTTCACTACATGCCCCGCCCTCGCTTGTGGCTTGCACACACATCTCTACACCCGCTCCCGCCTGTGCCCCGCGCACTACATCACACTGGCACCTGTGAATAATTCCCGCGCCTTTGGGAGTCTATATGTTTCACTACATGCCCCGCCCTCGCTTGTGGCTTGCACACATCTCTACACCCGCTCCCGCCTGTGTCTCGCGCACTGCGTCACGCTGGCGTCTGTGAATAATTCCCGCGCCTGTCCAGGCCCCGTAGCCGAATGGCATTTCTCCGACGCCAAACGAAAGCGATACGCCGCTGGCTCTGTCGTGCCAATACGCAAGCGCGATAGAGATAGATATCTACTAGCGCTTCGTTTCGTGAGCGTTTCGTGAGCGATTGTGCCATTCGGCTAGCCACCTAGGAGTCTGTCGCAGGCGTCGCAGCCTCATTAAAGGTTTACACACACCAGGTGCACACCGCTTTGTAACAAGGAACATCATTATCTTCCTCGGGTTGTCCCGGTTTTTTGCGACGCGAGCCTGGGCTCCGCTTGGCAACTAATCCAAGAAATTGGCTTAGGTGACATTTATTACGATCTTTTACGACCATCAACCGTTTTATTTTAATTCCTATGATTTACTTATTCGTATTAAACGCTTAAATTAAGGGTCCATATTGACTCATATAAATTCATTTGTCATAAAAATTTTCGTAATACCGATTTGTGATTCGAATGATCATTTGTCATAATTTTATTTATCATAATTTTGTTTCGTTATTATTTTTACTACTACTTTTATTGTTCATAATAATCTTTAGTCTGAATAATGTCAATGCCCATTTTTGATCAGTATTCATAATCTTGTATTTAAGAAAATTATTCGACATAAACTTATAACAAACAATTGGACGTATTTATGCAGAAGGGGACCAACCCACACATCTGTCAAAATTGAGTTATGTATGCAGAAGATGTTAAAAATGCATCTTACACCCCCTACACAAAGATCAAAGCCATAGAATCATTTTTACGTATAAAATCATTTCGTTAACAAAGTTACCAACCCACATTTTCACTGTTACATTATATTTAAAAAGATCCAAGCTGTTTAGTACCTTACTCAATATTCTTTGTATTTATTTCAAAAAGATCCAAAGCACATGGTTCATCTATATAATATTGTTTTATTTATTTCATAAGAGACCAAGCGGGTTGGTTCCTTTTAAAAAAATAAAATCTGCACCGTCGAAAAGATCCAAGTCGCATGGTTCCTTATTAATTTTTATTTCTTAATATTAAGTAATTAACTAAGTTCATTGGGTCTTGTTTGCATAATTAAAATTAGTTCAGTTTATGTGTTCATAAAGATCCACATTACATGGTTCTTTATTAAATGAATTATATTTTGATAGTTAAGGGAACTATGTGCCTTGAATCTTTTTTGTTTATAAACTTTGTATACTTATTATTTATCACACTCGTATAATATATATTTTTTTATTATGATTTGTTATGAATAGAGTATGAAATGATAAAAAAAAACATAAGTGTCTGAACAAATCGGCGTAAAGCGTAAAGAACTGTTGCAAATATTTACAACTAGCAACACTGTGCTTCATGTCAAAAATAAATGGACGTATTTATTTGGAAGGGAACCAACCTACACAACTATAGTTTTGAGATAAAGCACTTTTTGTTCATAAGTTGTATACAAAAAATATTAACGGCTTATTTTTTTAAGTTAGATTGTCAAGTGCTGCAGTATGGCATTATTTATATTGTTTTACTTAAACAAGCCTTGTAAATGGAGTTTTAAGTATAGTTTTCTCTTAAAAAGGCAATGGTTCCTTTTAGCAAAATTGGTTAAGTGAAGGTTGGTCCCTTGTTGATTTATAGGTAATCTAAAAGGGTATACAAAAATAATGCACAATAATGGCAAATTTACTTTATTCGTAAACATAAACAATCTCTAAACTTATATTATATCGCTTTCGTAAACTATTTTCTTAGAATTATTTGGAGCCGGAGTCAACGGAGAGTACGGAAGAGGCTCTACACTTTTGTCAAATCCAGTTTCGGTGAGTAACTTAGAAGCATTTGAAGCAGGAGTCAACACAGAGTATGAAGGGAGCTCTATACATTCTTTAGATTGAACAGGAGTTAAGTTTTTTTGTTAAAACTTATTTTCAAGTAACTTCCAATTAATTTTGTGCGATCTGTAAGTGTATTAAGAACATTTTGAGCATTTCCGATATACTTCATTTCAGATTTTCTCGACAACCGATTTAGATATCTGCAGGTACGTATTATAATTTTTTCTGTAGCTTATAATTTGCATGCCAGTGTTTTTAATTTTATTTCACTGCAGCAAAACCCTTCCGACTGAAGAATTAAATGTTTTCATTTACGTTTACGCTAATAATGATTATAATAACCATTCCTCTCTGCAACATTATTTGTAGGACTAACGTTTCGTAATAATATTAACATTTATTGATTAACGTCCTTAAATGAATAAAAAGCTATCTCTATTCTATGTAAGCATGTATAATGTATATGTAAGTATGCAAATGCTGGGAAAAACGCTAAGAAGATGATGATGAGCTTGGGATGGGGTTACGGTGGAATTAATATGTGTTAGGTTTAATGTAAGGCTTATTTTTCTTCTAGATGGCCTGGGGCCTATTGCATAACAATTTACAACTCATATTACAAGCAGTAGTCCCCCTCCAATTCATTTTATAAGAAAGAGAGTTCCACTTGTAATACAAGTTGTAAATTGTTATGCAATAGGCCCCTGGGTTTGCGAAAAAACGTTAATTCTGAAAATGTGGCTTCTCAGTTGCATAAAAAAACCTTGAAAACTGAAACAACTAATGGTGCTGTGAGCCTATTAACTCCTGTCCAATTTAAAGAATGTGTACAGCTCCCTTCATACTCTGTGTTGACTCCTGCTTCAAATACTTCTAAGTTACTCATCGAAACTGGATTTGACAAAAGTGTAGAGCCTCCTCCGTACTCTCCATTGACTCCGGCTCCAAATAATTCTAAGAATATACTTAGTTTACGAAAGCGACGTAATCGCCGAAACTGAAAAAAGTGGACCTCCGTACTCTCCGTTGACTCCGGCCCCAAAGAATTCTAAGAATATAGTTTACGAAAGCGATATTATATAAGTTTAGAGATTGTTTTTGTTTACAAATAAAGTAAATCTGCCCTTATTGTGCATTATATTTGTATAACCTTTTAGATTACCTATAAATCAATAAGGGACCAACCCTCACTTAACTAATTTTGCTAAAAGGAACCATTGCTATTTTAAGAGAAAACTATACTTAAAACTCCATTTTCAAGGCTTGTTTAAGTAAAACAATATAAACAATGCCGTACTCTAGCACTTGACAATCCAACTTTAAAAGAAAAGCCATTATATTTTTTGTATGCAACTTATGAACAAAAAATGCTTTATCTCAAAACTATAGTTGTGTGGGTTGGTCCCATTCTGCATAAATACGTCCAATTGTTTGTACTCATATTTTTGAGGTTAGCTAGTAATCATGCGTTTGAAAGTTCCAGAACTTAGTTCCCACACGTTGGGGCGATACACGGCTATGCGCGCCAAGCTGACGTCAGAACGGCGTGTCTATGTAACAATCTATTTAATGCTTGATTGCTTGAGGTACCTACAGTTTTCTTCGCTATAGGTACAGTTTAGGTACAGTTGTTTGCTATAAAATCGTTATTTTTGTATGAAAAGGTGCAACGATTTTTCCGGAAATGATTAACTCGTCCTTATATTACACGAAAATGATATACGATTTGCCCTAGTCACTAAGAGCAAAAAGAAGTACGTACCTAATGCATAGTTTTCACCGAGGAAACTGGGCCTTTCCCCTTGTCTTTGTGGGCGGTTGTGACGTGCGATTTCATGACTATTGAGCTAAATCGGATCAGTTTCACCCAAGGAACAATTTTTTGAAGCAACATCGCCACAGGTAAAAGAGCAAAGTCTCTAGTCTTACTTATCGTTCAGGTCACCAAAGAGAAATATCGTTAGGGGAAAATGAGCATAGTTTGAAAATTATAAGTTCTAGCTTTATACCTTCAAAGACAATATTGTAGAAAATTTTATGAAGAAAATATTTCTTCTAGACATCCTGATGGTAGCTCTAACAGTTTTCATGGAAATATTAAAAAACTGAAATCAGGGAAACAAAAGTGGGGGAAAGAGGGGAAACATTGACACCTCGGCGTGTTTCTACTTCCATATTTTCTTATAAACCTATATACATGCCAAGTTTCATGCTTTCTGCCAGCAGGGACTGTACTCTACAAGTTTCACTTCAATAAAGGAATACGAAAGCGATTTCATCATCTCCTCCTAGCCGTTTTCGGCTACGGCGACTGCGTTTTACAGTTGAGAGCGTCGTTGGTGTGCTCTCAGGTGGCTGACGTAGCCAATTTTTGCTACGAATGTGCGGCCACACTCGCGGCAGGTCAGCACCCCTCCGACATAATTGTAAGTAATAGCCACAGGTGGTCTGGCTTTTAGCTCATCGCGCTTAGCGTCGAGTTCTGTGCGCCGTCTAGCTTCAAACTGACGCACCTGTGTCTGCACAGTATGCCTCCATCGTGGACGATCACTGGCCAGACTCTCCCATTTCGTTGGCTCTATATGAGCTCTCTTCATATGTCGCTTTAACACATCTTTGAACCGCAAGAACTGCCCGCCTCGCTTCCGCTTACCAGTTTGTAGTTCGCTGTAAAAGATGCGTCTGGCGACTCGGTCTTAGGACATGCGTGAGACGTGACCGCACCATCGTAGCTGTCGTCTCATAAGGTAGGGTAGGCCTCTATTCCGGCGACATCGGCACGCCTAAGGATCTCCGTGTTCCTAACACGGTCGGACCAGTGGACACCCATGATGTCGCGGAGGCACCTAAGATGGAAGCTATCTAGAGACCGAATATGCTTACGATAGAGGCACCACGTCTCAGAGGCATAGAGGAGGTTTGGCAGGACAGGAAGCGATTTCACTACATTAGTGAACACTTAGTGATCGGTTATGTTATAAATTATAAATATTATAGGACATTCTTACACAGATTGACTGAGGCCCACGGTAAGCTCAAGAAGGCTTGTGTTGTGGGTACTCAGACAACGATATATGTATATAATATATATAAATACTTATATACAAATATAGAAAACATCCATGACTCAGGAACAAATATCTGTGTTCATCACACAAATAAATGCCCTTACCGGGATTCAAACCTGGGACCGCGGCGTAGCAGGCAGGGTCACTACCGACTGCGCCAGACCGGTCGTCACACGCGTCGGGGTTCACGCGTTACAATAAATATGTAAATTAACTCAGGATTTTAATCATACTTAGGTGGATGGCAAAGTTATAAACACTAAAGTTTTCACTTGCTGTCTGAATGATTGGATTTGTGAAACACTATGCATTTGATTTGAATACGGGATTTGTTGAATCTATATTTAAATTCGCAATTCAAAGTTTTATGTAATGTTAATAATGTCATTGTGCTGGTTTTCATACATTACTTTAAGTATCTTGATACTAAGTATCAACTAGCGATCCGCCTTAGCTTTGCACGGGTACAATACAATACACCGTGTTTTTTGTTTTCCGTTAAATTTGACACGTCGTTAGGTTCGTTATCAGGTACCACCCTGTATAAAATGTTCATCGTTTTTATACATATTAAATAAATGAATTAATTAGTGTGAGAGACTCTGAAGAATATTTTTCAAGTTAGTGTTATGTGATTTGTAGCGCAGGCGAGAGGCCGGCAACCTCCTTAATTGCCAAGAGTGGTACTGAAACTTGACTTGTTTCATGTGCTCTGCCTACCCCTTTATGGGATACAGGGGTAATCGTATATATGTAACTATGTATATATATTCAAACATGGGTAAAATCTGGTGAAGCGAGGAGTATTAAACGTAGTAATTTGGTAAAATTATACACGAGTGGAGGAGCTACTTCCAGCGGGTTAGGCTGAGGTCACACCGGCGAAAAATTACGCCTTTTATTTATATTCGATAGTTTTGCCTAGTTTGTAGTAGCCTTCCTATGAAACTGATGTATCATAATGGATTAATATCGAATCCAATTTTTTTGTTAAAATTATGGAAGCAAATATTTTCTTAATTCATCATTTTATTTGTGTGTCCCAACTTTTTGGCTGCGTTGACAGCATAAAAAGTATACAATTATCTAACTGAAACTACAAAAAATCCAGTTAACTACTTAACTAATACACTACTACTTACTTACTTAGGTCACAGAATCTCTACTTCTTATAAAAGTCCCCCGCCGCGTCTGTCTGTGTGTCTGTGTGTTAAACATTGTTCTATTAGCATGAAGGTGGCAAACAGTAGTAGCCTATAAACGGCAACTGCACAGGTGTAACATGAGCGATTGCCAGCAAAACTGCACACCTTCGTTGAGCACTAGTAACTGGCACTGGATAGTTTATTTTGACTTTTACAATCGATCGTTAATTGTTACTTTTTTATATGGGATAGCAGGCAAACGAGCAGACAGGTCGCCTGATGGTAAGCGATCACTGCCGCCCATGGACACCCGAAACACAGTGTTGGAGGTGCGTTGCCGGCGTTTAAGACGGGTGTACGCTCTTTTCTTGAAAATTTGAAGGTCGTATCGGTCCGGAAATACCGCAAGCGACAATTCATTCCACAGTTTAGCTGTGCGGGGCAAGAAGTTTCTGGAGAAATGCACAGTTGAGGACTGCCAGTCATCTAAATGATGGAGATGGAAATGTTGCCGCGTAGGGCGATGACGGGAAGAAGCGGTAGGGATTAATCCGAACAATTCCTCGAAGCACTTCCCGTTATACATGCGATAGAAAATGCAGAGCGAGGCCACATCTGTATACGCAGCGCCAAGGGGTCAAGCCGACTGATTCCATTTAGTATTTTTATCGGATTCAGTGTAGACACAGCTTTACCGCCGTTCAGTGTAGCCGTAGCTTTCGTAACATATCACGCGTACCGCCTACGCTGATTGCCTGTCACAGCGCTCACAGCGGGTCCACTTTGCTGGAAAACTGCTCAAATTGTAAAATAAAAGTTGTAGTGTCAGTAACTGTAACTGGATGACGACCGGTCTGGCCTAGCGGGTAGTGACCCAGTGACCCTGCCTGCTAAGCCGCGGTCTCGGGTTCGAATCCCGGTAAGGGCATTTATTTGTGTGATGAGCACAGATATTTGTTCCTGAGTCATGGATGTTTTCTATGTATATAAGTATTTGTATATTATATATATCGTTGTCTGAGTACCCACAATACAAGCCTTCTTGAGCTTACCGTGGGACTCGGTCAATCTGTGTAAGAATGTCCTGTAATATTTATTTATTTTATACCAGGAAAGTTGTTTTTAATGCGAATATTATTTTCACCAGATTCAGTATTCAGTGTAGACACAACTTTATTTTCGTTCAGTGTAGCCGCAGCTTTCGTAACATATCACGCGTACCGCCTACGCTGATTGCCTGTCTCAGCGCTCACAGCGGGACCCGCTGCTCAAGTTATAAAATATAAGTTGTAGAGTCTGTTCGGGAAGAGAAGGGTGATTTTGTGTATGGGGCCCTATTCGTAGATTCTGTGAGGCCGTGGCTTGCACCATGGATGGCGATCGCCGCCCGTCGCCCACCTAAGACACTTCCATAGAAATCCAAGGTTTGATTGCGTCGCGCCGAGTCGCATCGCATCGCCGTCGCGTTCCCGTCCTCCACGCAAGCCACGGCGTTATACTTCTCTCTCCGTACACACTCTTTTAGAAAACTTATCTATTGAATTAGATACAAGTCCTTTTAAATACTTTCCGTAGCTTCCTTAGACAGGTATTTTTACCAGAAAACGGGATTACCCATGAAATTTAGGTCGTGTATTATAAAGAATTTGTTTACAAATGGTAGGTACAGAGCAATTTGCAGCGTTTTTCTCTCAAAAGAACTATCTTCCCCTCAACCTTCTGTGCTCTTCCACTCAAAACCCAAATGTTACATTAATTAAGTGTTTGCTCGTGCGTCCCACTCTCTTCATCTCTCCTCTCGCTCTAACACATCAATCATGATTACTACGTGACGTTGTAGGAAGTGATTCTAAGTTGTGATTAAGATTAACATTTTGGCTTCATAGCTTAAGAATGTAAGGATTTTGGGGGGAAATGTTCAGGACTAGCGACCCGCCCCGGCTTCGCACGGGGAGTAAAGTATAGATGGGTGTAGCCCATACAACCATTTCGGTCGCAAAATCTTCAAATCAGTAACTAACTGTCAAATGTGACATAACGCGTGGTAACGTCGTGCAAACAATGCGACCGTATTGATACAATAACAAAATGTAGTCGACGTGTGCACTTGTTACGGTAACAAAATGTGTACGAATTGTGGCTGTCAGAACGATTTTTAACGACACTTTATTAGTCGACGTATGCACACATAACGGTAACAACAAGTGGACGAATTTGTGGCTGTCATTGTCACTGTCAGAACGGTTTCTGACAGTGACATTGACAGAATTTGTACACACATGTGTAGGTCTGATTACCGAACTGCTCCTAAACCACTGTAACCGCAAATGACAATCTGAAATACGAAGGTTTCTCAAACTGTCTTGTGAAGTTGTGGACTGGTTGCTTTGAATCATTTAAATATGAGCGAATTAAATAATAATAAACAACGACGACCTTTTAAGCAGTCTTCGACATTTTATAGAAATGTGGGAAAGTTAAGAAAAGTGCAGAATGATTATACAAATAGATAAGCACTTTATAGTTACTTAATGTATTAAATATATAATTTTTAATTCTTATTGATAAAAATGATGTGTAGTGTTGCTTTACACAATAAAAGTAGGTATCAAATGAAATAGAGTATTTACTGTGATATTAATAGAATTTCTGTTGCGCAGTGATAGTTTTTTCAGTACAGATGCTGCTTTTTTTTAACGCAGTAGTGCGAGCAAATCAAGCAATGATTCATTTCTTGTCTGGTTGAAACTCTTAGCTTAGATTTAGGTACTGAAAATCGTCGTACGATACTCGTGCGAAAAGGACATTCACAACTCGTGTCGATTTAAAACACTCCCTTCGTTCGTGTTTAATTTATCGCTACTCGTATCGGTTTTCCTCTTTTCCGCACTCGTATCTACAAGTATTTTGTTTGGGTTACAAAAAAAAACACATTATTTACTCTACTACGTTTTATTTATGTCTCTTTAACATTACAAATTTGTGGACACTTATCTCTACAAAAATCTTGACAAAAGAAGTTCAGATCGCTGAAATTAATGTTGATAGTAATATTAATGACGACTACTTCAACAAGTGTCAATTGTGAAATGCCGCACAATACTAGTTGCTCTATAGAAGACCATAATAATATGATCCCCGATCCTTTACAACCCAGCAGTTCGGTACGCACGTTACAATTTTTTTTTAATCTTCTTTAGTGAGGACAACTGAGTACGACGGCATATTTAATTGTTTATAAAGTTTGAGGATACCTGAAAAAAATGAATACAAGAAGCCATTTTCAAATCCAATAAATATTCACTGCTTTCGGTCACGCGTGTACGCTGCGACCATTTTGCGACCGTTTGTTGACCGTTTGGTGACCGTTTGGCGACTGTTTTTTACATGGAATATTACCGAGTCTTAATCCATATTTTAACAACTTTATTGGTTTTCTAGGCAATATTTTTATTATTTCAGTAAAGTATATGCACCGGAGCACTAAAACTTCACCAAACTACGCAAACACCGAGTAGTCAATAATATTATTACTGGTTAAACTGAGGTAAATTGATGGCGCGTTGATAAATTTAGACTTATTTTATGAAATCACTCGAGCAATTTAATTGGCCATGGTACTTAATTAGCCCATATTATATTACAAATGCAAACAATATTTATCTTTAACAAATTCTTACGCCATTACATTTTAATGTCAAATGATTTTATTTCTTTTTTACTTTGACGTCTCTGACAGTCGCCATTTGAAAAGAATGAAATGAACGAATGATTTTGGGAAAGTAGTCGCCAAACGGTAACAATGTGTGCACGCGTAGTGCACACTTCTGTCACTTCTGTGACCATTTGTGCCTGTTACCAATCGTCCCCATTTGGGTCGCCTCGACTAAACGTCGACCGTACTGCGACTAAGCATTGAGACCCGAAGACCTGTGTGTACACAAAATAGGACGATTTGCGTAGGAACGGCGACCGATTATGGTTATATGGGAGGTTACTATGGTTTCGTTATTATAATGGTGCTGCCACACGGGCTGCTATAAATGTTATAAACGGTGTAACATGAGAAAACCGAATAATTTTAAAAGCGTATTCCACATCATATTAGAAGAGTCAAATGTCATATAAAATTAAGAAGAGTAAAATGTCAAATAATTTGGGAACCCGTGCCCTGGCTGAATTGAAGACCTCCGCGAACGCTCAGTCAATGAACGAAAGCTCTGTATAAAACCAGGGTGCGTAGCCGAATGGCACAAATGCTCACGAAACGCTTACGAAACGAAACGCTCGTAGATATCTATCTCTATCGCTCTTGCGTATTGGCGCGACAGAGCCAGGCTACTTTTCGCGGCGTTTCGGTTTCGTTTCGCGTCGCAGAAAAGCCATTCGGCTACGGCACCAGTAATAACTCTTCTAACAAACGTACGCCGCGCGGTGCACACAAGCGCATCGTGTACCTATCTATACGTACGCAACACATGCAAGCGGATTGGATAAACGTGGATAAGGATAATATGCATAATGATATTTTTTGTGTTTTCTGGCTGATATAATGTCGTATTGTACTAATACTTATAGTTAATAGTATTAAATAACAACATCTTACTTTGGACGATGTCGAGTAACATTTATAGTAATTTTGTTCAACCACGTGCTTTCGAACGCAGTAGGTACCTTTCGCGTCGCCGCTGCCGGAGAGTAACTACTGAGTCGTCCTTTTACTGTGACGAAAGGCACTACAACATTCATATCGTCACTACTTTATAAAAAAATCTTGTATCTTTGTCTGTCAATGAAAAGAAAATTGTAGTAAGTATGTATGGAATGCATATAGACTTACTGCGTTTTACCTTTGAGGAAGAGGAACAGCGTGAGATACGAGATTTTATAAAAGTAGTGACGATATATCCTTTTGATGTCGCAATGTAAGTCTGAAGTCTTTGAATGGGTCTCTAAATAATAAGGATATTTCCTCTTCTTTGCTGCTCCATACTTCCGTCAAATTGGCCCAAATTTGAGTCGAATCGGCAAAGGGCTTGAGTTGATACAGTTCTTTGTACACAGATCACCAGCCATTAGATGTGTTGTATCCATCAATATAGTATAGGACATGTAAGGAAGTGACGCTCATAAAGGTTCGGGAACAAATATATGTGCTTATCACACAAATGATTGCCGTTACTGGGATTCACTGGACCAGACTGGTCTTAGAAATGTGAAAAGATCATATATACATTTATTTTTACGTTTATTACTGTATGTACTATTTAATAAATATATTTTTTAGTTTAATCCATAATTGTGCTATATTTTTAAACATTCTACCTGTACTTTCAAATTATGCTCACAAAATAAAAGTGTAAAAAAAACATTCGAAATTACTAATAATTTTAAAATGTCTTAAAAATCTTAAAACGTAGTTATTAAGATTTTATCACATTTGCAATTGCCATAATTTCAGTCAGCAATTAAAAACTCTTTCAAAGCTATTGAGCAACCCTTTTTTATAGCAAATAATAATCTTATAAGGCAAGGTCTGCGCCGTTGATTGTGGGACATTTTATAACGTAATGCTTATTTTTCGATACACATGCTATTTTTACTTTCCGCACTAGTTCATAAAGTACATTTTTTGTCAAGTCAAAACATCAACGGGCCATTTGTACTGCAAAACGTCGTACGATATACGTGCGAAGAGTTTCTCGCACTTATATCGTAATATACTATTAATTAACATACACCAGGGACATATTTCTCGAAGCTACAAGTTACAATTTACAAGTGGTTGTCAATGTCTAATATGACAAGTTGGAAAGAGACTTCCGCTTGTTACTTTCTGTTTTGAGAAATGGGCCCCAGTAGTCATCTCGCCACCAACTTGCTGTATCTACAGAACGTAGTCTGTGTCATATATAATACACGTCATATTTCACTCAGCCCGTGACGCGCCACCTGCGCCGTAATAGACCGTAACAGAGGTGTATAAGATTTATTATAATACTCATTACAAAGTATGCTGGGACTTTATGAAGCTGTCCGCAGATGTAGGGGTGTTAAACTTACAATGTATCGTGAACTACTTTTTGAGGACAACTCTGGCAGGGCTCAGTTCTGGCAGAAGTGTATTATTATAAATAAATATAAATATTATAAGGACGTCGTAACACAGATTGACCTAGTCCCACGGTAAGCTTAAGAAGGCTAACCCGATAAATCAAGATAATTTGTCCTTGAAATAACAACATTGTGGAAATTTCATATAGTTCGAATTTCCAAAAACCAGTTTGCTCAACTTATCGGGTTTCACCAGTAAACTCTAGATAATCTAGATATATATAATATACAAATACTTATATACATAGAAAACATCCATGACTCAGGAACAAATATCTCTGCTCAGCTTATCACACAAATAAATGCACTTACCGGGATTCGAACCCGGGACCGCGGCTTAGCAGGCAGGGTCACTACACGCTAGGCCAGACCGGTCGTCAGAGTCACATACATACAATACAATCACGCCTGTATCCCATAAAGAAGTATCAAGAGCAAACTCCTTGAGTTGCAGGCGTCCATAGGTGACGGTGACCACTTTCCATCAGGCGGACCGTATGCTTGTTTGCCACCGACGTAGTATTAAAAAAAAAAACTATTAAAGTCTCAGTGCCACTCTTGGCAAGTAAAGGGGTGAAAGATAACGAAAATGAGGAAGCACATTCAAAGGTTATGACAGATGGCGCCACCCTATTAGTCCATACGTGAGAGCGAGAAGATGATATGTTTTTTCTCTCTCTCACATATGAATGACAGTGACACTTGCACAGGCGCCGCCTGGCGGGATAAAATGTCAGTGTGCCTCCTCATTGTGACATGGCAGTGACAATAAGTTGCCAGCCAGATTTGGTGTCTTATTTTTATTTGAATACTAGCTTTTGCCCGCGGCTACGTTCGCTTTAAATTCGAGAAAAGCCGAGTGCTCCATACAAACTTCCACCTCCCATTTTAGGGAAGAGGGGAGTTAGAAATAGACAAAATGAAGCCTATGTCACTCTTCATCCCCTCAACTACCTGCACTTAAAAAATTACGTCAATTCGTCGCTCCGTTTTGCCGCGACAGACGGACAAACAAACAGATATTCACACTTTCCAATTTATAAATTATAATATTACTCGTAATCGTATATATACACCGTGTTTCCGGTAACACTCAAAACCTCAGACACCCCAACTGATTTTTATTTCTTTAAACTCATCTAGAGTATTCATCTTTTAATCTGATGGTTACTTTTTTTTTAATTGAATTTTTAATTTTCTGTACAGCTCTACTTGACTTTTAGCTCTACACTCAATAAAATAATTGCTAACTTCCACCATAAACCATAAAACTATTTATTTGTGTACGTTACTGCAACGACATAAGGTTTACCAATAGACAGCTAAGATGTCATTGTAAAACACTTTAAAGCTTTGTCACAGTAAACTTCAAATTGGACAGATAATCGCAGTAAGCAAATTTAAACCCAATATTCAAAATGACAAGGTTGTAATTAGGTACGAGTTCAATTTGTTATGACTTATGATAAACATTATGATTAAACTGACAAACAACGTCAAACTCGTAGCGGAAAAAATAATCGTCCAAGTAACCAGCCAGTATTAATACCCCTAAATACTGAAAAAGGTAAACAACCTCTAGCAATTCGATATACACAATGTTGTCTTACGAGTACAATAGAATAGGCATGTAAAAAATAACTAATAATACAAATTTAAATAAAAATATTACCCCCATCAAGATATAGCTCAATCGATTCTACTCTCGATTCTGAACAAACTGTTTTCAGGTTTTTAGTGTTAAGTGAAACACGGTGTATATATAATCGATACAACATATCAAATAAAATCAATATCATAAAATGACCATCCGAATGCCGCAACGATACAGTTTGCATCGGAACTGCAAACGAAGCTCCCAATTAGCGTTTGTTGACTATACACCGTGTTCCACAATGTATACAGCGTGTTTCCACGGTGCATCGCGCGCTAACGAGTGCCGAACCGGTACAGTTAGGCTTTGTGATCCGATAATCTGGCTAGGTGAGGTGTTATATAACTAAAGTCATAGTTTTTATGCAACCGTTGTTTAATAGTGAGTAAGTTGCTAATAAAGACGCGAAAAACATGTCTGGTTTTGATGATGGGTCTGGCGTAGCGGATAGAGACCTTGCCTACAAAGCCGATGACTCTGGGTTCGAATTACGGTTTACGCCGTTTTCACATTATCCGATCCGATATCGGATGTCGGAAGGATTTCCATAGAAAAAATCCAAGATGGCGCCTGTAATGTATGGGATATCTGTCCGACATCCGATATCGGATCGGATAATGTGAAAACGCACTAAGGGAAGTTAATGGATGTTTTCTATGAATGTAAGTAGGGATGTAGTTATATCCATACTGAATACTAATATTACTGATATTATAAATGGGAAAGTGTGTGTGTATGTCTGTTTGTTTGTCCGTCTTTCACAGCAAAACGGAGCGACGAATTGACGTGATTTTTAAATTGAAATAGTTGAAAGGATAGAGTGTGACAAAGGCTAGTTTTGGTCTCTTTCTAACCCCCCACTTCCCTAAAATGGGGGGTTAGAAGTTAATAAATGAAAGACGTCGAAACTGCCTCACTTTTAGGACCATTCTGTTTAATATCACTGTGACATATTTTAAAATCAAAATACCTCCGGCTTAAAAAGTTTGTCGGCCGAGGTATCGCGAGGCCGGCAAGTGTCTCATTAGCGAGTATGACACGAAGGATTATTCCCTGGCACCTCGCGGAGCCTCGCGGGACTCGCCGGGAATTTTCACAATGTATTTAAATTATGTTTTGTATTATGAAGTGGGAACGGTTGGACTTGGTAAAGCTTTTTTAACCCCCGACGCAAAAACGAAGGGGTTTTATAAGTTTGACGTGTCTTTCTGTGTATGTCTGTCTGTTTGTCTCTGTCTGTGTGTGTGTCTATCTTTGGCATGATAGCTCTCGAACGGATGAACCGATTTAGATTTAGTTTTTTTTGTCTGAAAGCTGAGTTAGTCGGGAGTGTTCTCAGCCATGTTTCATGAAAATCGGTTATTAAGTACAACGTCAAAACATACTTGTTCTATTCTATTTATGTACCTACTAGCTTGTGCCCGCGGCTACGCTCGCGTTAAAGTAAAAAAACCGGCCAAGTGCGAGTCGGACTCGCCCACCGAGGGTTCCGTACAAACTTTCTTTCAAACTACCTAGTAAAAATAATCTCATATTTTCATATAACTCTAATGACTTGACTAGAAGACAAAAGTATAGGCACTAATGAGTATTATTGTGTATAGCGCCATCTCCCGGTCAATTTGCTAACTAATTTGCGCGACCTGGTTTTTCAGGGATAATTCTTTATAATGTTAACCGATTTAAACAGTTTTTACTTTATTAGACAGAAGATGGTTTATGTAACATCTCGTATTAATTTGAAGTACGATATACATCCGCAAGGGTGGGTAAATTGAAAGTAAAATCTGAAAAGTTTTTTGTGAATTAAAAAAAAAGTATTCAAAATACAAACACGATTATATTTTTCCTGTAATATTTAGCATAAAACCAATGTTTACTAAAATTTTCATAATTTTTCGTTGGTAAACTTCGGAGATAAGGGGGGGAACGGTATTTTTTTTTACATTTTCCTTCAAAATTCTTTTTTTTTTTTCACAACAAAAAAATTATAAAAAATAGCTTATTTACGTTCAATTTGAGCTCTTTCCAACGATACCCCACTTGACCTAGTAACTTGAAATTTACAGTTTGCCCCCCTTTCATTTTGGCCATTTTCTACAATTAAAATTAATATATTTAAAAAAATTATACTTTCTATTTGTAGAGGTTTACAATGTTCATAACTATTCCAAATTTCAAGTTGATAGCATTAGTAGTTCTCGAGATATTTAGGAATGTGACAGACGGACAGACAGACGGACAGAGTCGCACCATAAGGGTTCCTGTTGTACCTTTTTGGTACGGAACCCTAAAAATTGCGAAATGCTCCATACAAAGTTCCACCGCCCATTTTAGGAAAGTGCACTGAGAGAAATTACAACCAGTTTTCATGTTCGTTCAACAAGTTTTTTGGTTAAAATAGCGCCTACGTGCTCTTTGGCTCAAACAACAAGCTACTTGTCATTTGAATCGGCAATATATTTGAATCAACAAGTCGATTTTATAAAAACAACCTGACACATATTGTTTTAAACATACGTTTGGCTGATTCAAACGGATAAACCGCAACAAGTCGAACTTGTTATATTCACAATGCAAATTTCTCTCAGTGTGAGAGGTCAGAAATAGAGAAAAAGTAGCCTACTTATAATTATGTCACTCTCCGTCCCTTCAACTAACTCCACATAAAAAACCACGTAAATTAGTCGCTCCGTTTTCCGTGAAAGACGGACAAACAAACAGACATACACACTTTCCCATTTATAATATTAGTAAGAATCTACGTTTCTTAAAAAAAAGAATTTGCCATAAATAATGTCAAACAACCAAAATGTGGGGAACAGATTTTTTTTGGGATAACGGAGTCGGTCAATCTAAAAGTTGCTCGTGTCATTTTCATCCAACATTTTAAGAGATTTAAAAAATACTGTTATTGCACATGAATGACTGAATGTGAAGTTCAAGAAACCGGCCTTTACGTACATATCAATCAATCCGTGTAAGAATGTTCTATAATATTTATTTCTTTTCCCCTCACTAGCTCGGAAACACGTGTTTTGTCCTTTAATACCAGCGGGTAAAAACGCATTTTATCCACTAGTGGGTAAAGTAATTTGACCTTGAATATTTAAAGTCAAATTAACTGCTTTAAAATTGATAAAAGTAGGTGAATCTAGTAATAAAGATGATTTACCACCTGTGGAACTACTGGAAGCAGTGATAAACGCATTTTTTGCGTTGTAGTTTCCTCGCTATAGTGAGGGGAAAAGTTTCGTGTTACACTCGGGTGCAAATGTATTTTACTTCTCGTGTTTTAAAAAACCTGCAAGTTCAGGATTCTATTCTCGAACCACTCGCTTCGCTCGTGGTTCAACTATAGAAACCTTTCACTTGCTCGTTTTTCAATTCCACACTCGGCGTTAAAATACAACTTTGCCCCCTTGTATAACAAATAACTATTATTTATATGGAAACCCACATAAGGTTTCTATGACCAAAATCTACAAGAATAGGAGGTAGGGCGAATGATTTTCTGCTTTGTGTGGTAGGGCACAGCATAGTGGATATCATCACGCTCGAATCTCCGAGCCCAACTGGAGAAATAACTCCGCCTTACAGAAGACCACAACCAAATAGCACTAGACCCTACTCATAGTATTGTGTTCCTGCCGGCGAGTAAGGCTGCCAGAGCTCAATGAGGGTGCGGTGTGCTGGTGACGGAAGGACCTACGTACGGAATTAATTTGTTCCGTCTATTGTCCTTTGAGTCGTCGGCAACCCAAGCCCTCCTTAGAGCTTGTAACAGTTGTAACACAGCAAAAAGTAGTGTACAAGTTTCTAATGGGTTGGCAACGCGCATGTGACACTCCTTGAGTTGCCGGCGTCTATAGGTTACGGTGACCGCTTTCCATCAGGCGGACCGTATGCTTGTCTGCTACGTAGAAAAAAAAAAAAGAATCTACAATTTTAATAATTTTGACAAGCCTAGGATACCTTGACAGACTACTTTTGTTAACATTTAAAAATGTGTATTTTAAGACTTAAGTATGCAGATGGTTTTGTAATGCATCTGTGGTAGTTAACCTTAATTCGTGTCGCGGAGCGCCATCTAGCGCTTAAGCGACGAAGTTGTGCCGTTTGGTCGCATAGCTAATGTGTGCTACAGTACGGTGATGAGTTGTACTTATCATGAAATAACCAGGAAAAATTTAAGAATATGAATATCGTCACTACTTTAAAAAAAACTTGTATCTTCGTCTGTCAATGAAAAGAAAACTGTAGTAAGTATGTGTGGAATGCATAATAATATAGACTTACTGCGTTTTAACTTTGAGGAGCAGCGTGAGATACGAGATTTTTTCAAAGTATAGTGACGATATTATATTTTTTCAAATTGGGATACACAGATATTTTTCTCATTAGTGACTATATACAAGTGTAGTAGTAAGTTATTGAAATAATGTTAGATGTGAAAAAGATTTCGCTGTGATATAAAACTGATCTGTCAGTAACATTTTTGATAGAAAATGTCTCTGTGGGCAATTCGTACCTAGATCTAATATGGATATACAATACAGTGTGGATAGATAAGTCAGGCCCTGGAGAGAAACTGCTTTAAATCCTTAAGCTGGCTCATTTTACTTAAAAAAGACATTACTTTATTTTTAAAAAGGATCAAAACTGCATTCACAGTTTTTCTTTACAATTTTTTTCTAAAAAATACTTTTTTGCAATAAGTCACTAGTTACTTTTTGACATCTATCAACGTCATCGTCATCAAAACAGCGTTTCGTTCTGAGAAATAATAAGTGATTGTTATTTTTTAAATGCTTATAACTCTGGAAGTAGGCGAAATCCAGAATTTACATTACATTTTCCACTTATAATATGATGAGGAATACGCTGTTAAAATTATTCGGTTTCCGCATGTCACACCGTGCAAATGGCACGTATAACTTCAAATAGGTCATGAAATATACCGTCACATTGAGTTTCCAACAAAACAGTGTTCTCAGACACTTCACATTCAATCGGATTCTCTACCGGCCCGCAACACGATACTCTAAAACTTAGATTAAGTTAAATGAAGTTTCACGACATGGAGATTGCGATAGCATTACTCCAACACCTGAAACGGATACTCTTTCTCATAATATTGTTAGTTTTCGTGACATTCAATAACTAAGATTTTTGGAAGCGATTAAAGTGTAGTAATTGACTAGCTTTTGCCCGCGGCTTCGCTCGCGTTAAATTCGATAATTGCGAAATGCTCCAGACAAACTTCCACCCCCCGTTGTGGGGAAGTGGGGGATTAGAAAGAGACAAAAAGTAGCTGTCACTCTCCATCCCTTCAACTATGTCCACTTAAAAAATCGCGTCATTACATCGCTCCGTTTTGCTGTGAAAGACGGACAAACAAACAGACACACACTTTCCCATTTATAATATTAGTATGGAATATGGAATTATTATGGATAATCATTTCTGTAGTTGCACTTCTGTATTGCCGGTGCATTCGCTATTACCAACTTACCCACAGAGGACAACTGCATGCGTGGGAAAATTTCCATTTTCTTTGCCTTCCCTCAATTCCTAAACGCCTTAGTCCGTTTTCACATTATCCGATCCGATATCGGATGTCGGACCGATATCCCGTTTATTTACGCCGCCATCTTCGATTTTTTCCCATAAAATCCTTCCTCCATCCGATATCGGATCAGATAATGTGAAAACGCACTTAGGGTGGCGTACAGTCAACCAATTGGAACCCTAGGCCACTCTACAACCATGTCAAAATGACAAGCAGTAAGAGATTTCTTACAATCTGATTTATAACGTCACTATGACATAGTTCTACAGTGGCCTAGGGTTCCAATTGGTTGACTGTACCTATATAGACATAATGCGCCTATAATATTGCTTCTTATTGAGTCTCAATTTCCCATTTTTGTTTTAATTTAAAAATATGTAGGTATTTTTGTAATCATTCGAAATATATTTCGATCGAACGATATTTGAATCAAAACAATGATAATCAGCATTTTTATTCAATACTGAGTTGAATTATTTTATGATTGGTATCAGATTCATATTGTATCTAGATCTAAAATTTGTCGTAGGTATTACTTCGAATTGGGCCGATATAAGATAATATGCATCACAGGCATAAATTTATTTATTTATTTAAACTTTATTGCACAAAATATACAAAAATGTACAAATGGCGGACTTAATGCCAAAAGGCATTCTCTACCAGTCAACCATAGGGCCAAACAGAGATTCAATACAAATGGTGCAGTGAGAAAACAAAAAGGTGATTTACTAAGAAGAAAAGCAAACTATATATATACATATACAGCATATACTACACATACTTTTACATAAATAGATATTTACAATAAATATTTTAAATATTACATATAATACATACAATGAAATACATATAATATTGATGGATTTTATTCGAATTCTTGTTTTAGCAAGTGCTTGCGTAACAAACGCTTAAATGAAAACTTACTTGGAGCTTGTCTGATATACAAAGGGAGTGAATTCCAAAGGCGACTAGCCTGAACGGCGAAAGAATTTGTCATAAAGCCAGTGCGATGCGGAGGTATGGTTAGTTTGAGACTGCGGGATGTACGCAACTCGCATCCCAGGCGAGGAGCATCAAATGAGAATTTACTGTTTAGGTATCCAGGAGCAGAAGGCTCGAACAGGATGGAATATAGAATACAGAGGATTCGGAAAGATCTTCGGCGACGTATAGAAAGCCAATGGAGCTTCTTACGGTAAAAAGAGACATGATCGTATTTACGAAGTCCGAATATAAATCTGATGCAATTATTTAGGAGACGGTCTAATTTGTTGAGTGATTCTTGAGTGATATTGGTAGTGCACACATCCCCATAATCAATTATTGGTAACACTAAGGATTGCACTAGCATCTTTTTCGTATTAACAGGCAAAAAGTTTTTAAATCTATAGAGGGTTCTAAGTGTTCCTATAACTTTGCGATTTACGTCAGACAGCTGACCAAGCCAGGAAAGGTTGGCATCAAAAACTAGACCAAGATTCTTGACTCTACTGCTCAGTGGTATTACCGCGTCTTCGAAAGTAACCGGAGCGACAGATACGGAGCTTAACCTAGACAGTTGCTGTTGGCTACCCAAAATTATGGCTTGGCATTTAGCAGGATTGACGGAAATACCAAAGCAAGCAGACCACTCAGCAATGTAATCTAAGTCGGCGTTTATTAATGAGATGGCTGTATTCACATCATCCACATTAGCCTGAGCGTAGAATAGAATAGAATAGAATAGAATAATATTTATTTGTATAACACAGGTGTTAAAACGGTCTTATTATAAGTACATGCATAGAGAGCCTCTGTGTTCTGCCTATGGGCGTACAAAATATGAATATCCTAACTTATAACTAGTTAAGGTACATATTAAATTCTTACAAATATAAACAGATGAAGTCACAACACTAAATAAGAGAGAAGAAATAACAGAATATATAACAATAATTCAAGAAACAAGATACAATTCAGATCAATTAAAATACTTAAAATAATACGATTAACAATTTATTTATATGTCATTAAAAAAGTCGTTAATCGAATAATATATTTTACTTATTAAATAAGTTTTTAATTGCTTCTTAAACAAGTTTATGTTTTGGGTTTTTATATGGTCAGGGATCTTATTATATATCTTGCAAGCCATTCCCAGTACGCTTTTACTGAATAAGGCAGTATTGTGTCTAGTGCTAGATATTTTATTCTGGTATTGAGACCGCACAGGAAGTCTGCTTTGCTGTGACACCATTGTATATAAATGCGGATTACTTTTTACAAAATTTGCCATTTCAAAGATGTACAGTGCTGGGAAAGTTAAAATACTTATTTAAAAGTTTAAAGTGCGGAGCACAGCCTTCTCGCATACCGATTCCAGAAATCGCTCGTACGCACCTTTTTTGGGCTATAAAAATTGCGTCTCTATATACAGAGTTCCCCCAAAATATCACTCCATACCGTAATATCGATTCCACAAGGCCATGGTATGCAGTTAACAATGCCTTCCTATCTACAACCTTAGCAAGATTCTGTAGTGCAAATGCTGACTTGCTTATTTTTTTGCAAACATATTCCACATGATCTCTCCAAGTAAGCTGCTCATCAATCATAAATTTCCCTAAAAATTTTGTTACATCTATTCTATCAATTTTGGTTCCATTGTATTCTATATTCAAATCCATTACTGTTTTCCGTTGATGAAAATGCATTACATTTGTTTTGTTTAAATTAATTATCAAGTTATTATTTTTAAGCCATGTTATCATTTTATTTATTACTAAGTTTATGTCATTTTCATAGTCAACCTTATCATTAAAACGTACAATTGATGTACTGTCGTCAGCGAACATTATCATTGGATGATCAATTACACTCGGAAAATCATTAATATATACAAGGAAAAGTAGGGGGCCAAGCACACTGCCCTGAGGCACGCCATATTGTACAACTTGTTCATTTGATGTAAATACTTGTTCAGATTTGTTTTTTAGGGAAACCCTTGATATTTGAGTAAGCTGTAGACGATTATTTAGATAGGATTCAATAAGACTTAAAACATTACTTCTGATGCCATATCTATACAATTTGTTAAGAAGCAATTCGTGATCTACATAATCAAAAGCCTTATTAGTCATATCCGTAAATATCGCACAAACTGGTGTTCTTCTGTCAACATTTTCTGTAACTATTTTGACTAGGTCGTAAATCGCCATATTTATATTTATGTTTTTCCTAAAACCTTTCTGTTCTTTACAAAGGATATTAAACTTGTCGAAAAATTCATACATTTTTTCATAAATAACCTTTTCGAATACCTTAGCAAAGACAGGTATTAGGGCTATAGGTCGATAGTTTTGCGGATCCTCTTTAGCACCCTTTTTAAATAAAGGTTTAATTATGGTTTTCTTTAAGTTATCTGGATATGTACCCGCACTTATGGATAAATTTATGATGTAACTTAAATGTACGTTTATAATATCATTGACATGTTTAATAATACGAGTATTTATATTGTCATGGCCTACGCTATTTGTGTTCTTTAATGAATGTATAATTCGTCCAACATCCTGGGGTGTTGTAGGGGTCATAAACATTGATACAACTGGAGGTCGTCTGCATATAAATGGTAAGAGCTTTGAATCTCGGCGGTAATAAGATTTATAAAGATAGAAAATAGGAAGGGCGAGAGAATACCGCCTTGAGGTACACCAGCACTCAGTTCAGACCAGTCAGAAAACGAGTGGCCGGCACGGACAGCCTGGATTCGATTGGACAGATATGAGAAAAACCACCTGGTCGCATCTGAAGAAACCCGAAAATGTTTGAGAGTAGCCAAAAGTAGGTCATGGTCTACCGCATTAAAAGCATTGGAGAAGTCTATCAGCACCAGCACCGTAACTTTGGAAGATTCCATGCCGAACCTAATGTCCTCGGATATCTTAAGTAGCGCAGTGGTAGTGCTGTGTCCACTTCGAAAACCAGACTGCAGCGGTGAAAGTAGGCTGTTACCGTAAATAAATTTTGAGATCTGTTTATGGGCTGCCGCCTCTAAAATTTTGGACAGAAATGGAAGAATAGACATTGGACGAAAGTGGTTGAGTGAAATCGGATTATTAATTTTGGGCAGTGGAATAATAAAGGCTTTCCGCCAGCACGATGGGAACAGACCTGTTAGTAAGGAAGTATTGACTATATCAGCAATAATTGGTAAGATGATATCCTGAATGTGTATAATCATTAGACGACTAATATTATCATGACCAACGGCTTTAGATTTAATCGATAATATGATTTTGCGGAGGTCTTCAGTGGTGACGGGAGAAAAGGTAAACGGAACAACATCCGGAGAAGTTAAAGAGGCAATGAGAGATAAAGTTTTAAATTTGATTACAGGATTAAGAGTTGATGTTTTAGAGAAATGCATGTTTAACTCGTTTAATGAGAAAGGAGAAGAATCTATTTCAGGTTTGATTTGACCAATCCCAAGCGACCTCAAGAATTTCCAAGTGTCAGCCAGGGATGAGTTCGTAACATTTTCGTGGATATATCGACGTTTCGCAGCCCTTACCATTTGGTTACAGCGGTTTCTGGCAGTTTTAAAAAGATCCCAGTTACCATCGTTCCGATCCTTCTTGTACCTACAAAACGCTCTGTCCCGCCTAGACATTGCCATCCGGACATCCCTAGTGATCCAAGGAGCAGGCGGCCGCTTTAGCTTCACTGCACGAACCGGCGCATGCGCATCAAACAGCTTTAAGAGAGTGGAATTGAAATTGGTGACTTTGTCATCAACTGTTGCTGCATTAAGCGTGGCATCCCAGTCAGCCGAAGCAGCGTCCCGCTTTAAAAGGTTTATATCAAGCCGGGCAAAGCTTCGCATGTGTACGACTACCGGCTTTTGTTTGGGTGGTTTGATTTTATAAGTCATGAAAATCAAATCGTGACGTGAAAAGCCCGGTGCAAGAAGTTGGCCAGAGTTTACAACGTTATCTGGTGATGATGTCAGGATCACGTCCAGCCATGTATCAGGGGAGTCAGAATTCCGGTGTGTAGCCTTCAAAGGTACTAAGGAGAAGTCTGCCGCTTCAACGATGGACCTTAGTTTCCATGACCTAGATGTGTGCTTCAGCAAGTCTGTATTAAAGATAAATAAATATTAAAGATAAATGTACGAAAACAGTTCTAAAAGTGAATTAAATCAACACAAAGTATCTTGTTATATATTTTAGAAATCCGCTAAAACTTGTAATAATATTTTGGCAGCAAGAAAGGCAAAGCTTACATTTTTAACTATCACTCAAAGGTTGTATTCGTCAAAGGAACAGTTTCTGACATAATAGGCTTCTTGACTTCGGAATGGCGAAAACTTGGCACTGTTACCGTTGTTTAATGAAGTCTTTGTAGTTGAGATTTTGCTTTTTGTAACGCCTGAGTGGACGCTCAGAGCGGAGCGTTCTGCAACGCGTGTAGCGGAGCGGGCGAGCGCGCGTCCACCCTATGCAGCGTCAAGGAATAAGTAAGGGAAGACTCAATGTATTCTGGCTCTGTCGCGCCAATACCACATAATATATGATAGTACAAGTACAGAAGGCTCACTCCTTTGATGTTCACAAAACGCCGCCATTCTAAATTCTTACCTACATTAACAAACAGACCGCACGCGTGCAGATGACATTGAATTCTATTGCGCCGCGCGAAGGTCGTCGCCACTGAATGGGCCGCGAACTCGCGGCCACCGGCATGTACTTGTAGCGCGGAGTGAGCCGGCCCTGCCAATACGCAAGACCGATAGGGATAGATAACTAGGAAAGAGATATTATCGTGAGCGTTTGTGCATTCCTCAGACGGACTGTATACCTGTTTGCCACTGACGTGGTATAAAAAAAACACTGGACACTTGTGAGCTTCAATTGCACTTAGCACTAGACCCTACTCATAGTGTTGTGTTCTTGCCGGTGAGTAAGGCTGCCAGAGCTCAACGAGGGTGCGGTGTGCTGATGGCGGGAGGACTTACGGAACTAACTTGTTCTGTCTATTGTCCTTTGAGTCGTTGACAACCCGAACCCTCCTTAGAGCTTGTACACTCCTTTTTGCTGTGTACTTAACACAGCAAGAGGGAATGTACAAGTTTCTAATGGGGTGGCAACGCACATGTGACACTGTTTGAGTTGCAGGCGTCCATAGGTTTCGGTGACCGCTTTACATAAGGCGGGCTGTTTGCTTGTTTGCCACCGACGTAGTATAAAAAAAATGTTTTTTAATGCACGGCGCACCTGCACGAGTGCACGCCAATTTGATCGTAATACTAGGAAACGCGAAAACGTACTAACAGATCAATACATCATTTGCCTTATTTGTGAAGGAAGCCGTGGCCACAATGACCTCTAATTAGTAATAGCTGTTTCCTCTTAGGTACATCGGGGCGAGGAATTCCGCTGAGTCCGTGATTGGTTTTCTAACAATAGTTGTTGATTGGCCACATAAATAATGCTACACAGCGTATGGAAGATGTATTAGATTTGTGGCTACTGTACACTGAGAGAAAGGAGAATGGGCATTTTGTCCCATGATTACAAATACAAATACAAATAATTTATTAATAAAAACATAATTGTACAGTGATTGTTCTTAAAGGCTAAGAATTGTTATACATATAAGAGATGTTTTATACAAATGCCTGAGCTAGGATAGTTCCTGTGTTTCAGGCAGAGGAAGGACTAAATTGGTGATTTAATTTTAATTATTCACTTAAATAAAACTTATAAGTAAATAAACACAATGCTTATTTTAGTAGGTTCCGAACTATTACATTACATATCAATATTCAATAGGTAATTATTTTACGACCATGAGTAACTTTTCTGTATCATCGTACGTCATATTTTGCAGGGCTCGTCGTAGAGCACTTTTACAACAAACATAGCTAAGTGGATATAAGTTTAATTTTGCATTTAACCTGTTGTATAGAAATGGGCCCTGAAAGACGAAAAATCTAGATGAGAAAACGTGTTTTCTATGTACGGTTTGAATACAACCGATATCTTTCCGCCTTTTGTTATTGTATACAGATGGGACTTAGGTCGTTTGAAAGGGCTTATTAATAGCATTATTTTATTGTATGACACCAACTTTGGATCACTTGCAGGGACTGAGTTTTTTTAAAAAAAGTATGCCGCATATAATCTGTTGTTTTACAAAATACTTGTTATGTAGCTGGTTCTGATATTATTTATATGGAATCATACGAGAAATGCTACACTTCTGTATACGACTACTTTCGTTTAAGTACGCACAGGGCTCGAATTAACTAATAAAATAAATTCATGAATTAAGAATCCTGCTACTCGACACTAAAAGTTAGTTGTATACACACGCCGTATATAGCATTTTTTTAGATCTTTTTATAAGGTATTTTTTTAAATATATGCTTGCAATCAATTGCTTGCAGGGACCCAAATAAATTGTGTATTTGTTAACTAACTGTGCCTAACGATGCTTTAATCATTCTACTTAACAATAGATGGAGCTACGTGTACCCAAAATACAGTATAACCTGAAACAATAAAAGTTCATTTTATGTTTATCTAACTAGAAAAGCATCTGATTTTATCAAAACAAATAGACAAATAAGCTTCCTATATGGATTTGGTGTAATGGTTTTATATAATTTCATTGATTTAGTAGTTTTTGGCTATGCAGCATTGACTAGGCTAGTTTTTGGTTAACTTATTGTCTAGAGTGGCTATAAGTATCGTATTTATGTCCGCTTTAGTAACGGAGCAAATTTATTAATTACCATTTCCACCGTAATTAGTACAACTGCGAACTACGGTGTTGATAGATTTATATTTCTCTATTACGTAATATTTTTTTTTTTTTTTTTTTTATTGGGGACACCTTACACGGATCAACTTAGTCCCAAACTAAGCAAAGCTTGTACTATGGGTGCTAAGCGACGATATATATACTTAAATACATAGAAAACATCCATGACTCAGGAACAAATATCTGTACAACAAATACAACACAAAACAAATATGTGTAAAATTACTTTAATTATTTTATTTTCTCATCATGATTGTCAAAAACCACATTATACATTGAAAGTAATAAAACTAATAGGGTCTCCAAAATAATGATCGATAACATGTACACATGTATACAAAGTTCCTTATGTCTAATTACAACTATCAAAGAACTATTCTTAAATCACACAAAAATATCGTTACAAACATTCTAACACAAGACCATCGGTTTCACATTAGGCGGGACCGGTCCAAAAACATCCGTCGAAGCATTTATATCCAATATCTTTCAATTCCAACTTTTCCTTCTCAAAGTAATAAACCCTCAAAATAAAACGCTCTTTACAACCGATACCGACGCACCCTGTATAAGTAATGAGCTTCCAAAAAGGTTCAACTTCAACGTTTACAAATTGATTTCTAAACGTTTCTTAAATAATTAAGTGAGTTATTCATTATTTGTGTGTGTGTGGATTGAGTGAGCACCTTCCGAAAATAAAAAAAAATATGCTGATCATTTAGTAAAAGTTCTAAAACAATTGTAAAACGAATCTCTGAATTTGTAAAAAGATAAATCAAAAGATACAGCCATTAACATGTGCTCACTCAGTTCTCACAAACTACCAACGAAAACAGTGAATATATTCATTTAACATATAATATTTATATACTAACATTTAGTAAAAAATAGGCCAACCTGCCTCTATAAATATTAGATCACCTAGTTACGTATTTAATTTTTTACAAATAGTTTCTTATGCTCACTCAATCCTCACACTTTTGAAAAGCCGAATTTTGATGAAAAACATAAGATTTAGACCGCTATTACATGTGTATAGTTTAGTAAAAGTGAAATGGGAATTTGTAAAATACAAAACGAACCACTAACGTGTCAGGTTTTTTTATAATAAATTTTTGTAAGTGCTCACTCAGTCCACACGTTTTGAGAAAGTTAAAAATGTAAATATCTTACGATTTGTAGCACCTAAGACACTCGAAAGTACTTCAACATTTAGTAAAAATTTTTACTAAATATCCACCATCTAATATTTTAAATTCGTTGTCTGGTTTTAAAGATATTCAGACATAACTTTTCTCATACAAATGTATCAAGTAGGGTGACCACACTATGTCGGCTCCTGATTTTCCCCACCTTCCCATTGTCATATTGAGATTGGGGAGTTTCGTTCAATTTTGATAATAGTTTATATTAAACTAATACCATATTAATTCTCCATCTGAAAACTGTTTTTAGGTTATGTTCTTGGCCTAGTGATGATGTGTATTGTGTAATTTTTATCGACGTCAGGATAATAACCATATCGTCAGGATATACCTGTAAATCATTAACTATATTATATACTTACATAATATTATGTCAAACATACCTATTCTTACATTTTTTTACGGTGCTTTAGCTTTAGTTTTGGTCATACAATCTGATTGTTCCATGTTATAAAATTTGTTAAAATAATTTTAATTTATAACTACTTATGCTAAATCAAATTTTGAAAAAGTAGTAAACAATATTATTCTGAGGCGTCATCCATATATTACGTCACAGTGTAAGGGGGGGGGGGGGGGTCATACTAAATGTGACAATCCCTGTTAAAGGGATACAAAAAAGCGTGACATAGGAAGGGGGGAGGGGTCCAAAAACCTGAAATTTGGTGTGACGTAATATATGGATGATCCCTGATAGGTGATTTTACTACTGTGTTAACTACCTTATATTGTCATATAACATAGTTTAAAAGACATAAGGTACAGCGGGGCAAATCCCGACTGGGGGGCATTTGTAACTGATCCATTTTTCCATTATTACACTATTAAGTTGAGTACCACATGTATTCACTAAACACGCGTGCCATATATTGCCGGTGGACACTATTTAAAAATGCAAGCATTGTAAAACATGGACAAAAATGGATCAGTTGCAATTGCCCCGCTGTGCCTTACAGTTTTTACAAATTATAATGATGCTCCTACACTGGCTGTTGTAATATTTTGCGCCAGTGTGGGAGCACCATAATCTTTAAATGCACACTTAAGTCCCCAGGACTTACCTGTTTAAGTAAATTAATTATATTTGTCCCAGAGTTTAATTAAACCTCCTGAGACTCAGAAGCAACTGTTTTGTTTTGTATTTACAACCTTTTATCAAAAGATAAAAATAGATTTAAGAATACGTACAAAAATAGTAACCCCGCATACTATTGTTAGTACATATTCCCAAATCTATAATTATCTAATCTAAGATTTCTCCAATAATTATTATCCCTAAGCTGTAAGTTCCTCTTTTTGACACATTTGTATTGAAGTAAGTAGCAATGTGCCATGGATGTGGCTAAGACGTATCGTTTGCCAAATCTCTCGATTAGTTACGAATTGGTTCAATCGACTGTACATAAGGCCTAATCGATTCAACCAGCAGGGCAATCATGGTCGCGCGATAAATGATAAAACATCGGGCCGTCCCTATCGCAGTTACAAATAGTGCGATAGGGACGGCCTGATGTTTTATCATTTATCGCATAATTGCCTGCCAGGAGGCGCTTAAACAAGAGGATCTATTATACCTACAGAGTTACTGTCGAAGTAAAATGTGTAATCACAGTGCATAGACGGCCATCTCTTGACACAGGCTCAAACTTTGAAACCTAAGTTTTGACAATTTGGCCCATATTCCTAGCTTAATACGTTTTAAAATGTCAAATATTACTAATAGCGCTATCTAGCTGAGAGTACCCCAAAAGTGTAATGCCATTCAGGCTACCGTACCTTTTTCCGTATGGTATTGAGGTACGTTTTTTTCTTAGACTATCTGTCTATACGGAGTTATATACGTCTTTGACCGAAGCGAGACCAACATCAAAGTTAGCAAAGATACCGTGTGTGTGTGGATTGAGTGAGCACCGTCCGAAAATAAAAAAAAATATGCTGATCATTTAGTAAAAGTTCTAAAACAATTGTAAAACGAATCTCTGAATTTGTAAAAAGATAAATCAAAAGATACAGCCATTAACATGTGCTCACTCAGTTCTCACAAACTACCAACGAAAACAGTGAATATATTCATTTAACATATAATATTTATATACTAACATTTAGTAAATTACAAAACACGTAGAAACTAAAAAGCAAAAAATAATAAACCTTTGAATTCAGATTTCTTATCGTATTGCAATAATCTAAACATCCAAATTATAAACAAATCAATTATTTTTGTAGTCGGTGCCAGACCTGTTCGTCGCCTTGCTATATTGCCTGTTTGGCCCCACCCAACCATACTCAGGCTGGCCCCGACTCCAAAAATAATTGATTTGTTTATAATTTGGATGTTTAGATTATTGCAATACGATAAGAAATCTGAATTCAAAGGTTTATTATTTTTTGCTTTTTAGTTTCTACGTGTTTTGTAACGCGCTTTTTTTTGAAGGCGGTTTTATTTTTTGTTAAAAAGTTAATTTATTTGTTGATTTTTAGTGGTTCCTATTGATATTATATGTATCAATCCGAATATATGTACAGTAGTGAAAGAATTATCCTTTAACTCCTAACCATTGAGGAGTTGACCTTCCATCATCAGCTCAGCCACATAAAATTATTACCATCAGGCGTAAATACTGGTGTACCTTTGAAAAATACATTAAAAACATTACATGTGCCTATAACATTTGAAGAGTTCCCTCGATTTCTCCAAGATCCCATCATCAGACCCCGACTTGGTGCCAATGGGACCATCTCGGGGTTATACCCATTCGATCAAAAAAAAAATTTTGAAAATCGGTCCACGATTCTCGGAGATATCGAGTAACATACATACAAAAAAAAAAAAAAAAAAAAAAAAAATCAGTCGAATAGAGAACCTCCTCCTTTTTTGAAGTCGGTTAAAAATAGGCCAACCTACCTCTATAAATATTAGATCACCTAGTGACGTATTAAATTTTTTACAAACAGTTTCTTATGCTCACTCAATCCACACACTTTTGAAAAGCCGAATTTTGATGAAAAACATAATATTTAGACCGCTATTATATGTGTATAGTTTAGTAAAAGTGAAATGGGAATTTGTAAAATAAAAACGAACCACTAACGTGTCAGGTTTTTTTATAATAAATTTTTGTAAGTGCTCACTCAGTCCACACGTTTTGAGAAAGTTAAAAATGTAAATATCTTACGATTTGTAGCACCTAAGACACTCGAAAGTACTTCAACATTTAGTAAAAATTTTTACTAAATATCCACCATCTAATATTTTATATTCGTTGTCTGGTTTTAAAGATAATCAGACATAACTTTTCTCATACAAATGTATCAAGTATGGTGACCACACTATGTCGGCTCCTGATTTTCCCCACCTTCCCATTGTCATATTGAGATTGGGGAGTTTCGTTCAATTTTGATAATAGTTTACCGGATTTGTAAGTGGGAGCGAGAAAAGAATAACTATTTCTCGCTCCCACTTACAAATCCGGTACGCTCATCTGTTAGCGCGATTAGATTACCAGGTTCTGGTTTCTTACTAGTGAAGTATTATATTCTTTGTTTCTTACCAATTATTATTCATGTCCTTTTTAGGGTTCCGTAGTCAACTAGGAACCCTTATAGTTTCGCCATGTCTGTCTGTCCGTCCGTCCGTCCGTCCGTCCGTCCGTCCGTCCGTCCGTCCGTCCGTCCGTCCGTCCGTCCGTCCGTCCGCGGATAATCTCAGTAACTGTTAGCACTAGAAAGCTGAAATTTGGTACCAATATGTATATCAATCACGCCAACAAAGTGCAAAAATAAGAAATCGAAAAAAATGTTTTATTAGGGTACCCCCCCTACATGTAAAGTGGGGGCTGATATTTTTTTTCATTCCAACCCCAACGTGTGATATATTGTTGGATAGGTATTAAAAAATGAATAAGGGTTTACTACTAAGATCGTTTTTTGATAATATTAATATTTTCGGAAATAATCGCTCCTAAAGAAAAAAAAAGTGCGTCCCCCCCCCTCTAACTTTTGAACCATATTATGTTTAAAAAATATGAAAAAAAATCACATAAGTAGAACTTTATAAATACTTTCTAGGAAAATTGTTTTGAACTTGATAGGTTCAGTAGTTTTTGAGAAAAATACGGAAAACTACGGAACCCTACACTGAGCGTGGCCCGACACGCTCTTGGCCGGTTTTTTTTAATGCATGAATGTCGATATGGTTATTATCCTGACGTCGATGAAAATTACACAATACACATCATCACTAGGCCAAGAACATAACCTAAAAACAGTTTGCAGATGGAGAATTAATATGGTATTAGTTTAATATTATCAAAATTGAACGAACGAAACTCCCCAATCTCAATATGACAATGGGAAGGTGGGGAAAATCAGGAGCCGACATAGTGTGGTCACCCTACTTGATACATTTGTATGAGAAAAGTTATGTCTGAATATCTTTAAAACCAGACAACGAATATAAAATATTAGATGGTGGATATTTAGTAAAAATTTTTACTAAATGTTGAAGTACTTTCGAGTGTCTTAGGTGCTACAAATCGTAAGATATTTACATTTTTAACTTTCTCAAAACGTGTGGACTGAGTGAGCACTTACAAAAATTTATTATAAAAAAACCTGACACGTTAGTGGTTCGTTTTGTATTTTACAAATTCCCATTTCACTTTTACTAAACTATACACATGTAATAGCGGTCTAAATCTTATGTTTTTCATCAAAATTCGGCTTTTCAAAAGTGTGTGGATTGAGTGAGCATAAGAAACTATTTGTAAAAAGTTTAATACGTCACTAGGTGATCTAATATTTATAGAGGTAGGTTGGCCTATTTTTTACTAAATGTTAGTATATAAATATTATATGTTAAATGAATATATTCACTGTTTTCGTTGGTAGTTTGTGAGAACTGAGTGAGCACATGTTAATGGCTGTATCTTTTGATTTATCTTTTTACAAATTCAGAGATTCGTTTTACAATTGTTTTAGAACTTTTACTAAATAATCAGCATATTTTTTTTTATTTTCGGAAGGTGCTCACTCAATCCACACACACACCATTATTTTACAGCCAATAAGTATATTGGATGAATATTGACTAAGATATTTCGGAATTTAAATCTTTAGAAAATATAAATTTAAACTTTCTTGTAATGTATCAGGGTTCAATTTAAGTTGTTTTGGGAAGTGATATTGAGGTGTATGGGTATCTATTTTTAAAGGACTTCAAAAAAGGAGGAGGTTCTTAATTCGTCGGAATCTTTTTAGGGTTCCGTAGACAACTAGGAACCCTTATAGTTTCGCCATGTCTGTCTGTCCGTCCGTCCGTCCGTCCGTCCGTCCGTCCGCGGATAATCTCAGTAACCGTTAGCACTAGAAAGCTGAAATTTGATACCAATATGTATATCAATCACGCCAACAAAGTGCAAAAATAAAAAATGGAAAAAAATGTTTTATTAGGGTACTCCCCCTACATGTAAAGTGGGGGCTGATATTTTTTTTCATTCCAACTCCAACGTGTGATATATTGTTGGATAGGTATTTAAAAATGAATAAGGGTTTACTAAGATCGTTTTTTGATAATATTAATATTTTTGGAAATAATCGCTCCTAAAGGAAAAAAAAGTGCGTCCCCCCCCCTCTAACTTTTGAACCATATGTTTAAAAAATATGAAAAAAATCACAAAAGTAGAACATTATAAATACTTTCTAGGAAAATTGTTTTGAACTTGATAGGTTCAGTAGTTTTTGAGAAAAATACGGAAAACTACGGAACCCTACACTGAGCGTGGCCCGACACGCTCTTGGTCGGTTTTTTTTTATGTATGTTCCCCGATTACTCGAAGACGCCTGGACCGAGTTTTTTTATGAGTGCGATAGGGGCGCACCGATGCAATAGTTAATTGTTATACAAGGATGCAAACTTGCATTTTAACGCTGAGTTCGAGAATAGAATCCTGAACTTGCGAGTTTTTCAACACACGAGAAGTAAACTACATTTGCACCCGTGTGTAACACAAAACTTTTCCCCTCACTGTAGCAAGGAAAGTAAAACGCAAAAACGCGTTTATCACTGCTTCGTAGTTCTACAAGTGCGAAATCATCTTAAGAACTAGATTCACCCACTTTCATTAATTTTAAAGCATAAAATTAGACTATATTCAAGGTCAAATCACTTTATCCACTAGTGGATAAAGTGCGTTTTTACCCGCTGGTATTAAAGGATAAAACACGTGTTTCCGAGCTAGGGAGGGGAAAAAAAGTTTATGTAACTAGTGTGCTACGCCATAATACATGCCTCGAACTTGAAGCGTGCCACGTAGCAGGCAGTGCATGGATTAACGCACGCAATTCAAATGTTTTCGTAGCGCTACGCTCGTAGACGTTTATCTTTCTTATACCGTTCGTAGCTATCAGTGGCGTGGCGTGAAAATGTTCGTTGCTAAAGCCGGAGGGATTTTGCGAATCTGTTTTGTATGGACTCCTACAGATATTAGAGAATATTAGGAAACCCATTGGGAATCGAGTTGTATCGACGCTACGCTACCGGTAGCTATCTATCTCTATCGCTCTTGCGTATTAGCGCGACCGAACCAGACTACATTTCTGCGGCATTTCGGTGGTGTTTCGCTCTTAATAACCACAAAATTATTTTTTTTTAAAAACCCCCGACCGCGACGTAGTAGACCAATATTCATGAAACATGGCTAAGAACACTCCCGACTAACTCAGCTTTCAGAGAAAAAAAAAACTAAATCGGTTCATCCGTTCGGGAGCTACGATGCCACAGACAGACACACACACACAGACAGACAGACAAACAGACAGACCCCGTCGTTTTTGCGTGGGGGGTTAAAAAACGTTAAAAGAAAATGTTGTATCTACTTAATAGTAGCTACTAGACGTGACATGTTAATAACCGCACAGCTCCATTTTGTGAGTTCACATACTAAATTATCAACCCGGGACGTATATTAAAGGGGTCCATATTGGCTCATATAAAATTATTTGTTATAATATTATTGTTTATACCGATTTGTGCTCCGAATGATCATTTCTCATAATTTTACTTATCATAATTTTGTTTCATTATTATCAATTGTACTACTATCACTGTTCATAATAATCATTTAGCCGAAAATTTTTAATCATAAATTCTATACAAATATTTAATAACATTCATAATTTTGTGTTTAAAAAAATCATTCATCATACAATTATTTAAAAAGTTTTGGAGAAGTTCTATGAAAAGTTTGCGCCATTCATAGAAGCGCGCTTGGAGCTTTTACAATGACATATACAATTTGCATTAAAAAGTAGTTTCTGGTTTGATCACGGTCAACCTAACACGCTCCTCCTCGCTACGCTCGTCGTCGCACCTAACTGGACTGTCACATGTGATTTTTGTTCTGTTAACAATAATATAACGATAAATTATATTACTCGCAATCGTTATGACCAATAAGTATATAAGCATTAACATTAGTATAAAATGTATTTATGATAAATGACGTTATGAACATAAGTCATTCGAAGTTACGATAGTTATTAACATAAAATTGTTATAAGTAATGATCATTATAATGTAAAATTGTATGAGAAACATTTTCGGACTACCAATAATCTATATGCCAATTTCATATGAACTTTGGCGCACCCATATTAAAGGGGGGTCACCCCTATCTCCTTAGGACTCGATCGAGTCATCAAACCTAATGCGTCGCTGACAGGAAACTGTCTCAACTTTTCCTTTCTATGATATGATACAGATTCCCAAATCGTGTTATTAATTTTCCATATTATAGAAAAAAAAATCGCGCTTCTAAGCTTGTGTTTAAATTTTTTAACCCCCGACGCAAAAACGACGGGGTGTTATAAGTTTGACGTGTCTGTCTGTGGCATCGTAGTTCCCGAACGGATGAACCAATTTAGATTTAGTTTTTTTTGTCTGTAAGCTGAGTTAGTCGGGAGTGTTCTTAGCCATGTTTCATGAAAATCGGTCTACTCGTACTATGTCGCGATCAGGGGTTTTTTTTTAAATTTTAATAATATGTACCAGCTTTTGCCCGCGGCTTCGCTCGACTTAATTTCGAAAATTGCGGAATGCTCTACACAAACTTCCATTCCACCCCCCATTTTAAGGAAGCGGGGGGTTAGAAAGAGACAAAAAGTGGCCTATGTCACGTACCATCCCTTTAACTATCTCCGCTTAAAAAATCACGTCAATTCATCGCTCCGTTTTGCCGTGAAAGACGGACAAACAAACAGACTTTCCCGACACACACATTCCCGTTTATAATATTAGTATGGATGACCCATTACACTCGAACTTTACCCGTTACCTTAGTTTGTCCATATCTACGTGCTTGTTACGAACAATATCATAATATTATCAATTTGCGAATCCGAACCAGCCTCCATAAGGGTGGATCCACACTACACCTGGCGCGCACGGCTGACGGCTCAGTCAGTGTCTAGCTTCGCTTGCGGATGGACGTCGCGCGGCGCGCGTTTGTCTCACGTAGGTTCTGTCACGTTCTGTGTTGTGAGTGAGGTGGTACGGGAACTGACTACTTGCGGGGATAATATAAAGGTATTTTTTGTTGATAAGTAATTTATTGTTAAAATTTTAGGCAGATATGAAATTATTACTTACTTTAGTAACTAACATGAACAGTATTATACTTTAAGCAAGAAATAAAAGGTTTTACGAATTTTGGCGGGATATAAAAGTGGAAATACTGAATGATGAATGTGAGTTTACGTAACGTTCTAAGTAAAATGATTTAAAATTGTAATATAAGCTAAATTATTTGTTGTTTATGTTATGCATACTTACATGGTATGTCTTGTATTTTGGTCTTCTCTGGTTGGCCTAAAGGTTGACTGGTAGAGAATGCCATGTAGCATTAAGTCCACCATTTGTAACTGTATATTTTTACTGTGCAATAAAGTTCAAATAAAATAAATGTTACGTATAACACGATATACGCAGTTCCGAAGGAGTATCTGTGAATTAGTAAACAAGTTTAAAAGATGCCAATTTATACATTTCAATCTAACTGAGATGTAAAGTCCGTAAGATACAGTCAGTTGCATTTTCTTAAAAAAACCAAAACATAAATTTCGATTACGTAATATTTTTCAAAAATTGTTACAATATTACTTGAAAAAGATCTGTTTTACTATAAGAAAATATAAGTAACTTTTTGTGCACTTAACCCTACCTTCTTAATTATAAAATTTGCAAGTTTTTTATAAATAATACTTCTGCCCTAAGGTCTAAGGCGAAATAACATAAAATTTACATTTTCTAAAAATAGTGCTTCTTTCTGTAGATCTCTTTAGGGATGTTTTACAAGTTTACAAAGAAAACTAGAGGTCTGGATAGTTCGAGTAGGGTCAAAGATTAATGTAGGTCTAACAGGTACCACTTGGTACCTAGGTGATGGAGAGAACCTACGGAAAGATTTATATTCTACATAGAAGAAAGGAGATCAGAATTGAAACATTTATTTAAGTTGAAAAATTGTGCGTTGCAAAGGTTTAGAGGCGCGAAAGGCAAATCAATTCTGTTCGAGTGAAATAAAAATGAATCATAGTTTCTGAAAAATACTGACTAGTAGGTACTAATTGTACAAAGTACTTGTTACTAAAATCTGCTGCAGATTACGATAAGAGTATGTATCGGCTATGTCCATAACAAAATTGACGTGACGTTTTGTTTAAAAGTAAGCAAATTTTTAGCTAAAAATTAAAATTTTGAAAAAACTTCCGACCGCGACATAGTAGACCGATTTTCATGAAACATAGCTAAAAAAAAACCGGCCAAGAGCGTGTCGGGCCACGCTCAGTGTAGGGTTCCGTAGTTTTCCGTATTTTTCTCAAAAACTACTGAACCTATCAAGTTCAAAATAATTTTCCTGGAAAATCTTTATAAAGTTCTACTTTTGTGATTTTTTTCATAATTTTTAAACATATGGTTCAAAAGTTAGAGGGGAGGGGGGGGTGACGCACTTTTTTTTCCTTTAGGAGCGATTATTTCCGAAAATATTAATATTATCAAAAAACGATCTTAGTAAGCCCTTATCGAAAACAGATAACTCAAATAAATAGACTATGCATCAAAACGAAAACCGAACATACGTATTCATCAAAAGTTAGAAAAATTCAATTTGGTGTGCCCCAGGGCAGCGTCTTAGGACCCTTATTATTTATAATTTATATTAATGATTTACCACGAGCTATCGAGTATCCAATGGTTCTTTTCGCTGATGACAGTACCATAATGTTCTCTTGTAAAGATACTGAAACGTATGAAAATGAGATATCAAATACATTAGAAACAGTAATACATTGGTTAAATAATAATAACTTGAAAATTAATTTAGATAAAGCCAAAATAATGACATTTAAACAAAGACGAACTGACGGATGCAATTTAAATATTACCTATAAGGATCATCACATTGACGAAACAGATGTTACAAAATTTTTAGGCATAAGTGTAGATCATAAATTGACATGGAGTAACCAAATTGACACTATATGTAAGAAACTGCATCAATTTTCATATGTTTTATATAATTTAAGAAAGATTGTGAATGAAACGGTTGTTTTAACAGCATATCAAGCCTATGTAACATCGACGCTAAGGTATGGTATTATATTCTGGGCAAACTCAGTTGACAGAGAAGTCGCATTTAAAGCACAAAAAAGATGTATTAGGTCATTATGTGGTATCCAGCAACTAGGTTCATGTAAATCATATTTTAAAAAGTCAGGAATATTAACTCTTCCTTGTCTGTACATTTTCGAAATGGTAGTTTTTGTTAAGAGCAATCCGCAGTTGTTCCAATATTTTAAAAGTGTACGTCTTAGAAATAAAATTAATTCGTTGCCTTCTAATACAGCTTTATTTAGGAAAAGTATATTAGGAATGGCTCCAAAAATTTTTAATAAACTTTCTGATGAGCTAAGAAATATTGACGACATTAATAGTTTTAAAAGCAAGGTATTTAAATTTTTAATTGATAAATCTTATTATAGTATTAGTGAATATTTGTTAGATAATAATTCGTGATAACTGTGCACAGCATGTAACACAGTACTTACTAAAAGTTGTACGCCTCACGGCACAACATAGTGAGACAAAAATGTATAATGAGACCTGTACTTATGTACCTAATACCTATGTTGGACAATTAAATGCTTTTTACTTTACTTTTACTTTTACTTTACTTTATTCATTTTTAAATACCTATCCAAAAATATATCACACGTTGGAGTTGGAATGAAAAAAAAAATCAGCCCCCACTTTACATGTACGGGGGTACTACACAGGGGGGGTACCCTAATAAAACATTTTTTTCCATTTTTTATTTTTGCACTTTGTTGGCGTGATTGATACCATATTGGTACCAAATTTCAGCTTTCTAGCGCTAACGGTTGTTGAGATTATCCGCGGACGGACGGACGGACGGACGGACGGACAGACAGACAGACAGACATGGCGAAACTATAAGGGTTCCTAGTTGACTACGGAACCCTAAAAAACAACATTTATTTCCAATCCATATTTTGTTAGTCACTCCCGAAAACTCAGCACACTACCGACACACACAAAACACTCCCGACTAACTCAGCTTTCAGACAAAGAAAACGAAATCTAAATCGGTTCATCCGTTCAGGAGCTACGGTGTCACAGACAGACAAACAGACAGACAGAAAGACACGTCAAACTTATAACACCTTGTGGTTATCATACATTTTTATTACGTTAGCGAGATAAATTTGATTCTAATAATCGTTCGGATGCTGTTCACTTTCTCCATACAATGAATATTTTCCGGGACGTTCTCAACATAGAGTAGCTTATTTAAAACTCGTGATAGCTATAATAGGGATGACGACTATATAATAAATGGCATTCTGTTTAGCCCGTCAGTTAGATCGTCCAAAAATACTGAACACATATTTTTCGCTTTTTCTAATTAATGAAAAAATACAAAGATTTAGTGCATCAAAGTTCCGGAGTGGGGGCTTGTGACGTCACTTCTAAGTAAAAATTGTACCTAGGCGTGACGTCACGCGAAACTTCAACGCACTGTACCGTCGTAATTTTTCGTTTACGAGAAAAAAGAAAAAATACGTGTCTAATATTCTAATTGACGGACTAATTATTTTTTTTTTTGTCGTCTCGCCTATTCCAAACTAAAGCTACTGAAATAAATATCTAGCTTATCTGTGCCATATTTGATAAGCTAAGTTTTAATGAGGGTAGCTCAAAAACGCTAGGTTGATCGGGGTTTTGGGGTTTCCTCATTCATATTTCAGTAGAGGTCAGGACACGGGAGTCTGTTACAACTTTAAATTGTGAATAATTAAACTTAGGTAAAAGAGTGTTTGAGGTAAAAGGTGTATCAGGGTAAGACCAAATATACTTCGGTACTTCAAAATCAAATCAATTTAGAATGATAAATAAATAAATAAATAAATATTATAGGACATTCTTACACAGATTGACTGAGCCCCACGGTAAGCTCAAGAAGGCTTGTGTTGTGGGTACTCAGTCAACGATATATATAATATACAAATACTTTTATATACATAAGAACGTCCATGACTCAGGAACAAATATCTGTGCTCATCACACAAATAAATGCCTTTACCGGGATTCGAACCCAGGACCGCGGCTCAGCAGGCGTACATGATGTACGTAAAGTTACCATATCTAGCGAAACAAAATCATTGGAATAATCTGACAAACCCAATAATAAACACTATTTTGACGCTATTTGGACGCTATAAGTAATTGACTACATAACCCCTGTCGTTTGGTATTTAAATAATCTTTCTCTTAGCACTTTGCTGTATCTGTGTACTGAGTTATTTTTAGATTTGCAAATGAATATGTACGTGTCTGCTCTTACTATGATATGTCCAAGACATACCTCACTACCCATCATCGCCACGGGAGCCTGGGGTCCGCTGTGATAACTAATCCCAAGATTTGACGTAGGCACTAGTTTAACGAAAACGACTGCCATCATAGGCCTTATTGGGATAAGTCCGGTTTCTCACGATGTTTTCCTTCACCGGAAAGCGACTGGCAATATCAAATGACATTTCGCACAAAAATTCCGAAAAAGTAATTGGTATCGGATGTAGGACCTGTACTGTATCTCATACATTACAGACGCCATCTTGGATTTTTTCCATTGAAATCCTTCCGACGTCCGATATCGGATCGGATAGTGTGAAAACGGATTTTTAGGCCACCAGCGCCTAACCTAACCTAACATATAAAATAAACTTGTTTGATTCAGGGGGAGGGGGTAGTTATCTCTGCAAGTATTTTGATAATGTGTAAGATTGTTACATAAAGTATAATGTAATAAAGTACCTTCTCCGAAGGGATTAAAACCGGTATTTTGGCAGTCTGTGACGGTAGATGCAAACTTTTAATGGAAAAGATTTATTCCAGTTTAAACAAGTCTCAAACTCGCATTATTCATACCTTCGGGGCTTAACTTGAAATTGATATTAATCCTTTATTATAAACCTTGTTTTTTTTGTTCTCCGTTAAATTCGACTAGGTTCATTATCAGGAACCAGCCTGTATATCACATTTAGTAAAATTCGCAAAAAAATTTTTTCGTCATTTTCATACATAATGCTTGAATTTATTAGTGTGAGAGACCCTTAAGAATAACATTCAAGTTAGTGTCAAGTGATTGACGGCACATGTCAAAATAAATAACATTAGGAATTCGTAAACTGTCACACACGTGTTCAGTAATTATCTTAATTTTTTAATAACTCGATAACCGTAAGAGTTAAGACGCTAGTTTCTTAGCGAAATTAATTGTAATTGATCTAAAGAACCTTTCCTTAAAGTTAACGGAATTCAATAAAAATAGGGTGTACACTCTAGAGCCATTGAAACCGGTTCATATATACACAGCGTTGTTTTAATCCCAATATTATATCATTTTAGTCCTGTGGTGGGGACGAGTTAAAAATTTCACCACCTCTTTCCTCCTGTAGGTGTCGTAGACGTCGACTATGGAATGTACGTTCAATTGTCATATGGGCGATTCGCAAGCAACCTGTCATTGCAATATCACAATTTAGTTTTCTTTCAACCACTTTTTGCTAAGAGTAGCACTGAAACTGTGTTCTGCATACCCATTTCGGGAATACAGACGTGTGTTTATGTCCGTATGCATTTTAATTTATATTTTATGTCAGTATTCGTTCGAAATGACTGTGAGTTAAAGTATGTACATATTACGTTAATTTGCTGCTACGAGTTGATCTACGGCGTAGCAAACGTAGCCTTTCGTAGCAATTAATGTACTTTGCCAATAGACAAATTGCTAATCACGCCCTGGCGAACGAAACGCTAATGGTTCTTGGTACCTAGGTACAGTCGACTACAAAAGATGTATCCACCTTTTCACCTTATTACAATGAAATAACCTACACAGCAATCAGCAGTCAAATCACTTTTTTTTAAGAACTGTCAAAACGAATTTGGACGGTTTGTTATGAAATCAAGTTGAGCGACGCGACGTCACGTCAACTCATTTACTTTTTATCTTTCTACCCGATTTATCAAATAGAAATTGGGTTTAAAAGTAACAACTGTCCAAATTAATCTTGTAATTATGTAATGCTATATGTCGTGCATGGTATATTGTAAAATAAGGAAGTGATTTTACCAAGAAGTTAATGGGAGAACTGTAGCCTATCCAACCTAATAAGTGCTCTAGCACCCTAAACAACCATACACATCCCTACAGCCCTAGCCCTAACTATAAATTAATAATACATGTATTTAATAAGTACAGGATATCTGCACCATGAGACCGATAGGGAAGTACAGACGGATAGGGAAGGAAATGGGTAATGGAAAGGATTTTCTCACTAGCTACCAACAGTGAGAGGAAAACCTTATACTCAAATGATACAGCCACGATGTCCAGGATCAAAGAGATTTATTTACACTTTTAACAGAGTATTTATTTAAAATTATTACTGTGTTTTCGTAATACCACGCTGTAGTTTCTTCACATTTTAAGTGCGAACGTAGTTTTTGCAAGCACGTGAGTCGATGCAGTTTCTTGTCCCAGATTGATGCTGCTGATGTTAGGTATGTTCACTACACGTGAACATATTTTATTTTAAGTACAGTATTTCAGTCATTTGACTATGCGCTTTGATAATTATTACATTTATACTCGTATCATAACAGTTATATAGCAATAAAAGAACTACACAACCTTTAAAATTGATTAAAGTTAATTTAAAATGTTTCTGAATACCATCGTGAATGCTTTTGTTGTGAATACCGTGTAAAACCAACATAAAAAATAATTCCAATTCCATTACCACCAACTGAAACCGACCCCCTTAAAGTTTCAGCTGACTCATAGCGCCAACTACAAAACAACTAAATATTGAATACCATGCTGATATCTATACTAATGTTATAAATGGGAAAGTGTGTGTGATGTGTGTCTTGTGTGTCCGTCATTCACGGCAAAACGGAGCGACGAATTGACGTGATTTCTTAAGTGGAGATTGTAGAAGGGATGGAGAGTGACATAGGTTACATTTTTTGTCTCTTTTTAACCCCCCACTTCCCTGAAATGGGGGTTGGAAATCAGTATAAGTATTCCGCAATTTTAGAATTTAACGCGAGCGAAGTCGCGGGCAAAAGCTAGGTAGTTTATGAATTAGCTTGTAAATAGAAACTTGCTGAAAGGGGCGGTTCACTCGCAGCTACAAGAGCGTAAGTAGTTCCAAAAATACTTCAACCCTTCAGGTTCCGGCGTTGACGGGTTAAACGGTTGTAGCTATTCGCAAAAGCTTCCATATTTAAGCTGACTTTCCACCAGAGATGCGCTATGTGGATGTGTTTGATATCCACCAATCAGCTTAGTCGAACCGCTTAGCTTAAACACACCTCGGACACTGGCGATCAAATATATGAAAGAGGCGCGTTCCTAGCACACAGTCTAAGCTCGTGTAGGTGAACGCGTACCATACTTGTATGAGTGAGATATGACAGGTTGACTGTTCGCGTTTTTGACAGGCGGTAACTGTGAGGTAACCGAGAGGGGGTGGGCGGCGCTTTCTTTATTATACTGTGGCTTAGCTCTAGTGGGAACGGGTTCCACTAAGCTGATTGGTGGATATCAGACGCATCCATAGCAACGTAGCGTACGTATAGCATATCTCTGGTGGAGCGGCACCCTTAGGCTCATTTATTCGATGCGGGAACTCGCATGCGAGTTTCATCACATTATGGAATTTTTAGACGTTAATCTTTCGTGAGACGTATTCTACTATTTAAATACCATATTCAGTTCTGAGTCTAGTGCACGGAGTGTAGCCGCCGCGAACACTCATGCCTGAAGACGGGTCTCCTAAATGTCTCAAAACATGTCACAACATATTAACGGGAGTACAACCGTGTATTGATTAAATATTCGATTCGAATCTTGTTTGTAATACCGTTAACCTTTTGAACGCCAATTACCACTAAAGTGGCTATGGCGGACGCTGTCGAAGCAATTGTCCTGCTAACAGACAAAGTTTAAGTACATATTGACGACCGGTCTGGCTCAGTCTGTAGTGACCCTGCCTGCTGAGCCGCGGTCCTGGGTTCGAATCCCGGTAAGGGCATTTATTTGTGTGATGAGCACAGATATTTGTTCCTGAGTCATGGACGTTTTCTATGTATCGTATATAAGTATTTGTATATTATATACTAGCTCTTGCCCGCGGCTTCGCTCGAGTTAGAAAGAGACAAAAAGTACCCTATGTCACTCTCCATCCCTTCAACTATCTCCACCTGATGAATCACGTCAATTCGTCGCTCCGTTTTGCCGTGAAAGTCGGACAAACAAACAGACACACACATGCACTTTCCCATTTATAATATTAGTATGGATATCGTTGTCTGAGTACCCAGAATATATAATCCTTCTTGAGATTACCCCGGGGCTCAGTCAATCTGTGTAAAAATATCCTATAATATTTATTTATTTATATATTATTATTTATATATTCATCATTTTACTAGTAGGGGTATTGACGTGTAGGCTATATTTTGACGCGAGAGGCACAACGTTCAAAAGGTTAAAGAAATGAATAAATGAGCCACATTTCGAATATGTTTGTCTTCTATTCCGGCACCATATTAAAGCTGCCACATTATAACAAGCTTCGCGAACAACTACCAACGAGCAAGTCATCCAACCAATCACCAAAGTGCCCGAAGTATACAGGGTGGCACAACACTACGGGACATGAATAAAACTACCTTTATTGTCGTAGAAAAATCATTCAAAGATATTATAAAAATGTCTTGTTTCGTCTGAGAATACCTAAAACTGACTTAGGGCCAGTTGCATCAACCACATTTGACAGACACATCATCGTCACGCAGCAGACGTCTATGAAACTTCCCATACAATAAAATTTAACGATCGCTTTAACGGAGACAGACGGTTTGGTGCAACCGACCATGAAAAGTGAAAACAATATCGCAAATTAGGATGTCGATTGAAAAAATTAACCAAAAATACATACATACATACATACATACAATCACGCCTGTATCCCATAAAGGGGTAGGCAGAACACATGAAACTACTAAAGCTTCAGTGCCACTCTTGGCAAATAAGGGGTTGATAGAAAACGAAACTGTGACATTGCAGTGACAGGTTGCCAGCCTCTCGCCTACGCCACAATTTAACCCATATCCCATAGTCGCCTAGTAACCAAAAATAATAATTCTTTTTTACGTGACATGTTCTAGTTATGTCTATCCTACCGACTGCGCCATGTTAAGGGTGCCTGTCCACCAAAGATGCGCTAAGTGGATGTGTTCGATATCCACCAATCAAGTTCATTGTTCCACAAAGCATGGGTGCATATCAGACGCATCCATAGCAATGTAGCGTAGTACACCTCCGGTGGAAAGACACCCTAAAGTTTATATGTTTAATCTAATAATAAAGTTGATTCTGAAGGCCGTTAATGTTGACATGTTCATAATAATTTGTGACAATTAGCGCCACTTTTCCCCGCACCATTTGGTCACGGTGTTTAACTTATTTTATAGTAGCGGTCGCGGATTCGAACCCCGGCTCGCACTAATGAGTTTTTCGGAACTTATGTACGAAATGTCATTTGATATTTGCCAGTCGCTTTTCGGTGAAGGAAAACATCGTGAGGAAACCGGACTAATTCCAATAAGGTCTAGTTACCCTTCGAGTTGGAAGGTCAGATGGCAGTCGCTTTCGTAAATCTAGTGCCTACGCCAAATCTTGGGATTAGTTGTCAAAGCGGACCCCAGGCTCAAATAAGCCGTGGAAAATGCCGGGATTACACAAGGAAAATGGTGATTAACTTATTTTATAACTGAATCTTATTAATATGCTCTGATAACCTTTACCAAGTTATACAAAAACTACTGACGTGATTGGATCTATATCTTGTCTTCGATATTTAAGGTACTTTTACTTCACGTCTCATAGTCTTGGGACACCCTGTATACCCTGATATCAATCCCTTAACCGTATGGCAATGAAATATGAGTTATAAAGTCTACTTGATTGTTATATTGCCTTGTGTGGACTGAAAGGAATTCGAAAATTACTGGTTTTGGTTCGCATTGCCTTGAAAACGATTTACACGATTTCATTTGTATAAAAATATTTTTGAACAAACAATCATTCGTAAGTCGAATAATATATCGTAAATAAGTAATAGAATTCAGAGTAATTCAGAACTTATATTATTGCCGTACCCGTACTTTATGAAATAGGTAAATTTTATTTTGCGCGATCTATAAATAGTAAAAATTACTTAACTGTGTTTTTCTACTCGTCGACTGTAATCTGTCAATTAGGACACCACAGACTAAACTATAAGTGCTAACTTTTCAGTAATGGATACTTTATGGCAGTTCAGTTCAGTTCAGTTCAGTTTCTTTATTGGTAAAAATTAAACATTTCCGACTCAACTATAATAATATATGTAATCTCATTATAGTTGACTTTAAGTTAACTGTAATAATTTCAAAAATAGAACATCATACAATTTCTATACTAATTTGCGATACCTGGCAAATTTTTCTGCATCTGAAATACATTTTTTTTTATTTATCGCGTTATCGGCCAATCAGAGACGGTTATTACAAACAATTGGTTGCTAGGTAATTCGATGTTGATACAACGGTGAACGACGCTATTAACATTAATTTAAACTTGCATGAATGATGATATTTCCGTCCATTGATGATGAAGATGATGACTCGTAGAAAAAGTAAGTAAGTAAATATTCTTTATTGCACCATTTTACATGTTATATGTATACAGAATGTTTAGTGAGAGTATAACTAGGTAACAACAGGCGGTCTTATCGCTAAAAAGCGATCTCTTCCAGACAACCTTAGGGTAGCTGGAAAAACGGAACAGAAACAAAAGTTAACAGGCAGTGCAAGAACAAAAAATATAGAGAAAACCAACACAAACACACATACATATATACCGAATACATAAATAAATATACCTTACATACACATAATACATACATACATACATACATAAATACAATAAATAAAAATGGCAACTTAAGATAGAAGATAGAAGTATTGTATACAATAGTGATATAATTAAGTTTTTCACTCTCGTACCGTACTATTAGGCCACTCAGCAAAGCTTCGTGGCCTAAACATGGTACTCGACTGAAAAGCTTTGTATTATATCGCGATTGTATAAAATAGTATTTTAACCCTGGATGCAAAAACGACGTGATGTTATAAGTTTGACAATATGATTTATAACGTGAGAACTAAAAAGAAGTAAGTACAGTGAGTAGGTTTTTAACAAGCCTTATAACTTGTATAGTTTGTAAAGGACCCTTCTTTCAGTACTAAAGGTATAAATCAAGTAACTACCTTCAGAACTAGATTTATTGGCCAAGTTTCAGGCTCCAGACTTGCCCAGAGTTTGAGATATACAAGGTGGGTTCTAACTTCTAATAGCACGGCGAACTGTAATATTACTGTTAGGCTGAGTTCAGTTCAGAACCCCCCCCCGGGGTATTCTCACCGCGTGGTTAAAGATTGTAACAAAATCTATTATGGCGTTATGTGCATGACCATAGGTTAAATATAAGAAGATCATACCATCCCATACATTAAAATGCGACCGCCTAAGATCGCGCTTACACTACACCACACATAGATGGCGCCACAAAAAAATGCCTTGTTGCCATCGATTATTTGTAGATTCGCGTTAAGTGTCACTTTCGAGCCATAAATCTATGTCAAAAGTGACACTTAACGCCATCTACAAGTATAATCGAAAGCTACAACACATTTTTTGTGACCATCTATGTGTGTGTAGTGTATGCGCGTTCTTAGGCGGTCGCATTTTAATGTATGGGTTGGTACGATCTACTTATATTTAATCTATGGCATGACCGATCACGCGCGGCAACGCGCGGTCAAATACATAACGCCATTGATTTTGCGCGGTCATTGTAGCCTTCAGTGAGCAAATAAGTAGCAGAGAGAAAAATAAAATTATGGCCCAAGAGAGCAAAATGGCATATTCATGAGGGTGGCGGAAAAAACGATTCAGAAAACCCTCATTGAATCATGAAAAGCGCGGATTCAATTGACGCATACTGTTTTTCAGGTTACCTATGAGGAAAAAAAATAGATACACATCTAGGACACTGGCGATCAAATATATGAAAGAGGCGCGTTCCTAGCACACATTCTGAGCTCGTGTAGGTGAACGCGTACTATGTTTGTATGAGTGAGATATGACAGGTCAACAGTTCGCGTTTTTGACAGGCGGTAACTGTGAGGTAACCGAGAGGGGGTGGGTGGCACTTTCAGCGGGGAGCGGAAGTGGCCATGCTGTACGATAGTACTCTTTATTATACTGCATGTGACATAATTAGGTATACAAGTTCAAACAACCTAAGTAATTTTCTTGTAAATTTGCTCTAAATCTAAAACATAAACACTCATATTTGGTAAAAACATGAATGAAATGATCTCCGTGCCAACATTTTTAGTGCGTGTAAACATTATCCGATCCAATATCGGACGTATTAGGAACGATATTAACGAAGACGCCATCTTTGGCATTTGCCTTTGACATCCTTTCTGCATCCGATGTCGGTTCGGATAATGTAAAAACGCTCTTAAAAAGTCAGCAACGCGCAACTAACACCTCTCGAGGTGCATGAATCTATAGGCTACAGCGACTGCTTACCATCATTCAGTATGCTTATTTGCCACCGACCTGGTAATAAAAAACCAGCCAGAACAGAATAAAACAAGTAGACTGCTAATCCCGGTGATAAATGGCGCCATCCGTCAAAATTAGGCAAATTTCATTCATCCCGGCGGAGGAAAGGGCACGGGGTGAGAACGGACAGTCGGTGGGCACTAGGTAATGTCCGCGGCTTCGCTTGCTACGAGCATTTTCAAATACATAAATAAACTCACGCCTGAACTCCCAAACGGGGTAGGTAGTACATATGAAACTGCTCCCAGTCCTGGGTTAACACTTTCGCAACTAAGAACCCAGAACCCGCGTGGTGGGCACTCTTGAACTTTGCACTTTGCTCAGATGCCGGAGAACCCGCTCGCCATACAAACGGGCGGTTATAAGTTACAACCGGTTTCTGTCGTAGTGCGCCATTTTTTGTCTGGTAGTGAATGTGTTACGTATTTCACCCCCGACGCAAAAACGACGGGGTGTTATAAGTTTGACGTGTCTGTCTGTGTGTGTGTGTCTGTCTGTGGCATCGTAGCTCCCGAACGGATGAACCGATTTAGATTTAGTTTTTTTTGTCTGAAAGCTGAGTTAATCGGGAGTGTTCTTAGCCATGTTTCATGAAAATCGGTCCACTATGTCGCGGATGGGGGTTTTTTCAAAATTTTGTGGTTAGGTTATTTCAAAAGGATTTCACCACCCTCACTACTACCGGATTAAGCCTTAGCCTTTGAATGCCAAGGACCACTGGAAGTCGACTGTGGGATATGGGTTCAAGTGGGCGGTGAGCTAGCCACCTAGCTGTCACTGCAATATCACAAATATCACAATTTCCGGTTCAACTCGTTGATTTGCTAAGGCCCACTTTCACCAACCACTTTATTCAGAGTTAGTGCGTTTTCACATTATCCGATCCAATATCGGATGTCGGACCGATATTCCATACATTACAGGCGCCATCTTGGATTTTTTCTATTGAAACCCTTCCGACATCCGATATCGGATCGGATAATGTGAAAACGGTCTTAGTGGGCTGTCAACTGTCAAATTCCTTAAATGTTATATGGTTCCATATTTTCGTTGGTACAAGTGGCCTTAAGAGTGACACTGAAACTTAAGAAGTTTTATGTGTTCTGCCTATGCCCTTTGGGAACAAAAGGTGGGAAGATAAGTTTGCAACCATTTTGCCAGCCTCGCCGGTGCAAATGTGTAGTTTCAACGTCAAACTTCGATAAGACTTCAATAAGGTTTCTAATGGATTGGCAACGCGCATGTGACACTCCTTGAGTTGCAGGCGTCCATAGGTTACGGTCCGCTTTCCATCAGGCGGACCGTATGTTTATTTTCCACCGACGTAGTTTAAAAAATCATATCTTTTCCCTCTAGTTATCTTTATTTTTGTTTAGATATCTAAATCTACATAGATTATTTATCAGACTGTACCTAATTCGCTTGACCTAGTTGGAGTTCCCGGTAACAAATGAGACCCGTTTGTCAAAATTATATAATTTTCATTTTCAAGAACTCGGAGACAAAACGCTTTGACGAGTTTTAGCGCCCTTGATCTGGAAATGGCGATTTTAGATATTGAGTGATAAATAAGTATATGGCTCTGGCTTACAAACATACAAACCATCAGACACAGACAGACGCCGCGGGATATTTTTTCCCCTCACTAGCTCGGAAACACGTGTTTTGTCCTTTAATACCAGCGGGTAAAAACGCATTTTATCCACTAGTGGGTAAAGTAATTTGACCTTGAATAAAGTCAAATAAACTGCTTTAAAATTGATAAAATTAGGTGAATGTAGCAATAAAGATGATTTACCACCTGTGGAACTACTTGGAAGCAGTGATAAACGCATTTTTTGCGTTGTAGTTGTAGTTTCCTCGCTATAGTGAGGGGAAAAGTTTTGTGTTACACTCGGGTGCAAATGTATTTTACTTCTCGTGTGTTAAAAAACTCGCAAGTTCAGGATTCTATTCTCGAACCACTCGCTTCGCTCGTGGTTCAACTATAGAATCCTTTCACTTGCTCGTTTTTCAATTCCACACTCGGCGTTAAAATACAACTTTGCCCCCTTGTATAACAAATAACTATTTTATAATTTGATACAAATCGAATACACCACAAGGGCACGTCAATAGGCACAATATATGAAATACTAGCTTTAGCTCTTGGCTTCACTTGCGTTTAATTCAAAAATTGCCGAACTTCCACCCCTCATTACAGGGAAGTGGGGGGTTAGACAGAGACAAGTAGTAGCCTATGTCACTCTCTATTCTTTCTAGTATCTCCACATAAAAAGATCAATTCGTCACTATGTTTGGCTATGAAAAACGGACGAACAAACAGACACACACACTTTCCCATTCATAATATAATATTGATAATAGGAGGCCTACACCCGAAGGGTAGAATCAGGCTAAAGAGAGAAGAGAGAGAATATAATATTATTATGGATACTATCGAACCAACTGAATCATGACCCACTTGGCAGATAATTCGTTTGAAACTTTCAAGCCTGTAAGGACTATCGCTTATAATGCACTTAGGTCCTTCTAAATACTAACTAAATGATGTCACTACAGCACGGGAAGCATGGTCACGCGATAGACGATAAAATAGCAGGCATTCTAATCACCGTCACCGAGGAAATCCTATCTGCAAGCGAATTGCGATCTACTTACATTAAGACGGTTTGGCAATATGAGCTTATGGTGGGTCATGATTCAGTTGGTTCGATAGTATAGGTACCAGTGGCGGCTGGTGAAAATTTCTTCTAGGCAACACTGAGCACAAAGAAACTTACCTTAACATTATGTACTTTACTAGTAATTAGTTTTAGGCAAGCCGGTGGGAATCGGCTTGTATGCACCAGCCGCTGCTGATAGGTACACGGTCACATTACATAAAAACATTCAGATATAAATTACACCAGCCAGTACCTGGGAAAACTATACATTTATAACCTTTGATGACAGTAATCATGATTATTTGGACGTTGTGGGTCTTTAATTGTAGGTTCGATCAAATATCGATCTATCCGGACGGCTAAAGTTCAAGGTTTAAGGTTAACGTTCATTGCTCGTTCACGTTTAATTCATGAAGATTCGTATTCATTTGATTGTAACAAGAGAAAGGGGCTGATAAAATTCTTTAGGCTGTCTCCACAAGTATGTACTTATAATCAATGTATTCCATTCAATGAAAATTTTTAATGTACATACACACATACCTATTATAAACTCACGCATGTATTGGATACCAAACGGGGTAGACAGAATACATGGAACTGGTCAAGTTTCAGTGTCCCTCTTGAGTGACAACGAAATTGAAATTGGTGTGACTGTTGTGTAGTACATGTACTAATAGTACAAAAGACACGATTCCCTGCACTGTACTAGACCGAACTACTCCCAAATGATTCTGCTCTCTAGTACATTGAGGACACTCACACACGCGCAACAGAATGGGAGCAAACGGAGCGAAGAGCCGAGGAGTGACAATGACAGCAAAGCGATCCGTGTGATCCGACCGCAACCGAACTAGAACCGACTGACTCGGACCGAGAGCGCGCGAAAACGGCCGAACAGCTCTCGGCTAGTACGAGCGAGCGTTACTGTAAGCCATATACACTATTTGTCTCTCGCTCTCTCGGTGTACTACTGTCCTAAATGTCCTAAAAGAACGAACTAGTACACTTCGGAGATCGTACTAGTTGGGAGCGATCTGTTCAGTGAACGAGCAGGCACAACTCTAGTGGCAACCTCTCACTTCTGTGGGCTTTCACCACAGGGATATTGACACTTGTCACGAACAATATGTGCCTATTTCTGTGTTGATAAGTAACATTGTTACTCAGCGTCAATATTTCCTTGCTGAACAGGGAATGAACGCCGAAGTGTCACTGTCGGGGGACAATTGTCACTGTTGTGAAATATGCCACTGATATAATAGTCTTTTGGGACATCAATGTAATAATAATCATCATCATATCAGCCGAAAGACGTCCACTGCTGGACATAGGCCTCCCCCAAAGATTGCCACAATGACCTGTCCTGCGCCACCCGCATCCAGCGGACTCCTGCGACCTTCACCAGGTCATCAGTCCACCTTGTGGGGGCCTACCCACGCTGCGCTTTCCGATACGCGGTCGCCACTCGAGAACCTATCCGCCCCAACGGCCATCGGTTCTACGTTCAATGTAATAATCTAATCAAATCACGTGGTTGTTTGTCTTCACAAACAAAGTTAGGTATAAGATTGCTTCGAAACAAAGTCAAAATAAGGGGGGAAATCAGAAATTTTCAATTTCCCCGTCTCCCGCTGTTTTGATCGGGAATTAATTGACTCCCCCCCTTCCCCCCTCCCGGTGAATTAGTAATTAAAACGCAGATTGGAGTCTTTTGAAATAGTAATTAGACTACTTTCAAGAGGTCCGCCTGTTTGTGTAGTAGGAGGAAATGGCTGATTGGTCATAAATAGTTATTTGTTTTACGAGGGGGAATGTTCATGTTTATGGGAGCGTAGCGTATTCGAAAATTAGAATCTTGAGCGTTGCGAGGGTTATAAGGCACGACTGAAAATAATAACGATACCAGTGCGGAAAAAAAAGGAATAAAATAAAGTATAGTAAAGTAAAATTTATTTCAAAATAAGTCATTTAGTTAGTCACATATTTAGTGGATCACACTAGGCAGAGCCTGTCCTGTGACTCCACGGCTTTCACATTATTTTGAAAGACCATTATTAAGTTTACATACATTATGTTATTATTATATTATTAAATATTTAGGAAATCTATTCATAAGGACAATTCAGTGTATTTAATTCAGTAATGAATTAATCCATGAATGAATCCATTGATGAATATCCATGACCTTTCAAGTTTCGATATAACAAGTTAGTAATGTACTATTTAGCGAACTAGTGGGAAAAAAACACCGTATTATTTACTATGATATGCGCTTAAAACAAAAAATAAAATACTGGGTAAAAACAATAACGAATTGTTAAATTGAGATTCTCAAAGTGTTTTAAGTTCTACTTAAAGTTTTAAGCGACAGAATCCCGTCCGAACTTCAAACTTAGTGTGTCCGAGTCTTCCCAACAAGCCATTTCAATTATCTTTTAATCAAGACTTAAAACTTGCAATTCTCTAGGTACCTCAGTATCTAGCCAACGTGACACTAGTTTACGCTTCGCTACCATCTCGTAGCTAGCACTGCCTGTCATTCTTTAGCCGGCCTAGTTGAAACGACAATCGTTGACGCTAGACGCTGGCCCAAACGCAGTCTGGCTCTGTCGCGCCAATACGGAAGACTGATAGAGATAGCTAGCTACCATTACGACATTACCGTAAGCGTCTGTCTTTCCACGTATCGGATGATTAGACTCGCGAGTAGCTCTCTGAAGATTTTTATAAATAGGCTTACTCTTGGCCACAGACTAGCCAAAGGCAAAGACGTGGCCTACGATGTAGTGACTTTGCCTAGAAGATGCCTGTTCACTCTTGATTTGAAGGTTACCGGGTTATATGAGCTCGGAAATAGCCTAGTTTAGTTCTTTGGTTCTAAGCACTCTCCTCCAAAGTTCTTCATTATTTGTCTGGCGAGGGCGTGTCTTCGCCACACGCACGACAATCAGTTTTGTCAGAGAGACGTTGGTTAGGTACCCTGCTGTACTAAATGTTTCTAGTTATTAAAGATCCTATGCTATGGAAATAAGGAGTATAATGTCGCGAGTTTGGTGCGACACTCTAGTTCTGAAGATCTGAATGAATCACTGTCCTCGAATCACAAACAAGAGGTAGTTACTTACCTTGAGAACGGGAGCCGATTCCGATTTCACTACTACATATGGTTTTGAGCAGTGATAATGTTTATATAATTTTTAAGACGCTACAGGAGCGAAAATGCTAAAGTGGATAGGAGCCCCCCTTTTAATTTGGGAATTTTAGTTAAATATACTAGGTTTCTTACTTCGCTTGCGTTAGAAAGAGACAAAAAGTAGCCCATGTCACTCTCCATCCCTTCAAGTCCTTCAACTATCTCCACATAAAAAAACACGTCAATTCATCGCTCCGTTTAGCCGTGAAAGACGGACAAACAAACAGACACACACACTTTCCCATTTATAATATTAGTATGGATTGTGACGTGTAATATATCTGTGCATTTACGAAGTAAATGAATATGAATAAGTCATTTCATTTATGTGAAATCGACAATATATTAAAACATCTAAACACATCTTATATTTTGATTTCCAGTGGCTTAATAACGGCATCAAAACTTAGACTTCATAAAAAAAAATTACAAATGTTTTGACATTTAGATCTTATTTTGTTAATATTATACGTTTCTGTCTTCATAAATCCTGGGCTTTTTTTAATACTTCTGACATTTATTTTAACTAATAAAATTATATGTTTTCTTCAAAGTGTGATGAAAAACATAAAGTAGAACATAAAACCCTCTCCGTGGCGTAGGGTGTTCATTTTTATGCTTATAAAAACATTTGTTACATTTCCGTAAAATTTTACCTGTAACTACTATTATAATTAAAAGTAGGTAACTCTGTCTGTTTGTCAAAATCATCAGTGGCATGTCATAACAGTCAAATTGTCACCCGACGGTGACACTTCACCGTTCATTACCTGTTCAACAAGGAAATATCTTAGACGCTGAGTTACATGTTACTTATCAACCCAACCCGACCCAAAACATGGGCACAGAAATTGTCAGTCAAACAACCCTCGTAACAACAGTGATTTTTATTACTTTGTCTTTAAATCAGGACAACACTTTTAAGGGTTCCGTAACAAAAAGGTACAAAACGAACTTTTATGGTGTTTTTAAATTAATACTCTTTTCATCACTCTCTCAAAAACACGCAGAAGGAGCGGGAGTTATAACAAAATCGTTCTCCCTAGGGAGTAATGAAATTTCTAGTACCGTTTTTTATCTTATATTTTTAATGTTGCACTTATAATGAAAAACATCGCTCCGGCATTTCATCGCCATTTAACTTACTCCATAGCAGAGCATTTCTTTTTTTTTGGCACTTTTATGAAATGTGATATTTTTGAAAAAAAAAAAAATGCTTTATCTACTCAGAATTACTAGCTTTTTCAATCCGAGTAGTTAAAAAAATTGTCCCATAAGATTTTTCTTTTTTTTACCATTTTCCGTACATGTTGTATAGGGTAACAAAAGAGGAAAGTAACAAAAATGTATGGAAATTCTGGGACACTTTTTGTCTCCCAGTGAGATTGAAAGTACTCGTGATTCTGAGTACAGTTAACCTAAAATTCCCTAAAACAATCAAAATAAAAAAAATGGTAAAAAAAAAGAAATGTTCAGCAATATTTTACTTCCGCCCCACGTTGCAAAATATATTATTTTTGCTAAACTGAAAAAAATATCGCCTACGTGACCAAAGTGAGTAAAATTTATACATCTCTAATTAATTAAAGTCCTTTTATACATAAATTTAATATTTTAAACACATACTCGTATCCATACTAATATTATAAATGGGAAAGTGTGTGTGTCTGTTTGTTTGTCCGTCTTTCACGGCTAAACGGAGCGACGAATTGACGTCATATTTTAAGTGGAGATAGTTGAAGGGATGGAGAGTGACATAGGCTACTTTTTGTCTCTTTTTAACTAACCTCACACTTCTCTAAAATGGGGGGTGGATTTTTGTATGGAGCATTCCGCAATTTGCGAATTTCACGCGAGCGTAGCCGCGGGGAAAAGCTAGTATTATATAAATGGTACGTGTATCTGTTTGTTTGTCTGTCTTTCGGCAAAACGGCGCGACGAATTTTCGTGATGTTTTAAGTGGAGATAGTTGAAAGAATGGAGAGTGACATAGGTTATATTTTGTCTCTTTCTAACGCGAGCGAAGCCGCGGTCAAAGCTAGTTTATTATATAAATTTGACGTCAATTTGACGTAGCCCCGTGTAGTGACGGATTAAGAATTTCAGCACCCCCTTTATTCCCGTGGGTGCCGTAGCAGTCGACTGTGGGATGTGTGTTAAATTGTGGCGTAGGCGACAGGCTGGCAACCTGTCACTGCAATGTCACAATTTGGATTTCTATCAACCCCTTTGTTCCAAGAGTGGCACAGAAACAGTAGTTCACGTGCTCTGCCTACCCCTTTATGGAATACAGGCGTGATTATATGTATGTATGTATGTGTATAAATTTGACGTGTATACTTTTCCCTACTCGGATCGTATTTTCTGAAAATATAACGTCTTTTTGCTCGACTTGGCGGGTTTGTATCAAATTCCAATATCAGAATGGGTCTGTACGTCTTCAGCTCACAAACAAAGGTAGTTAGTTACCTTATTACCTTTGTGAGCGGATTGGTTTAGTAACTTTGAATTACATTTAGATCTGTTACGGAGTTTGTTCGTATTGTTTGCTAAAGGGTTCAGATTGTTAGGCTGTTGTTTGTCCCATTGTTAGGTAAATTACCTCCTTTCTTACATTCATACAGGTCTGTAGATTTTAATAAATAGCATATCTCCGTGTGGTGACGGGTTAAGAATTTCACCACCCCATTTCTTCCCGTGAATACACCGTGAATATAGAAGTCGATTGGATATGGGTTAAATTGTGGCGTAGGCGAGAGGCTGGCAGCCTGGCACTGAAACTTGAGCAGTTTCATGTGCTCTGCCTACCCCTTTATGGGATACAGGCGTGATTTTCTGTATGTATACACATACGTACGTAGATTTCACACCTAGGTCAGTAAATCACATGTAAGTAAACAATTTTATTGTCAACCAAGCCAATGTGATCTGAGACTTTTTCTTATTTACTAGCCAAGGTGTATATACTACACCCATCTTAAAAATCGGCAACGCACCTCCAACACCTCTGGTGTTTCGGGTGTCCACGGGCGGCAGTGATCGCTTACCATCAGGCGACCTGACTGCTCGTTTGCCTCCTATCCCATAAAAAAAACTATTTTTCTGCTCGACTGATCCGGCAAGCGGTAACTTCGTTTAGCGCAGCGGCCTGGAATTTTACGCTTTCTGGCTTTAAGACAAAAAAAAATTGCATAGAACCAACATAAGAATCTCATAAAATACGAATGGAAAATGAAAAAAAAAAGAAAGAAATGAAAATGAAATATTTATTTTTCAAGTAGGCATATTACAATGCGCATATGAACGTCAAATAAAGCTACGCCGGCCGGCCGGCTGGAAGGATACCAGATTTTTTCCGCTAGTTTGTTTAATTAATTCGCCTGTTTTTAGATTAATGTGTTCTTAAGACAAGGTTTCAGGAACAGACGAAGTTGGCCAGAATCGATAAATCACCATTGTTCAAGTACTTCGAACCTGCTGTTACCATTGCTTGACAAATAACGGCCAAAATAAGCCACAAATTAGATCTAAATATAAATTGAAATACATATATTATTATACACGAAAGAAAAAACGACAAGGCTCACTGGTGGCCGAGCCAGGAATCGAACCCGGGTCTTCAGCTTACGCGGCTAACGTCATTACCACTAGACCACCCGCCCGCCAGATCTAAATATGTTTTTCTTAAATAGCCTAAATTGTGTCGCACTGCTGTGTTAAATTGTGGTGTGGGTGATGGTCTAGCAACCTTTCACTGCAATATCACAGTTTATATTTCTTTCAACCCTTTAGTTGCTAAGGGCTACTTGCACCAAGGTGGGGGGTTAAGTGATTGGTGCAAGTGACCCTAAGAGTTGCATTGCTTGATGAGTAGAATATAATAACAAGGCGGAAAAGAATGAAGTGCCACCGTATGAAATGTTTATGTGCTTTGCATACACCTTTGAGGAAACCAGGCATTAGTATAATGTGTATGTCAGTGACACATGTCACCTGTTCCAAAACGTAGCAAATTCATGTGTTCCGGAGATGACAATATTTCCATTTCCTATTAAATGTAAACCTATCCCACTCATAGTCACCCGTCGCATGGCACTTTCAAGAAAGAACCCGCGTGTCATCGGCCCTACTTACTACGAACACTTACCTGCCGATCTTAGGAATGAGCCATATGACGAAGCATTTAAGCGCAAATTGAGAAACCTTTTGTTCGATAACCCTCTGTACTCTGTAAATGAGTACATGGAATTGAATTTGTGATAGCATGCATTTGATTACACTGACTTCGGATTTTATTTCATTTCTTAATTTTATTGTGTTTTGTGTATTTCTATTTGTAAATGACGATCCTTATTGGGAGAAAATATTCATTTTATTATTTTCAATTTATAATGTAATTTTCGACGATCATGATGAGAAGATAAACATAACTTTGGCATGTAACAAATTTATAGTGTAATTTTTATCATGAAATAAAGAAATCTAAATCTTAAATCTAAAAAACTTTTCAAATCCAGTCCAAATCACCTCTGGAGTTCATAAGCTACAGTGGCTGCTTGCTATCAGGCGGACATGTTAGTTTGCCACTGACGTAGTTTAAGCAAATTTTAAATGTTTCACAAATGTGTCTCGCGAACCAATAGGAACTCTGCGTTCCAACTTTTTTTGTCTATTTCTGACGAACTTCCTTCATTAAAACTGGTTTTTAGTAAATTTTGTAGGCGGAGGATTATTTTTCACGACGACAATAACAAAAAAAACTTATCAGTTACGGAAGCTTTCGGACGGTATAAGAAAAAAAAATTGTTTGTCCATGTGGTGCTCCGGGTTAAGAATTTCACTACCTTTTTTCTCCCGTGGGTGTCGTAGTCGTTGACTGTGGGAAATAGGTTCTATCGTGGTATGCGAAATGGGCTGGAAACCTGTCACTGCAAAAATCACATTTTATTTGAAGACCGGTCTGGCCTAGCGCGTAGTGATAAGCCGCGGTCCCGAGTTCGAATCCCGGTAATTTGTGTTATGAGCACAAATATTTGTTCCTGAGTCATTGATGTTTTCTATGTATACCTCTACTATACCTAAGTATGTATTTATCTATATAAGTATGTATATCGTCGCCTAGCACCCATAGTAAGCTTTGTTTAGTTTGGGGCTAAGTTGATCTGTGTAAGTGCGTTTTCACATTATCCGATCCGATGTCGGATGTAAGATCGATATCCCATACATAAAAGCGGCCATCTTTAATTTTTGCCTTTGAAATCCTTCCGACATCCGATATTTACCTAAGAGCACAGAATATATAATAGTACAAGTACAGAAGGCCCACTGCTTTGATGTTCACGAAATGCCGCCTTTTAAATGCCTACAAAATTCTAACAAAGAAACGAGCCGCACGTGCGCAGCGTCGGACGATAGGGTTGCCTATGGATTAAAATGAATGAATACTCAGATAAAATGTTATACTATTATACTCCAGTCTTGGGTACTTTCTAGGTATTGGCAGGGTGCAAAGCGGGTGGAGGGGGTAGCTAAAACGATCACAGCGCTCACTACGGCCAAAATTGACATCTTAGTCGCTGACTTACGCTGTCAAATCCATATTGCTGTAAACATTTTCATATCGTTTTTGAGATAAATTTAATATGGGCCTAGTAAAATTTGTTATGGTGAATTGTAATAACTCCAAGAAAAATATCGACTAAATTTTAGCTATTTCCAAGACCGTGGTGGTAACGAAACCACCGTTTAAGGAATAGTTGCCGTAAGAAGAAAAGTGTCGTCCAACCTCTGAAGTTTTACTTAAAAGTGCGTAATCTTTTGATACAAGTATCGAATTGAATTTACGGTGAATTTATAGTGCAAATTTTATTGGAGGTAGAAAAGCCGATGTGGAAGCCAATCCCAGTTATGTTCCAAAATCATTTTATTTGTTTCCGTAAGTGTGCTCATGTGTACAAATCGAAACGGATTGACGAAAATGCGTAAATATCGACGTTTCAATCGGACGAAGGAGCACGAGAACAATAAAAGCAGAAGTAGTCCATCCGCTGAAGGCTTATCACATTTTAAATAAAATTCCTGAGAACTTATTTCATCGCATTGATGATTACATATTTGATGTGATATCTAGCTGCTAAACCTCCAATATTTTCAAGTAAATGAAACAACTTTTTGTAATGTATACTATAATTAAAAGTTATTATAGCTAGTTTGTTTTTATTTTACAATAAACCCTGTACCCTGTAAATGATATTTATAATACCTATAGTTAGCCTATGAAAATGACATAGCATAGCAGTGAACTGATCAACAATTTCAAAAACCAATGATTTATTTTATACTTTATTGCACATAGGTACAAATGGTGGAAAAAGTCTTCAATCTATAGAAAATGCCCAGCTAGCACCAATTTCGTGTCTTTATTCATCGTCTTAGGTTGGAAAATGATTTCGTGAGCGATGGCTAGAAACCCAGTTTTAGTCACCAGTTTGTTAATTTCTCACTGAAAACAACAATTTTAATGTTATTGGCGATAATGTTGTAACCACCATCGTCCAAAATTGTCTAATATAGTAAAATAACACAAGATTTCATTAATTTTTTCACAATTTTTACTTACTTCTCGCTTCACAGCGGCGACAACATTGTCCATAATGGTCACCTGTCACGTGGCGTGTCGTCGCGCACGGTCCCAATATATATACAGTTTTTATATATTTTTGTTTAAGTCCCAACATCACAAGCCTTATTGAATTTTTCCGTGGGACTTAATCAATAGTAGATCTGTGTAAGATTGTCCTATTTTATTCATGATGTCTATTTAACTAAGCATTATTAGCCATTCATAAGCGGACATCGCATATAAAACTTTAAAAAAAACTCGCGATGTAAAGTAACAATAGAAAGTGCGAACGGGCGTTCCGTGAGAACACTCGCCACCCCTGATTAGGCCGCGAACTCGCGGCCGCCAGCATGTACTTGTAGCGCGGCGATAGAATCGCGGAGTGAGCCGCCCCTGCTAAGAGTGGTACTGAAATTGGTGTTTCTCTGCCTCGTTAGCAGACGTTTCTGCTGGTTAAAAATTGGTTTAGCTTTCATTCTAAATTCTAATACAGCGGCCCCAGTGTAACAACTGTCCCAAAATCCTAAAAGACTGCAGCAGGACAAAGTTAGGAGTTGAATAATTAGAGAACTGGGACGGCGGAGTTTGGACGGAGGCCGGATTATATTTTATAAAGGTTGTGTTCTTTCTTGAGCTATGCTATAGATAGTACCGTATGCTTGTTTACCACCTACGTAGTATTAAAAAAAAGATCCCGGCGAATTGAGAACCTCCTCCTTTTTTGAAGTCGGTTAAAAATATTCAAATCAATTAGGAACCAGAAATCTTATATCTCTCCATCTATTTCAACTGGAGGCACAAATTTTATTCAATCCTCTGAGAATTTAATTTTCTTTATGTCACCCTGCGTTGCCCTTTACTCGTTTCCTGCCAGCGTATCATGCTGCCAATTTTATCAGTTATCCACGTGGATAAAGCATCCGTCACGCTTTAGCAAGTATGTCAGTGTGAGAGTGACAGATGTCTTATCCACGTGGATAAGTGATAAAATTGGCAGCATGATACGCCGACTGTATAACAGCGGCCGATATAATTTATGCAGGGTGTCACGCGGGACGTCCCCAGTTTTTAACTTGATTATACAGGTGGATTTTGGGGAGTTTTTTTAACAATGATATTTTAGGATGGTCGTAATTTAGCTGGTTTATAAATAAGCTAAAAGTTTTTAAGATCACTTTCCGGTATAGGATAATGGCAGATGAAAATATATTGCCAAATTACTTTGAGCTCAAGAGCTTTATCTCCATTTCAATCTATTGTAGGTAGCAGGAAAATTAATATACGTCCGTAATTAGATTTAAAGAACAGTTGGACCGGATCTGCTGACAGATAACACTGATGTCAAAAGTGATGCGTGGTGTAACATGACGTGACTAAGTTGATTTTTAGGGTTCCGTACCTCAAAAAGGAAAAACGGGACCCTTATAGGATCACTCGTGTGTCTGTCTGTCCGTCTGTCACAGCCCATTTCTCCGAAACTACTGGACCGATTTACTTGAAATTTGGTACACATATGTAAACCTGTGACCCAAAGACGGACATGTAATTTAATTAAATGAAATTTAATTATAGGGGCCACTTTTTGTTTAATGGAGCGTCCGTCCATTGTGAGTAGACGCTAACATATCCTATCCATAATATGGTATTTAGATTTAATTTATGACATGTATAAAAAGTAGAATAGGGACGATAAGTACAGCACCGATAGCACAGTCGCGCGATAAACGATAAAACATCAGGCCGTCCCTATCGCACTTACAAATAGTGTGAAAGGGACAGCCTGATGTTATATCATTTATCGCGTGACCATGCTTGCCTGCCAGATGTTGCTTTTTGTCCCCACTAGTGCGCAAAGTGGTTAATTTTTGTCAGGTAGAAACTTCAGAGGGTCACCCTTACTGAAAAACGTCGTACGATACCCGAACAAAAGAAAAATCGTAACTTGTATCGATTTAAAACACTCCCTTCGGTCGTGTTTTCATTTACCGCCACTCGTTTAGAACTTCCTCTTTTCCGCACTTGTATCGTAATGTTATTATTCTGCCCTGTCCTGCGGGTGACAAAAAATAATTACTTTTTCCGGGATAATGAAAAGTTAAAAGTTAAGCCTTTAAACCTAGGATGCTCTGAAAGTCCCCACAGAAAAGTTTTTAACAAGTTTAAAAGAAGCCAACTTTCACCTTAATGACGGCAGTTATATAACCGAGTCGAGTTCTAAAGGTCAGACGATACAACTAGATCACTCACAAGTTATAATTATTTTTAAAATCGGGACTTAATCGCGTATAACTACATATTAAACTGACCTCCAACGTTTCAAGGACGGCGTTGTCCCCGTGGTCTCGGAGAAGACTGGCTTGAAATGACATCAACACCTTCTGACAGCCGCGCGAGTTTTTCGAACTACCCGCACTTGGTTTTGATTATCAACTTGAACTGTTTGCGCACTAGGGATGTTACTCTGTCGACATACAACACTGACGATATTCGATTTAACGACTGTCGATATTATTTTCCGCTTACACTTATTAATGACAGGATTCCATGTGGATGAGATCCTAAAACCTTCGTCCCGATTGAAATTGCGATGTTTTTTGATTTCAATGGCTTCACGCACTTTTCTACTGTAGAAATGGCGTTCCGTGGAAAGGACTTTAGGGTCATGTAGTTCGATCCAGTGGTGACTCACAAGTTACATAAGAAATCATACTAATAGCATATATACCGTGGTATATATACCGTGTTTTTTAGTGTTTTCCGTTAAATTTGACGTCGTTAGGTTCTTTATCAGGAACCATCCTGTATATCACTTTTAGTTAAATTCGCAAATATATTTTTTTTCATCGTTTTCATACATAATAAATGATTTAATTAGTGTGAGAGACCCTTAAGAATGATATTCAAGTTATTGTCAAGTGATTGATGGCACATGTCAAAACAAATAACATTGGGTAGTGGTAAAGGCTGTCACACACGTGTTCTTATTTTTATATTTTTAATAACTCGATAACCGTAAGACAGACGCTAATATTTCTTAAAGAAATTAATTGTATTAGATCTAAAGTTAACGGAATTCAATAAAAACAGGGTGTATAATTATTCATCTTCTTCCTTAAATATGTTATCCCGGCGTTGGCCACGGCTCATGGAAACACGGGATTCGCTCAGACAACTAATCCCATGATTTGGCGTAGGCAAGTACCGTTTGACCGATCGAATAAAACAAAAAAATGTCGTATAAAATCTCGTCAAAAGGATCAATTTTTATCCTTTATAACAGCGAAAGGAATTTACAACTCGTGCTAAAGTAATAAAGTAGAAATTGTAAGACAATAACTTGTTTCTCTAATTGTTATGAATGAAAGGACGAATAAGAGAGAGAGAGGAAGGGCGGAAAAGTAATGGTTGTTAATGATTTCTATATGGTAATTTGTTGTTGTTTTCCATCCTGGTCACGGCACCAATTGTGATGTTTGCAGCTTATATTAAAATGTATTTATGTTTATGTGTCAAAACTAAAATTGTATATTTCGTCAGTTTGTTTATTTAAAATTGCAAACGGGACTTAATCGCGTATAACTATATGATTTTAACACTAAAGCCTCCGCCACACAAGCGTTTTGATAGCGTAGCGTTAGCAGAGCGTTAGCGGAGCGCAATGACAGCGGTGCACCGGACGAACGCTGGCGTTCCGCTCGCAATCCGCGCTCGTTAGTTCCCGCCAGCGTCCGCTGGGCGGAACGCCAGCGTTCGTCCGGCGCACCGCTATCATTGCGCTCCGCTGACGCTCCGCTAACGCTCCGCCTACGCTCTCAAAACGCGCATATGTGGCCGAGCCTTAACCGACGTTTCAAGGCCGGCATTGTAAACATAATTGTTAAGAACATACGAGTATACGCGATTTGCAATAGTTTGCAGTTTTAAATAGGTTCATGTAAAAATCGTGAAAGTGTAAATAGTTTATTGCAAGATTGATCATAGGTGTGTATAACTCCCTTTTTCTCCAACGTGAAGTAAAAAGACGGTAACATGTTGCCTTGCTTATAATCATTTGTTTATTAGGATCAACAACAAAAGATACAATATATGTACATAGAATATATCGTATTTCTACATATGGAACAAGGTTCAAAATCAAAATGGGAAAACTAACTATGGTGGGCCTTACGAGGGTATTTGTATTTGTGTTGTTTTTGTATTTTATTGTAAATAATAAGTATATAACGCGAAATATTTTTTAAAGAGGGGATGCCAACATAATTTATCTTTATTATACCATAACAAAATTAAGAAAAATATTCTCCAAGTATTAAATGACCTATTTAAAAACAATGGGTCTTTGAGAAGGGCCTGTGGAAATTGTGTGGGTTCCTGGAGTTGTAAGAACAAAGCCCCCCCCCCCCCGGTGATCAATCAACGGTACCCATAGAAAAGCAGGAGCATCAGTCGCAGTGGAAACAGTTTAAACAGTATTATGACTTGAAATATACCGTCATGCTGTAGGGTGGTACAGCTAAGAATGCAACCCAGATATGGATACACGGAAAATACGTAATGTATCAAAATCATTCTTATGTCAAAACTGCGTCAACGTATAAAATGTAATCCCTGTATGTTCGAGTCATTTCTGATTCAAATTATGGAGTTAGAAGAATTTGACCCTATTTGAGTCATCTATGAGTGTCTGATGTCTCAAACATTATCCTGATGAGAATGTCACTAACATTTTATTAAAAGATTGTGTTCAAGCAGAATTCAGAAAAAAAAATAAGATCACTTTGAAAACTAAATATACGTGCTAAAATTAACAAATCTTGTATCTATAAGGTACGAGTACATTTAAATTGATGCTGTCAAGCTTAGAGATCTATTTACTTGTAATGCATAATTAGCTTTTTTGGGATTTTCTCGAGTTATTAATGTTAATATACTGGATATGTTTTCACTGTGAAATAGATCACAATAGCTTTTGTATGTGCAGTTGAACTCATTGTACGGACTTTGAATGGAGTTTTTCTGTCTCGAAGGTAATTAGGGGAATCGAGCCTCTTCATATGTTTGTATGACTGTGACGTTGCCGGGAAAGAGGCACCTTTTGTTGAAAACTCGATTTGTAATTTGATTCTGTTGATTTTGTGGCTTTTGTGTATGTTTTACTAGCTTTTGCCCGCGGCTTCGCTCGCGTTAGAAAGAGACAAAAAGTAGCTTATGTCAATCTCCAGCCTTAACTGCCTTCTCTTAAAAAAATCATGTCAATTCGTAGCTCCATTTTACCGTGAAAGACGGACAAACAAACAGACACACACACTTCCCATTTATAATATTAGTATGGATTTTCTTACTGTATGTGTTTGTGTTGATTGAATAATTAAGAAACTACTGGCAATTATATAAACTTTTGCTTGAAAATGTGATAAAATGCATACATACTAGCTTTTGCATAAATTTAAAAATTGCGAATTGCTTCATACAATCTTCCACCCCCCACCCCTCGTTTTAGGGAAGTGGGGGTTAGAAAGAGACAAAATAGCTTATGTCGCTCTCCATCCTTTCAACTATCTCCACTTAAAAATGACTTCGATTCGTCGCTCCGTTTTGCTGTGAAAGACGGACAAACAAACAGACACACACACTTTCCCATTTATTTATCAAGTACCTATGGATTAATCGACGGAATCAGGCGTTACTTTGCGGAAATCCATGTTAATCGTAAACTAGAACATTATTTAGCAAAGGAATGTTCTCGTTTACGATTACCTATGTATTTCAAAAGCACTCGTGTTCAACTTCAATACTTGCATCTAAACTGTTTTCTTTTTTGCCAAAACCGTATGATATCCTACCTCAAACATTAATAACGTGCAGAAAGGATCCTGAACGAAAACAGTAATACTTATATGAAAACTCCGGCCGGAGGAAATTGCCGACGATTACGAAACTCGGAATAATCAAGTTTCATTTCCTGTACGTTTTAAATTGAACGGGTTTATAGCGGGTGCAGGTTAAGAGCCTCTACCGTGAGATTTTGACGGTAAATGACGGGATGGAAAAAATCTTTCATTTTTTTATATACTACGTCGGTGGCAAAGAAGCACACGGTCCGCCTGATGGAAAGCGGTCACCGTAACCTATGAACGCCTGCAACTCAAGGAGTGTCACATGCGCGTTGCCAACCCATTAGAAGCTTGTACACTCCCTTTTGCTGTGTTAAGTACACAGCAAAAAATAGTGTACAAGTTCCAAGGAGGGTTCGGGTGGCCGACGACTCAAAGGACAATAGACGGAACAAATTAGTTCTGTAGATCCTTCCGTCACCAGCACACCGCACCTTCGTTGAGATCTGGCAGCCTTACTCACCGGCAGGAATACAGCACTATGAGTAGGGTAGTGTTATTTGGCTGCGGTCTTCTGTAAGGCGGAGGTACTTCCCCAGTTGGGCTCTGTTCTAAACACTTACTACTTACAGATAGTACTTATATTGGGTGTGTAATGATTGGTATAACTTTTTTTGGTATAATAACATTTGATATAACAACATTTGTTATATATTTAAAGGATATAATCATTCATTTGACATAATTAACATTTGGTATAAGCACAAAATATCTACTTTTATTTTGTATAATCATTATTCCGTATAACACTTATTTATAATAACCGTTATATGGTATAACTATCTATTGATATACGACTAGTATCATATAACTAGCAAACAGTATAAAACATTTCATGAATTAATTTTATTCTTTTTTGAAGGGATCACAGTTCTAACCTAACCTAACCTACTTTTCAGATAGCAGTACATATGTTTAAGGGACACAGTTCTAACCTAACCTAACCTAACCTATTTTTCTGGTGCATGATGGATCTAATTTATTGGCAGGGCGTTGTGTGTAGGGGTCACAGTTCTAACCTCATCTACTTTTCTGGTACATGATGGATCTAATTTATTGTATAATTTGTTTTTATTCTAACTGTGCTTTAGACAGAATTTGTGTTATACAATTTATTTATTATCGGAAATAAGCATTATACTCAAAGTATGAATGATATGACTTATAATAAATGTTATTCGAAAAAATGATCATTATATTAAATAAGAATTATACAATATGTTAATATATTATTTGTTGTTATACGATTCAATAATTATATCAAATGATCGTTATAACGACTAAAAATATATAAAAATAAGTTATATCGATCGATACGCACCCACTTATATTCGGTAAATATTAAACACATTCACGTTCACTAAAACCTTTTATACTTAAAACGAAATTATGCAACTGCCACTGACCTCGTTATACTATACAAACAGTAACTTATTACGATTACTTATTGATAAGTATTAAATATCATTGCTATAGTACTGGATACCTAATAATACTGTATGTTACCAATAAATTTTATCGTATCTTATTGTTCATATACTTATATTTACCTATTGATTTAAATTAAACTGGCAAACTAAGCCTACTAACTTATATCATAGCGTAAATGTTTTTTCCCCTCACTAACTCGGAAACACGTGTTTTGTCCTTTAATAACAGCGGGTAAAAACGCATTTTATCCACTAGTGGGTAAAGTAATTTGACCTTGAATAAAGTCAAATTAACTGCTTTAAAATTGATAAAAGTGGATGAATCTAGTAACTAAGATGATTTACCACCTGTAGAACTACTGAAAGCAGTGATAAACGCATTTTTTTGCGTTGTAGTTTCCTCGCTATAGTGAGGGGAAAAGTTTTGTGTTACACTCGGGTGCAAATGTATTTTACTTCTCGTGTGTTAAAAAACTCGCAAGTTCAGGATTCTATTCTCGAACCACTCGCTTCGCTCGTGGTTCAACTATAAAATCCTTTCACTTGCTCGTTTTTCAATTCCACACTCGGCGTTAAAATACAACTTTGCCCCCTTGTATAACAAATAACTATTTTGGCAAATACCTTATATATATGTAATAATATTCTAGGCATACAGCGTATCATAAGGTTTTCGGTGGTAGGTAAGCATACTAAATTAACCAATGTAAAACTGCATGCAGCCTTTATAAGCTATAATCAAAGCTTTAAACCGTTTGAGCCATAAATGATGTATGGCGGCTGTAAAAGAATGATTTTGCATAACACGGCGACCTGGCCACCTACCAAGAGTTTTAGACGCTTTAGAATCTTCTTCTTCAACCTAGCGTTTACAAAATACAAAATCATTTAGTCACCAAATAGGCCACAGGGACACCTTTGCATGTCAACATTACAGAGTTTATTTATTTAATGGTATGGCAAAAAATATTCAAATACAGAAAATTCATAAATTTAACTCCAGGTTAACGCGATAGTTGTATATTTTATGTATATTTAAATGTATATGTATGTATATATGTCATATTTATGTTAATCTATAATATGTAATTTATATGTATTTATTGTTAATATATGTCGTCGCTGCGCGTGCAAAATTCGCTATGTGATTTTTAACGATTTTTCGTTTTCAATGCCATTTTAAACCTTATTTCTAGATACATATGCTCCAAAAACAGCGTCGAGCTCATTTCAGTATTACAGGTTTTATCAAAAGTAGGTATGTGACGCCCATACATTGAATGTTCTTCCTATAATCGCTGACTGCAATAAATCACATAACTACATTATCTTCTTATAACAGCAGTTTTGGAATTGCGCCTGCTATGTGAATTATGACACATAGCTATATTTTTGGAAATATTGTATAATAAGATGTGTTAGATGTTTGTGCCCGATTTGTACAATCTCATACATAGCGATAATTTAGTACTATTTGTAGAAATCGTGAATGTTTCCAGATCGTGTGTTTTGCGTCACATAGCAGGCTTTTTCTTATAAAAATCTCTTAAAACTTGTTTAAATGGTGTATGGTAGCTGGGTTTATCGTCAAGTATAACCTCTATAAATGAGACAGAGTGTAGTTTCCCTTTTTATTGAGACTATGTCTGAAAGTACTCACTCTGACCGAATAGTTATTTTTTAATATTAGTTAAAAATAAATCATTTCAAATTGATTTTTAAGATTAACTGTCAGAAATTTATTAGTGTTTAGTATACTGACAAATTTCGTGTAGGGTTCAGTGTGTGTAAACGTATATTACAAACTATCGAAATAAGATAAATGTATGCTAAGTAACTCAAAAAAATAGCAAGTGATTTATCATTGCCTTGAAGTGGCAAGACATCGTTTTGTATGAAATTTTGTGTGATAAGATCTACCTATCCTTTCTGGAAACATTTTAAAATAAATTAATGAAAATGAAATGTTTAATAAATGAAAAAAAGCTGAATTGAGAAATCACATAAAGTTTTGAATGACAAAGATTTTTATCTTTTTCGGATCAAAAGGGAAAAATGGAACCCTTATACAATTATGTACTTTCTTGTCAATCCGTTTATCTATTTGTCAATATTCTTTATTTCGGAAAAACCCTATACTCAAGTGTACTGTACCGTTCCTTGAAGCTGTAAAAAAACCTTATTTCCAAGTAAATACAACATAGGTTAATTGAGTTGAAAAAAAATCTACACTCTCAAGGAAGTCAAAATTAATAGGGTACTTCCGGTTGACCTAAACTATAAAATTTGGAAAATAAATCGTATTACACCATACATCAGTACATGATTATTAATATATAGTTGTGAGAAAAAAATAGTAAAATGTACACGTAACCTTCGGTGTTCGAGACAGACTAGCATTATCCGGTTTTTTCAAGTTAAACATGCATAATGAAAACTTATTCAATACGTAAATGTTTACATAATACCACATTGAGCAACTTTGTAACTGAAATAACCTCCATTCATAAAAATTAATGGAATAAATATATTATTATAGTTGTAATATATTGGTAGTAAAGTAATATATTAATTAAATCGAGTTTTTTATTATAGTATTGTGTATTAAGCTTATAGTATTAAATCGTGGTTTTTCTGAAATAATTTATTCGAAAATGAATTGATAAATTACAAATAAACAACAACATAGTTAATTCAAATCATATGATTAAATAACTATGTGACGATAAAGTGCACAAACTGTATTTTGTTCCTTAAGAATAAAATCTAGTTATGTGATTGTAAGACACATACCGGTATTTACGACTCAAATTATAATCGCTATGTAACATATTTATGAAAAAATATTTTTTTAACCTTATAATAACTAAAATATAATTTCAAGTAATTTCTTAATGTATGCAAAAGTGAAAATACTTATGCCATAAAAATATTGATTTATTTATGTTAAATAATTGCCGAAATAAACAGTTTTTTGTGTCTCCTGTAAAGTAGGTTAAAAACACATAGCGAAATTTGCACGCGCAGCGACTTTGTATTTATTATAGTTATTATTGACGACCATTCGAACTCTTTACTTTTTAGACTTCTTTACTAACTCCAGACACAGAATACATAATATTAGTACAACTCCAGAGAATTAATCCACTTTATAGCTTCGTATTAAGTTCTATCAGGTCTTCCGGGGGGCCTCCAGTGTATCGAGTAGATGGGCACTCTAGGAGAATGTGTTGTGTACTTTGTTCCTCGGCACCACAGTGACAGGCAGGAGAGTCCACCCAGCCACAACGATATCTATATAAAGCGCAGCGTCCGTGGCCAGTTCGTATTCTATTTAAATTACAGAGTATTCATTGAAGTTAAACACATTAAATTAATAGAAATATTAACAACTAAAAATATTAATCATAAGCAAAGTAGCTATACACTGATATAGAGTTAGAGATGTATGTATAGTCTCTAAATGTCATATTATTACTTACTATACTTAATACACAAAGAAATCACAAACAGATACAAAGAAAAAATAAATCTATAATAATTTTAGAGTTGTAAATGACTGAATGTTACAAGTAAAGATATTATACTTAATCAAATAAACCATGGAGATGTATAGGACCTTTGCCAAATCATAAAAAAAATACAGAAAATGAACAGCTAAATTATACATTTCAAGAGATGTACAAGTTTTCCCGGCCTAGCGCCAGCTGTGTTGTGCTGTATTTGAACTAAATCATTTTCCCTTAAAGTTAACGGAATTCAATACAAACACGGTGTATACTTTGTTTGCTTTCTCCATGAAATGAATTGTAATTTTTTCATGACCCTACGCTATCGAGTAACGTATTTTAAAACTTTAATGAATAAACTTGTGGTAAAGCACTGGTTGGGTTATAGCTGTATAAAAGTCATGCGTCATATATTATTATAGTAGGCATAACTGGCATAAGGCATGTTTTATAGGGCTACAAAAATGTGTTAGATATTTTTGCGAGATACTATAATATTTCCAGACTATTATAAAGTTAATTTAAACTTAGTTAACGATATTTACACATACTTACTTATTACTTACTTAATATGCAGAAATATAAGTAACGTTGATAATATAGGTTACGTTGTATTTTAGATGAAATAATTACACATATAAAACAAACCCTTAACTTACTACTTGTTTTGCGTTTGGCGTGAATAATTATAAAAAAACGTACGTACCTAAACATATCGGTATGATTTTTTTAGACAAAACTTACTCGATATCGATAAAAAAATGTTTCTCGCCCTAGTTTGATTGCGACAGTCTTTTGTTTTGCCATGGATTTTCCGGGCTCTGCTTATAGTGTAAATACAAAGTAGGTACAAGTTTTTAATGGGTCGGCAACGCGCATGTGGCACTCCTTGAGTTAGAGGCATCCGCGTTACGGCGACCGATTTCCATCTGGCGTACCGTATACCTGTTTGCCACCGACGTGGTATTAAAAACAAAACTTAAAACCGGTATTTAGCACAAAAAATTAATCCATAACAGACAAGGTTATATTTTTCTTATAATTTGACGAAATACCTATTAAAAACAATAAAATAAACTCCTAATATAAATAGTACAAGCAAAAAAACGAAATTCTAGACTTAAAAATAAACAGATAATGAAGTCGATTCTTAGTATTAATGTTTTGACTCCTACGAAGTAAGGCAATGGTCCCACTAAAAGCGACCAAGCGATGACCTGTTGGCGATAAAAAAAGAACAGAAGATGGTCTCTCCCGTGTAATATAGTACATTACATCAGAGGCCGGGAAAATGAGGATTTCCGGCCAAGTGGGTATATACCGGATAGGGATACGAGGCCGGGAATCCGTTTTCACGCCGAGGCATGTATAGTGCTTTTCTCAAACATACAATGAAATAAAAATAAAAATGCTCTAAAGGACAATATTTTATAAAAAAAAGTTACTTTGCAGGCCTAGGCCTAAAAAATAATATGAAATCCCTTTACAGTCCTCTCGAGTTGTTGCGCCCAAAAAGCGATACTTCCCAGCCCAGTTTAAGGAACGTAAAGACAATATTTCATTGCATGTTTGAGAAAATAACAATTTACACGGGAGAGACTATCTTTTGTTTTCATTTCTATCGCCGATAACTAATCGTTTACTCGCTTCTGGTGGGACCAGTGCCTAATATTGGATTTCTATATTTAAGAGCAAGAACAGAAAGGGGATGTTTTCTTTAATATCTATAGAGATATTAAAGAAATACATTGATTATCTCTCTTTGTTGGATTAAAATGTTCTATTTATAATGCCTATACGAGTCTAATTTCAGATCGATTGATTAGGTTTTTTGTTGAAATTCTAATGAAAAAACTTATTGAAATATTTTCTTCTGTAACTGAAGTATTTTTGATGAAGCTCTATACTACGTTAAACAAGTACATTTAGAGACTACAGTCTGACATGAGTTTTAAACGTCACAAAAAATGGCATTCATTGTATGCTGGAGCGCCGCCAATCAGTTACTAGAATCAATAAATACATATTTTTTTCCGTGACGGTAAACACAAAATTAATATAGTTAAGTTACTTCCCGTAACTTTACGATATCGAGTAACGTATAAAAAAAACCAGTGTAGACATATTAAAATAGAGTGCTTTATTAAAAACTGCATGCTTTTGTTTACAGATGCCTGTGAAGTCCCAACCCTCTTTATATCTCTTTGCTAAAAAGTACAGTCGGCATATAACGTCACTACTTTAAAAAAAACTTGTATCTTCGTCTGTCAATGAAAAGAAAATTGTAGTAAGTATGTATGGAATGCATATAGACTTACTGCGTTTTATTTTTGAGGAACAGCGTGAGATACGAGATTTTTTAAAAGTAGTGACGTTATAGTACAGGGTACGTAGCCAAATGCGCAAATTCTTACGATAATATCGTTATCGTAACTAGCTATATCTATCGCTCTTCTGTTGGCGCAACAGAGCTAGACTATTTATACGTTTCGAATGTTTCGATCGGCATAGCGTCAACAATTGTTGCCGCTAGGCCGGTTGGGCGTCCCTGGCGCCATCTATGTGTGGTGTAGTGTATACGCGTTCTTAGGCGGTCGCATTTTGATGTATGGGATGGTATGATCTTCTTACATTTAATCTATGTTATGACTGATATATGAATGAGAGTGATTCGAATCACCTCGATATACCCTATTTTACACTTCACCAGGAATACATGAACCTTGTACAGGGGGCGCTGTTAATGTTGTGTATGTGGTGACAGTTCAATATACATACTATGAAATGAAATACACAATTAGTTCACTTGATATTCCGCAGCATGGCCCGTAGTCATATATATGTGGTCAGGCTGCATATATTTTAGTTATGTAGAGGCTAGTAGAGAAGCGCTGGTAGCCTAGCGGTAAGTGCGTGCGACTTTCGTTCCGGAGGTTGCGGGTCCGAACCCCGGTTCGCACCAATGAGTTTCTCGGAACTTATGTGCGAAATGTCATTTGATATTTGCCAGTCGCTTTTCGGTGAAGGAAAGCATCGTGAGGAAACCGGACTAATTCCAATAAGGTCTAGTTACCCTTCGGGTTGGAAGGTCAGATGGCAGTCGCTTTCGTAAAATTAGTGCCTATGCCAAATCTTGGGATTAGTTGTCAAAAGCGGATCCCAGGCTCCCATGAGCCGTGGCAAATGCCGGGATAACGCAAAGACGATGATGAGAGGCTATTAGAAATGTTTGACGCAAACCTTGGTAGTTTGTCCGGTTATTTTGATGCGGACTGTACTAAAGCGGTATTTAAATATTAAAATACCCAACTGGCATGGTAGGTACGTGCGTTTTAGTACCGGAAATAAAATGCAGTTGAGTGCATCGCGAAATATCACGGATTCTATTTGGATAAGGTTTACTTGCCGTGAGGTTGGGCCATTTTTTCCAAAGTTGTCCACCCCACTTTTGTTGTAACATGGGTATTTTTTACGCGATTCATACTCAGAATCGCGAGTTCTTTCGATCCTGATAGGAGAAAAAAAATATCCCAAGATTTCCATACATTTTTCACATCTTCCATTCCGTTATCGCCATACAAAATGTATGAAAAAGTGGTAACGGAATGGGAAAAAACCTTAGGTCACTTTTTTCTCCTATTAGGATTGAAAGAGCTCGCGATTCTGAGTGGAAACCACATAAAACTTTGAAAAAAAAAATGGCCTGGTTATGGGATAAGAATCACCACCCACTTTTCTCCTGTGGGTGTTGTAGAAGTCGACTGTGGGATGTGGGTTCAATTGTGGTATGGGTGATGAGCTAGCAACGTGCCACTGTAATTACAATTTTTGTTTTCTTTGCATGGAAATTCGAGCTCATCATCTCTGTCTACTACCTTTGGGAAAACAGGAGTGAGTTATGTAATTGTATAGGTCTAATAATAATCTCAATCCGGGCCCGTTTCTTCCATGAAAATTGGACTTTGCTGCTATTTGGTTTTGAAGAATTATTCCTATTTTAATCAATTTAAAATAAAAGAGGTAAATATTGTAATATTAGGGATGGTATAGTACGAGATGCGACAACATTCTCAACAATAATAAAATAGACATCAGCCATAAGGAAGAGGGTTTTACGGCTCGGCTTTATGTTTTTGATCACGCTGAAGGAAACATATAAAAATTTAAGCTCAAATAAATGTCAAAAGTAAACATAAAAAGGCTAATATTTTTGTTAATTTGAAAGTGCAATTCTGATTTTGGAATGTGTTCAAGTTTTGATCAGGTCATGAGAAGATGCCTAAAGTTTATTAGTTATTTTTTAAATAAGTACGAATACACGGTGTAACATGAGGTAACCGAATAATTCTAACAGCGTATTCCTCATCATATTAGAAGAGTAAAGAAGCTTTAAAAAAATGACAATTAGGTACTTATTATTTCTCAGAATAAAACGCTATTTTGATGGCGATGATGCCGTTATGTGACATAATCTAACTATCCTCGCTGTTAGATGTCAAAAAATAACTAGTAAGTAACTCATTGCAAACACGTATTTTTTTTAGAAAAAAAAATGTAAATTTTTATTTTAAGTGCCAGTTTTACGAATAACATTCACTTTATACGTGAAAATACATCCAAAAAAACTAAAAAAAATGTCTCCGAAATGCGTAGTTAAAATCTTTCGGTTCCGTCATGTTATTGTCCCACTGCTGGGCAAAGGCCTCCCCTCCTTTTTTTCGCTCGTCCCTGTCATAAGCGCTTTTCCACCATTTTCTAAGACTTGGACTTGGAATCATTAATAATCACATTAAATATTTATTAAATTCATTAATTCTGTTTCAGGTACCTACGTTTACATTGCATACTACATCGTGTATAGGAAAGGTGTAAAAATTCTACAACTTCCAGGGTGAGTAACACTTGAACCCCTTAGTCCGTTTTCACATCCGATCCGATTTCGGATGTCGGCAGGATTTCTATGTATGTAATATGTTATATCGGTCCGACATCCGATATCGGATCGGATAATGTGATAACGCACTTACACCTAGATTCATATTTTATTTAAAAGGATCTTACCATTCTCAAGATTCAGTCTTAAAATCCTTTATTACAACAAGGATATGACGACCGGTCTGGCCTAGTAGGCCGCGGTTCCGGGTTCGAATCCCGGTAAGGGCATTTATTTGAACCATTTTTGAACAAATATCATTTTTGAATCCATTATTTAAAAAATATCTGTGCTCATCACACAAATAAATGCCCCTACCGGGATTCGAACCCAGGACCGCGGCTCAGCAAGCAGGGTCACTTAACTACCTACTGAGACAGATCGGTCGTCAAAATTTTAGTTATTTAATTTATTATTTACCACAATCTTCATTCAGAGCAAATAACTTAATTAAGATAATTTATCCAATTTAATTTTACCAGAGGTTGCATTTCAGTAATAACACAGTAATAAGAGAAAACCAAATAAATATGTAAATAAGTAAAGTAATTTGGTTCCAAAATGAACACATTAGGTGCAGGCGGTGTGGTAATTTTGGTCTTTATAGCTTATTTTGTATGCATTAAAATATTAATATAGTTTGCTGCAGTTTACTTGCAATTTCTACTTTGTATGTAATGATTTTGTTCTAAAATTTGTACGTACAGGCGCTTTCAGTCACGAGTCTCGTACATCTATACACGCCAGCAAAAATATGTGAACATGCTTGTAATAGACCTAATAGTTTGTATATAAGGTACAGCGGGGCAAATCTCGATTGGGGGACAATTGTAACTGATCCATTTTTTCCATTATTACACGATGATCTTAGTTCTACATGTAGGTATCCACTGAACACGCCTACCATATTATAACTGGCGGACACTCTATTTAATAATGCAAACATTGTAAAACATGGAAAAAATGGACCAGTTACATTTGCCCCCCAGTCGAGATTTGTCCCGCTGTACCTTTATATTTAGTTGTACCTGTAAACTCGAAAGTACTTATTTATTATGTCTATGTTTAAATCTAGCTAAAAAAACATAGAATATATTATTATTTTAAATCTGAATCAAGTTTTGGGTAACGTTCAATGCGATATATCATGCCAGCGTCTGAGCACACGTGGAAGGACAAGTGGTGAAATAGATAAAATAATTATAAAGATATGTTAAGTACAGGAATTTTTTACAAAGATTGACTGAGTCCCGCGGTAAGCTCAAGAAGGCTTGTGTTGTGGGTACTCAGACAACGATAATTATGCATATTATATACAAATAATAATACATAGAAAACATATATGACTCAACAACATATATCTGTGGCTGCTGTTTAGCATTTAGCAGGCAGGGTCAGTAGGGTCACTACCCGCAAAACCAGACCGGTCGTCAATTCTAACTCGTCACAATATCGTGTAAAAATGTTGAAAAACATCCTACTGAATCTAGCTTCCCTTTGAAGAAGGGTTGTTACTCTGTCTCCTATCTCAAAAGTTGTGAAGCCCCATCATGTCACGGCTGTCATTCTCGGCTCCGAAAAAGACAACGAACTCGGCAATTAAAATTAACGAACCTCAGCCGTACTATGTGTCTATTTTGTCACAGAGCACAGAATACATAGACTACGCACCTTTTAAGAATTGAGGTCCTACACGGGGTAGCTTGGTTCGGCGATTAACCCACCCGATATATTTATAAAGTTCGATGAAATCATTGCAAGAAAAGCAGACATGCGTTTTTATTTCATTCCAATTGAAATATACATACTCGTATATCAAATAGTGACAAAATAAACTTTTTAACAAAAAATAAAACCGCCTTCAAAAATAAGCGGGTTACAAAACACGGAGAAACTAAAAAGCAAAAAATAATAAACCTTTGAATACAGATTTCTTATCGGATTGCAATAATCTAAACATCCAAATTATAAACAAATCAATTATTTTTGTAGTCGGTACCAGACCTGTTCGTCGCCTTGCTATTTCCTGTTTGCCCCACCCAACCATACGCAGGCTGGCCCCGACTCCAAAAATAATTGATTTGTTTATAATTTGGATGTTTAGATTATTGAAATCCGATAAAAAATCTGAATTCAAAGGTTTATTATTTTTTGCTTTTTAGTTTCTCCGTGTTTTGTAACGCGCTTATTTTTGAAGGCGGTTTTATTTTTTGTTAAAAAGTTTATTTATTTGTTTATTTTTAGTGGTTCCTATTGATATTATATGTATCAGTCCGAATATATGTACAGTAGTGAAAGAATTATCCTTTAACTCCTAACCATTGAGGAGTTGACCTTCCATCATCAGATCAGCCACATAAAATTATTACCATCAGGCGTAAATACTGGTGTACCTTTGAAAAATATACTAAAAACATTACATGTGCCTATAACATTTGAAGAGTTCCCTCGATTTCTCCAAGATCCTGTCATCAAACCCCGACTTGGTGCCAATGGGACCATCTCGGGGTTATACCTGATCGATTGAAAAAAAATATTTGAAAATCGGTCCATAATTCTCGGAGATATCGAGTAACATACATACAAAAAAAAAAAAAAATTCAGTCGAACTGAGAACCTCCTCCTTTTTTTGAAGTCGGTTAAAAATATGAAAATACACTAGTGCTGTATGTCGGATGTGAACTGGCTTTTGTAGCTGGCCGGTTAGCTGCCATCTATTTCGGCACGATGGAACCGGCCCCGATTTCTCCACTATATACCATATTAGTAAGACTAGCCGTCTTTTAACGGCCAACGGCAAGCAATGAATAAGTACAAGCACATCTTAAACCTATCAAAAGTTATAATTAAATAAAGTTGGCAAAAATGTTATCAATTTACTTTAGTTTTGCCATGGAGGTGGCCTATCAAAATTTCCGTCCGGGCATTTTGGGCGTTAACACTGGTTTTTACAATAGCGACTGCCATCTGAAATTCCAATTAGAAAGAGATGGTACACTAGGCCCTGTTGGGATTAGTCTGGATTCCTCGCGATGTCTTTCTTTACCAACAAGTGACGGGCAAAATATCATATGACATATCGTAGAATACTCAATACTCAATCATTTATTGCAAGTAATGGTTACACAGGCGGGATATTAAATATATATTTATATACAGATCGCATTATGTACCCTGTTGGGCGCAGCAAGATATAAAGAAAGGCACTTATAACGAGACTTTAGTATAAATTTATACATTGCTAAAATATATCTAAATTTCGCTAAATCATTTAAATATTCATTTGAAGTATAATAACATTTGCTAATTACTTAGTAAATTTTTCAGTTTGCGGTCATTGTACGAGTCATTGGTACGAGTCCACAACCTTCGGATTGAAAGTCAAACGCTAAGCCACCAGCGCTTCAAACTTGGCTTATATTGTTTTATGATATATGCTTCATCCAGTACGAAGGTGATCTGTGACTGCACAACACTCGGCGCGCGAACCGCGACCAAATTAAATTTGTACCACATTCACGCGCCCTGCTTGCGGTTTTGTGCGAGCGCGGGTTTACTGCAACATATACATACATACATACATACATACACACTATTATTATACACCTACACTTACACATAAAGTAAAGACAGCATCAAAAGTAGCGGATCAAATAAAATAACGATTCAACCGATAAAAACAAAAAGAGACACTAAACATAAAAAAACTAATTAAACATGGCCGTTTCTGACCACAAACTGTACAGATTTATCTATATTTGGATTTTAATTCGGATGCTGACTATTTTTAATCAGCAATAAAATATTTTTGCTGACAGTTAAAAATCCAGAGTGCATAGTAATTTCAACTACGTGTATAAACCGGCCGTTTTAACATGGGTCCTCTGACATAAATAGAAGGAAAGTACCTATACTACTTAAGTATAATACTTTTTTCTGCATCTCACCCTTGATCCAACCACATAGCGAGAGTCTCTCAAAATGGATGAGGCTCTTCGCTACAGACTGTTCGCTGAAACGACTATCGGGACAATGATCGTCGAATCAACATCCCACATGGCGGTTATCTCGTGAGCCAAGTCTAGGTACTACCTGAACTTGTCCTTCTCGACTTTCATAAGATTCTAATCATGGGGATTGGTGATGTCAACGAGTATATTAATTATAATTTGGTCATACCATGACTTTAGTCACTTCAAAACAAAAATACCAACAACAAAGTTGTCCCATTTGTCATTCATTTCAGACACTCATTCAGTCAAAGGTAAACAAACTGTCGACGGAATAAAATTAAAACGGGTGAGCAATTAGAGTGAACGGAATGAATGAAAGAACGAGTGGACGAGCGCATGTTCTTTGAGATGTAATTAAAAATGGCGGACAGCCATGTCATGGATACGTTTTAATTTGTATTTTAGTTTTGTTTGAGCTTTTTACACACTAATTATTAAGAGGATGTCATTTTGTTTTGGTGGATCATTTAGGACATCACCAGTATCACCACCTCCTTTCCTTCCGTGGGTGTCGTAGAATACAGCTTTGAGATATGAGTTCAATTGTGTCGTGCAATATTGTGACTAGTGTACTGTCCTCCTTTGATAAATTATATCAACGGGGGACTTCTATAATAAATAAAACAACTATTTCTCCGTACGGCATTATCCGACCTCACTCGCTTGGTGCCATGTTGACAGCAACTGAGTGTTGCCAGCACACCGCCATTTATTGGGATACCACAGCAACCTGTCACTATATCAAAATATGGTTTTCTTTCAATCGCTTACTTGCTAATAGTGGTACTCCCTTTGGAAATACAAGCGTGAGTGTATGATACATATGAATTTGTGTTGGTCAGTCAAATCAGGTATCTTAGAATAGGTATCCTTGAATACCTATCATCGCCTCGTCTTTATAAAAGGCTTCACAAAAACAACTGTCACTCAATTTACTTTTTAACGGTTTTTCTGCTTATTTTTGCGCGTAAAATTACCAGTACCAGTGACAAATGTTCAGAGCGTTTTCAGTGAATTCTCGGAACTTCAGCAAATTTTTGAGACTTCGGTGAATTCTCGCTTAAATAATTCATTCACGTAGGTGGTTGACAGCACTCGTGCATTAAGAGGTGAAAACGTGAAAAATATGCGAACAGTCAATCTCTTCGCGTTTTAACGTAGGTATTTGTCCGACTCATAGGTACATCTTTTTTGTGTGAAATATTATTTGAATTCGGTTCAGGGTTTAGACATAAACGAGCTTTTCCTTTTAATGTCCATTTTATTTGTTTTGATAGTTTTAGTGAATTTGAGGTCAGTTCTATTCAGTCAGAATAACGAGCGCTTTTTATCTCAATTAGAGAAAATGGACAAAAAAGACACGATGACATGATCTATTTATTTATTTCAAATACGTTACATAGCATGACAGTAAGAACCAAAGCACTGTGTAACTAAAAATACATAAAAGCATAAAAATACAAAAGTAAGAAAAAATAAACACATCAAAAACAGACGAAAAAAAAACAATATCCTATGCGATGACGTAACAGAATGATGAACGATGCGCATGTAGTATGTAGCGCGTCTCAATTTTGTAGCGCCACCTATTAAATACGTACTATCATAACTACACTGATGATGCCTACATTTTTTTTCAGAATGTGTTTGACGTGATATCATGATATTAAAATAAAGATACAGGTCTTATGTTCTTGTAAAAACAAGTATGGCAACCCCGGCCATGTAAACAGTGAAAGCAGGGCTCCTATCAATTTTAATTTCGTATAAATACTTACAACTCAAAAACAAAAGTGACTCGTGAAACACTACAAGAAGCCGGCACGTATTATTGATTTTTGCACAAGAACGGAGCACAAGAGGCACTAAATCACCAACTAAAATACCGGTAAGAGCACTCTTATAGCCGTTACAGCAAGAATAACATTTAAAATCGCAAAAAGATAACATCTTTCGTTTTTTTATTTTTTTTTATGGCTTTCCCCTCTTTTGGCAGAAGGGATTTTGCCAATGATGACGTTAGACATACAACGCACGATAAGAATGTTCGGTGAAAATTTTTGTGGTGGGAAAGGAGCTGGAAACCTAAAACAAAAAACATTTAATGTTAAGGACATCACAGACAGCACAGGACGAATGTACAGTTTATTAGAGAGAAGAGCGAGAAAGGGCGACAGTTTTGACAGTTAGTAAGCATGCCAACATAAGGAGAAATTAGAGATTGACAATTGACAGTGTAATATTATGTTAGGAGAAAAGGAATAAGAAAAGAATTTAAAGTTTAATGTTATTTTCCTGTATGTGTTTGAGAAGCAATGCGGTAATGGGAGGGTCCATGAGGACCAGGAGCGTTTGAAAATTGATAGGACGCGGGATGTTTTTTGGTAAAATGTCGTACATCGAGTGTTTAAGCCTGCTGCACGAAAAGAAAATGTGATCAGGAGTTCCTTCGTCAAGCCCGCATTCGCACAGGGAACTATCCCGAACCCTAATTTTGGCAAGGAACACCGGAGTACAGACGTGACCTAATCGGAGACGACAGAGTGTAGACGTGGCCCATTTGGTAGCGGAACGGAAGCGGAAGAACCATGGTTTATATGGAATAATTGGCTGTATGTTTCCATAATGTTTTCCAACATGGCGTCTGGAAGCGTCCCATAGTTTTTGCCAGTCGTCTCTCAAATCACGGCGAGCTTTAATCATTAGGTCGGATGCGAGAACCATGCTGTGTGAGTCTGATCCATTGAGGATTGCTTGTTTTGCCCACATATCGGCATCCTCATTACCTTCTATCCCGCAGTGGCCAGGAATCCAGACTAATGTTATCTGTAGGCCTTTTTCGTGACATCTGTGTAATGCTTGTTTCAGATTGAGGATGAATGGGGATAACATTTTCATTTTGAAATGGTTGCCCAATACGGCCTGTAAGCAGCTTTTAGCGTCAGAGAAAATGACAACTTTTGGGATGCTGTGAGACTCTACATATGTCACAGCCTCCATCAATGCAATTGATTCACCGGTAAAGACAGAGGCCTGTGAAGGGCATTTGTAGGATAGAAGGATACGGTATCTGGGTATCCAAATTGCTGCTCCCACACAGCTATTATTGTTCAGTTTTGATGCGTCTGTGTAAATTGGTAAGAAATCTTCCCACTTTTCCAATTCTTTGTTAAATTTTGCATTGGCTCCGGGGTCATTTTTATTAATGTTAAAATTTAAAATTACTTTGGGAGAGTAAATTAAACAGTTATAATAGGTTTCAAAGATTACATTTTTACCTGTGCTATAGAGTAAGGCAGGCAGGTCTTGAATTTTTCGAAAACTAGATATAAACCTAGGTGTATCTTTATGAGACCAATATGCATTTACAGGTATCAAGGCGGAGAGAGCTTGTAGCCGAGGGATGAGCAAGTGATTTGATATGGAGCAAGCCCTCAATACATATCGGTCTGCAAGGAGTTGTCTGCGGAGAGATAGCGGTGGATCTACACACTCCACCTGCATGCCATTCTTTGGTGAGGATCTCATAGCTCCCAGAATTATCCTTAGACATTTTGCTTGAATAGCATCTAACTTTCTGAGTGCTTCTTTATTGCAGGGTTCTAGGACAAGGGAGCCATAGTCCATTTGGCTGCGGATTAAGGCATTGTACACTAATTTCTGGCAGTAAGGATGTGCACCCCACCAAACCCCAGAGAGAGATCGGAGAACATTTATGCCTCTTTCACATTTGCCAACGATATGTTTCAAATGTGGAACACCTGACATTTTGGAATCAAAAAACACTCCCAGAAATTTTACCATATTACTGGAGGGTATAATTTGGTCTTCATAGCGAAGAAGTATATTTGGGATGGAGTGACGGCGAGTGAAGGTAACAGTGCTGCTTTTTGAGGGAGAAAGAGATAGACCATGCTCATGCAACCATTCCTCATTGAGTCTAACAGTTGCACTGTCCACACTATGGTCCGCAGTATAAACTACCAGGTCATCAGCGTATTGGAGAACATTACAGAAGGGGAGGACAGATTGATCAATATCAAATGTGTAAAGATTATATAAAAGAGGGCTGAGGACCGAGCCTTGAGGAAGGCCTTGCCAGATTGTACGAGGGGGGAGGAAAGATTTGCCAGATCTAATTTTGATGGTTCTTCCCATGAACAGTTTGCAGACAATATTAACAATTCTCACAGGAATGCTCAGCTGTAGCAGTTTTGCTCTGAGCAGTGGGAGCTGCACATTGTCATAAGCTGCAGATATATCTAAGAAACAAGCGGTAAGTTGTTGCTTTCTAGAGAGTGCTAGTCTTATATCTGCAGTTAAAATGGATAAGCTGTCCAAGGTACTTTTCCCCTTGCGAAATCCAAATTGCGTATCTGCTAGGAGCCCTTTGTTTTCAACGAACCATTCCAATCTGCTCTTAATCAAGTGTTCAAATATTTTCCCTATAGTTGCAGATAATGCTATGGGGCGGTAAGAAGATGCTTGTTGGGGATCCTTGCCTGGCTTCAAGATTGGGATTACTATTTGGGTCTTCCAATCCTCGGGGACCTCACCGGATATGAAGAACAGATTGAAGAGATTCAGAAGGTGTTGCTTGCAGAAAGGGCTCATTTTTTGGATGAAGCAGTATCTTTCGTTTGTTTTCGGCCAAAACTAACGGGACCAGTTACAGCTGATTGGACACTGACATTTACAGCTGCCAATGCGTTCCGTTTCACGCGCAGTTTGGTGTTGCTAGCCCGAAATCGTTTCGAAATCGATTGTGAGTGCCAAATCGAATCGGGACCAATCGTGAACCAGCAAACTTTGTTGTGTAGAATCGGCATCGCTCGTAAATGAACTAGCAATATACCTCAGAATCTAACTGCGCACTGAGCTCAAAAGATGGCGCCAGTATGTAGTAAATGTAACTTACGGTCAGAAGACGTGTTGAAATGCGCCAAATGTAAATGTAAATTTTGTTTACCTTGTGCACGAAGATCCGCCAAGCTTTTTAGACTAATGACTGCAGGTAGAAGGAAGGCATGGATATGTTTATCGTGTCGTCCAAATTTAAATAATTCAAATCGACGTTCTAGTTCCACAAATACACATAGTATCCCAGTAAATAATACAGAGACGGATAGACAAAACGTAACATTAGGTAAAAATAAGCCTGCAGATACTTTGGCCCCACTGGCAACAGGTACGACTAGTGATGTTCAACACCTCGATGCTGCATCTCATGGGCAAACGTGTGTGGATGCCCAGCATACACAAATGCCTGTTTTGACACCCTCGGAGCACCCTCAAACGTCTGATTTGATAAATAATGAGCAAACTAGTGATGAAATTCTTGATGAGACTCTGGACTTGACACTACAAGAGCAAATTCATGTGAACATTCCGACACAAAACTCGTTTGAGTCCTTATCAGATATAGAAAATAATGAAGGGCTAGAATCACCAATGATGTTGTCACCATCTTCGTCGTTGTGCTCAATGGATGAAAATGATACTAGTACCAGGAGTTTGCCAAACCTAGATTCGCAGTTACAAACTTACTTAGTAGATGAACTGAGGACAAAACTAAAGGACCTTGAAGAAAAATTATTGGGGGCAGATAATGAAGTTCAAAAGTTACTAAATGAAAATTATGGGTTACAGAATGAATTATCTGAATCGCGGAAGAAGTGCGATTTCTACAGGAGCTTACTAAAAAATAAATCGGTGGCATCCCCTCACAAGTCATCAAGAAATAGCATTGGAAATACTAAGACTAGCTCAAATAATATAGCCAATGGGTCAGTGACCCCTAAGACAAGTAAGAGGACATGCTCATTCGAAGAATCACCTGGAGTTGCGTATATGACATCATCTGACTCTGTCGGCCCACTAGGGAGCGTATATACAGCTAGAAAACCACCGACCTCGACGCAAACGACTCGAAAAGCAACTACACAAAACATCGATCAGTTTAATCAGAACAAAGTCTTATTCTTCAGTGACAACAATAGGAATACAATTCTTAAAATCATTAAGGGGCAAGATAAACTTCAAAACTTTAAGTGCTGTCATCACGTTCTGCCAGGTAGTAGATTAAGGGACTTATTAAATAGGGTCATAAACGATCCTCATGTTGTCGTAGAAACTTTCTCACAAGCCTTTGAAAAAGGATTTAATGAAAACGTAAGGCACCCTGACAGCGACACAGCGCTAAATATATTACAGAAACACAACAAAAAAACGGACAACGATATTGTTTTCGGCGTCACAAATGCTAACGAAATAACTAAAATAGTGAAAAATATGAAAATGAAGAAGTCGGTGGGATATGACGATATTCCTATATCTGTAATTAAGGAAAATTTAGACACATTAGCCTTGCCTCTCGCATATTTTTACAATAACTGTATCACACAAGGGGTCTTCCCAGATCAATTTAAGACGGCTAGGATTATACCAATTCATAAGAAGGGGCCAAAAACGGACCCAAAAAATTATCGGCCGGTGTCAGTGCTGCCAACTCTGTCAAAAATTTTCGAGAAAATTATTCAAAATAGGCTCATGGCGCACTTACACGCAAATGGAATTTTGAGTGATACACAATATGCTTATCAAAAATCTAGAGGTACCTCCCAAGCTATTGATACTTTATTAAGTGTTATTGTGAATGGACTAAACCAAAAGCTTAAGGTGGGGGCTATATTTCTAGACTTAAGCTCCGCATTCGACATGGTTGATCACAGTATACTTATGCAAAAACTTGATTTTTATGGCATTAGAGGTAGATCATTAGATTTGATAAAATCCTACTTTGATAACAGAACTCAGTTCGTAGAAATCTCTGATGTGGATGGCAATTGTGAGAATGTTGTTAGGTCCAAACCCATTAAGATAACGAGAGGTGTACCCCAGGGTTCTATTTTGGGCCCAGTTTTATTCGTTGTGTATACAAACGACCTGATAAAATTTATCACGAATGAAATACCGGACATTAATTTAGTAGTTTTTGCAGACGACACCAATGCAATTGTTAACTCTAATTCGCTGGATGATCTAAATGACAAGGCAAATCGAGCGCTAGAACTATTTCATCATTGGTTCAGTTGCAACAAATTGAAGGTGAATTCAAGCAAGACGAGTGCATCAGTGCAATGCTCCTTAGGTCTACGGTCAAGCAAAAGGATATGCTGGATCTTAAATTTTGTGGTAATCACATTGAAAACGTTACTAGTGTTAAGTTCCTGGGCATCCACATTGACGATCTACTTACTTGGAAAAATGAGCTTGCAAACGTAGAGGCTTCCATCAGCTCTGCTTGCTATGTTCTGCGTAGTTTACGGGACGTAGTTGATCGTAATCATTTGAAGATGGTATATCACGCACTGGTTGAATCGAAGCTTCGCTATAGTATACAATTTTGGGGCAATAGCTATGACTATAATATGCATAAAGCCTTTGTAATACAAAAGCGAGCGATAAGAACCATAGTGCGGATTTCGCAACCTCAATCATGTAAGGAACACTTTATAAACATGAGAATACTGACCGCCCCGTGTTTGTACATCCTTTTGCTCCTTACTGACCTCTTTAAAAATCTAGGCAAATACGAGACTTCTGAAGAAAGAGAAATACGGCTAAATACCCGAAGGAAATATCTACGTTGTAAGTTGCAGCCAAACTTAAAAGTAGTGAGCCATTGCGCATACTACCAGGGGGTACAGCTCTACAACAAACTTCCTAGTGAGTGGAGGAACATTACTAGCCTAAATATTTTTAAAAATAGATTTAAAGCCCTGTTATTGAGGGAGTGCTTTTACTCAATTGAAGAATTTATTAATTATTTCAACGAAAATTGACTGACATAAATAATTTTAGTAATACCTAATAATAATAATAATAATATTGGCGTAGGGATGTGACGACCCCATCGCCCATTGGTTTTACCAGTGCAATCAGTCAACGCAGGGCAGCTTGTGGCGAGCTGTTGGGGAACAGCGACCCCACGTACCCGAGTGCTCCTGGGGAGTTCTGTTACCCGTAAGGCGGGTGGGTGGGACAGGACTCTCTACCTCTGGCTTGCCTTGGCTGGCCGTCCAGAGTGGGGTCGTTAGGGCTACATGCCCCAGGGGTGGAAGTGAAAATTTGCATAAGACGCGAGTTGGTACAGTGGCTTAACGGCCACTGGGCAGAAAGCGGTGTACACCTCTCGACACCCTTGAGTTCTCACACCGGTGTTGCCCTTGAGCCATCTTGGATGTCGCTTTTTGTGGGGGCCCATCTTGTGGGGACGAGTCACCGTCTGCCGGAAATAAAATTGGATACCGTTTTATTAGGCAGGCGTCCGGTTTTTTATCCATAGCCCAGTATTTAGTCCATCACTTTCATCAAAATAGACCAGTTCATTTTAGATTCCATTAACTCTCAAATAGTCCTTACACCCTGGCGGGTGTTGCCTCTGCGTGTGTCCCATGATACGGGCAAGGGCAACATCCGCTCGGTGTACCCCTTACATTTCATTAAAGTGTCGAAAGGGCCTCTACGCGTTGGCTTCGGCCCCGCGCACGCCTCCCAAAGGTCCGGAACACCATTGTTCCGTGATGGGAAAGACATACAATAATAATATTCTAATTGAGATTTTTTGGCATTTGGCTTTTACTATATGTTGTAAAATTTATGCATGTTAGATTAATATTTAGATGTAGTACATTCAGACACAATTGTTATTGTTCATGAATAAATAAATAAACAAAAAAATAAAAACACAAGAAAATATTTTGGCCACTTCCAGGCTGCGAAACAGCGCCATCTAGTTTTAAGCCTAACAGGCCCATGCATTTCAGGTACGCTTTTTGTATGGGCTTTGCCTGTCCCGGTATTGTATCGTCCTTGGTCATACTATAGAGCTCCTTAAGACTAAATATCATCAGAACAGAACTGCAACAAATCTTTGAATCAAGATCAGCCCCCTGCCCTGAGCTTTTAGTTTGAACCTCGCCCAGTTGTTGTCCCAATCTCGAACCATCCATCATACAAGTCAAATTGCCCGTTTGACTTCATAACTCGACAGAGATAAAAGTTTTCGCTGCGATAAGACCCTTTAGCACGAGTCTTTGGCGTTTTAGAAAACGTTACGCTCGATAGATTGAACAAAACAAAAAAAAAGTTCAATAGTTCAATAGTTTTATTGAACTATAATTAAAAAAAAAAAAAGATAAATTCGCACACATACCTAAAGCAGGCATCCGTGGCTTATTATTATTATTAAATCTTAAAATTGTATTGTATCCATTTATACATTAATGTTAGCTACATGTGTATGCTTATGTAGTTGGTCAGACCAGCTGGACAGGCAATCCAGAAGATCGCAGGTTCAAGGCCTGTCGAAGATGTGAATTTTTAATTATAAAATTTTCTTTTAATCTAATAATATTATGTAGTCATTATCGCTCGCAGACGATTATGCATGACTAGTTTTTACCCGCGGCTTCGCTCGCATTAGAAAAAGACAAAAAGTAGCCTATGTCACTTTCCATCCCTTCAACTATCTCCACTTAAAAAATCACGTCAATTCGTCGCTCCGTTTTGCCGCGAAAGACGGACAAACAAACAGACACACAGTTTCCCATTAATTTATAATATTAGTGTGAATATAAAATAAGTCGCAAAAAAATGTATGTAATGTTTGGTATGTTATGCACCTAAGTTTAATCATTGAAACTGTTTCTTCAATATATAATTGGAGATATTGCATATTTAACATTTTGTATTAATTTGACGAGTATTGTATATGTATAATAGTTTTTCATACTTATTTGAATATCACACGGATGTCATGTTATACAATTTGTATCTTTATGAAACCTTGATAATTTTGGGAAAGTCCTTAAAATTCAGACAAAAAGATTTCTTGGTCAGATTAAGAACATTTATAAAAGTTATATAAGACAAGTCCTCATTCCGCGCCATAGATTTTTATGGAGCTGAGAAAAATGGACGACATTAATAATGTTTTAATGAGGTTTTATAAGAGCACTAGGAAACCTAGGAACTGTGAAATTAAAAGGGGAAATATCGTTGATATCTTCAGTTGGGATTACTTGAAGAAGCTCCTTCATTTGTGCTCTCTTTATGGATCCTAAATATTCTTACTTCTTCTTCTTCAGGTGCCATATCCTAATCGGATGTCGGCTACCACAGTCCGGAACTCCTCTCTATTTGCAGTTTTTCTGCCTAGCACATAATATATAAATAATATTCTTACTTGCTCACTCGATAATATGCACGGTGTAACATTAGGAAACCGAATAATTTTAACAGCGTATTCCTCGTCATATTAGAAGACTAAAATGTCATATGTATAAACTTTTCTGGATTTCGCCTACTTTCAGAGTTACAAGCTTTAAAAAAATAACAATTACTTAATATTTCTCAAAACGCTATTATATATATACTTTTTATGTGAAATTGCATACACAGCACTTTTTTGGCGAAATTTGTTGACGTCATATAAATTTTATTTTTATTTTGCCCTCAGAAATACGTATTTAAAATCTTTCGGTTCCCTCAAGTTACAACGTGTATTTACAGTACATTGGCGCTATATTACCACACTTGTTAGGTAACGAACTCATTGCACAATTATGTTAAAAGTTTAAATGATCCACTGTGAAAAGTTTTACGATATATGTGCGAATAAGTAATTCGCAACTTGTGTCAATTTAAAACACTCTCTACGTTCGTGTTCTAATTTATCACGACTTGTATCGTAATAAACTATTATGTATATGATTAAATAAATGTTAAAAAGCCTATCCTTGAGCAATTTCCGGCAACTTTGTACATACTCAAGCCACGTCAGCAAATTTTAATTGATCCTATTTTGTTACCAACATTTAGTAATATAAGTCGACTTTCGTAAGATATATACGGGTTAATTGTTATAATTAAGAAAATATAGATACTAGAGAACATTAATGACGAAATAAATCTTAATAAAATCTCAATTCATCAACAAAATCTTGGTAACAAAATAGGAATTGATAAAAACAAATTTAACTTTTTCCTTAATTTTTGTACAAACTTTTCCTTACCTAAAAGTAACGCTCAAGCTCCCTGAGTTATTCTATGGCAAAAGTAACGATTTTTCTACGACACTTAAATTAGAATTACATGTCCATCTTTGGGTCACAGGTTTACATATGTGTGCCAAATTTCAAGTTAATCGGTTTGGTAGTTTCGGAGAAAATTGGCTGTGACAACGGACAGACAGACAAACGAGTGATCCTGTAAGGGTTCCGTTTTTCAACCCTAAAAAAGGGTAGTAAATTCTTAGCCCTTCATATAGTAATAGACATAGCTTTTTCCACATAATGACCCCTTGCACTATAAAGATTCCAAGTAATCTAAGTAGAGCAATAAAACTTGAATGGAGGTAGAGTCGGACGCAATAAACATGTTCCGACATCCTCACACATCTCACGTAGCCGAGTTCTCTCCTCCGTGGACAAGTTGGGACAAGTCATAAGCTATACGCGGGTTAACATAAGCGGTAGCGACTTTATTTTATTTTTATTATAAAATATATTTACCTCATGTATGCAAGTTCTCTCGTTCGTGGATAAGTTGGAACAAGCCATGAGCGATGAACGAGTTGGTATAAGCGGTAGTGACTTGAAATCCATCTATCAGACATCTCACGGTAGTCAAATTCTCTCCTTCGTGGCCAAGTTAGAACAAATCATGAGCGATGAGCGGGTTGGTATAAGCGGCAACGGCTTGAGGTTTACCGTTGAAACATCTCACATAGCCTAGGCATAAGCGACAGCGGTTTGATACCAATCGGTCAAATATCTATTCTCCGGACAAAAACGTACTTTATTTTAAACAATTTTTTTAAATACCTAAAAATAGTAGTGTAACTGAGCTAAAACACCTAAAACTTATTGGGGTGCACTGGGGTAATTTCGAAAGTCGTTTAATTTCGTTTAAAGTCACACAAAAATCGCTATTATTTATCAAGATTGCCCTTTAGAAATTACCAGAGCATTTCTGTGCTTCTAAATTACCCCAATGCACCTTAAGTTGTTATTACCTACAATACCTACTAGTAATTCAAGTTCGTTAAATCTCTCTTAAGGAAAAAAACACAAAATATAGCATTAACAAATAAAAAAAAATATCGAAATGAGATTTGAACTTTTTAGTACAGAAGGCTCACTCCTTTGATGTTCACAAAATGCCGCCATTCTAAATTCTTACCTACATTAACAAACAGACAGAACGCGAGCAGCCGACAAATGTCATTTGATATTTGCCAGTCGCTTTTCGGTGAAAGAAAACATCGTGAGGAAACCAGACTAATTTCAATAAGGCCTAGTTACCCTTCGAGTTGGAAGGTCAGATGGCAGTCGCTTTCGTAAAAACTAGTGCCTACGCCAAATCTTGGGATTAGTTGTCACAGTGGACCCCAGGCTCCCATGAGCCGTGGCAAATGCCGGGGCAAGGAGAATGATGATATAATAGTACAAGTACAGAAGGCTCACTCCTTTGATGTTCGCCGCGCGAAGGATGTCACCACTGAATGGGCCGCGAACTCGCGGCCGCCGGCATGTACTTGTAGCACGGCGATAGAATCACAGAGTGAGCCGCCCCTGCTTAAAATTTCAAATATTTTAAAGACGTTGATAATATACAGTGGTTTAATGTGAATACGTGTGTGGTGAATATTTCCGACATATATTCTTCATATTTCGAAGCCTTGAGTTGAGCGGTTATCATCGAAACTATTCACGTGTGCAACTTTAGCTCTCATATCTGTTTTCCGCGGTCGTAAGTCATGAGCGACAAGCGGGGCCACAAGCGACAGCGATTTAGGTTAAAAAATACCTTTTCAGTACAAATCGTGTTTTGTTTACACACTAGTGCGAGAAGTGGTTCATTATATGCCAGGTCGAAACTTCGGAGGGCCATCTGTACTGAAAAACGTTGTACGATACACATGTGAAAAGGAAATTCGTAACTCGTGTCGATTTAAAACACTCCCTACGGTCGTGCTCGTGTTTTAAACTATCGCCACTCCTCTCTTTCCTTTTTTCGCACTTGTATCGCAATGTTACTATTTTATGAAGGGTGCTTGAATTTGATCTATGTGTATGTAGTATTTTTGGTGAACTGAGTAGTGTGTGTATTTTTATTCGTTTATTTTTCTTTCAAAGATTCAAAGAATTTATTTGCATAGAACACAGTTATAAGGTGTTACAAAATAAATAAATCCGTGCGTTCAGTCTGCCTTCAGGGGGCCGATTTTTGAGTCTCACTGTCACTAAAATACCGGTTGAAAACGGTGAATTGAAAAAATTGTGAACGGTGAATTATTTTCAGTGACAATTTTCTGAATTCGAACGCCGTGAGACTCAAAAATCGGCCCCCAGGCGTGCAAATATTTGGAAAACAGGCAGTTAATATTTAAAAAATCATGTCAATATAATAATTAAAAAAAAACAGCTTCTAGACTAAACTTAAACTAAAAATAAATTAAACAATGTCATGGGTGTCTAAGTTAGAATCTCAAAATCTCTTCTGCAAGATTCCACGATTATTTCAAACCGTTATCAATTCTCAAACCAGGTCGAACTATAACTTAAAAAACCTTCTGAAAGCATGTCCCCCGTGCAACTATAGCTATAATACGGCCAACTTAAACTGGCAAACTTCGCCACTTTGTCCTCAACTAGGGCGGCATTCCGGTCCAAGCAGTAGTTTTTTCATTGGGCTACTTTTTTGTGATTTTAGAAAAAAATGATGGTATGTGACGTGTAAAAGTGCCCCTGTGGCCTATTTACTGAATAAATATTTTGATTTTAGTTTTTTTTTTGTGTTTTCAATATCCGCGTTCTGGACAAAATTAACACAAAATGGGACAATAACCTTATAAAGGTTTCATTATTTCATAATTATTATTTGTCACTAGGATGTACCTATTATGTTAAGAGTGCGGAAAAGAGGAAGTTCGAAATGAGTCGCGATAAATTAAAACACGACGAATTTCCTCTTTGCTCGTGTATTAGTATTGTACAGTGTTTTCAGTGCTTTTCGCCCTATACATTTTCGACATTGACAAGAAATGTACTATTTTATGCACAAGTGCAGAAAAGAAACCACCATATACGGCATATACACTGGAAAAAAGTTAGTTTTCAGCGGGTTATTTTATCACAGTGACATTGACAATAGGCTAGTTTCCTACTAGTCAAATCAGCTTCTTTTTAAGAACTGTCAAAACGATATGGAATTACTATGAAATACTGAGGAGTGACGTCACGGTCAATTCATTTACTTTATATTTTGCTCTTTGACTCTTTAAATGGAAATTATGTTTAAACATAACCACTGTCCATATTTTTCTTCTAATTATGTGGTGCTTTATTTCGTGCTAGCCTATTCCGTGCCTATTTCTGTGTTGATAAGTAACATTGTTACTCAGCGTCAATATTTCCTTTTTGAACAGGCAATGAACAGCGAACTGTCACTGTCGGGCGACAATTGTTAATATTGAGAAATAGACCACAGTTATCGCATCAAATTCAGATTCCTAAAATTCGAAGGCCACCCGTAGTTTTTGCTTCTCCGCCGTAAATTTCAAACTCTAAGTCCCACTTAAATTAAATAACGTGTGTATAATCTTACCGATTTTATCTCACTGCTCTGAGAACAGACAATTGTTTTAAACAAGAAAATACGCTACACAGTTCCAGATGGCCAAGTTTATAGTATCGTTTTAAACTTTAAAGTTTCTCAGTTACTTAGTGACAAAAATATCAAAAGTTAAGGCTACAAATTCTACAATTTACAATTTACAGAGTGTAAATCTAAAACGGGCGAATCTTTTCTCGGTGGTTAGTATAGAACATAAGAAATGTAATAGGAAAAAAATCTTTCAAATCAAGTCACCTTCTGGGCGAGTTCGCTCCATCGTAGGCCACGTCTTCGCCTCGGCTAGTCTGTGGCCAAGAGTAAGCACATTATAATAATAATCCTAACTAACGAAAATAAATAAAGGGAATATAATAATAATAAATACAAAAATAAGGCGTAGGGATGTGACGATGGGCCCACTGGTTTTAGTGCAACGGCAGCTTGTGGCCAGCTTTTGGGGAACAGCGACCCCACGTACCCGAGTGCTCCTGGGGAGTTCTGTTACCCGTAAGGCGGGTGGGTAGGACGGGACTATCTACCTCTGGCTTACCTTGGCTGTCCGTCCAGAGTGGAGTTGTTAGTGAAAATTTGCATAAGACGCGAATTGGTACAGTGGCTTGACAGCCACTGGGCAGAAAGCGGTGTACACCTCTCGACACCCTTGAGTCCTCACACCGGTGTTGCCCTTGAGCCATCTTGGCTGTCGCTTCTTGTGGGGGCCCATCTTGTGAGGACGAGACACCGTCTGCCGGAAATAAAATTGGATACCGTTTTATTAGACAGGCGTCCGGTTTTTTATCCGATAGCCCAGTATTTAGTCCATCATATCACTTACATCCAATAGCCCCGTTCATTTTAGATTCCATTAACTGTCAAATAGTTCTTACACCCTGGCGGATGCTGCCTCTGTGTGTCCCATGATACGGGCAAAGGCAACATGTACTCGGTGTACTCCTTATATTTAATTAAAGTGTTAAAAGGGCCTCGACGCCTTGGCTTGGGCCCCGCGCACGCCTCCGAAAGGTCCGGAACACCATTGTTCCGTGTTGGGAAAGACATATAAATACAAAAATAACATAAAACTAAAATCTTGATGAGAATCTCATTCAAAGATTTTAAGCCTGTAATAAAATCGAACACGGCCGTATCTCCGATAAAAGAGCTTTCTTCGTGGACCCAGTAAATACAGTAACCATTAAAAAGTATTGAAAAAACGCGAAAACGCTTTTTATTAGAAATAAAAGATGAATCGGAGGGATTTGCGGGATATCTTATCTTATGCTGTGATGAATGGCTGGGTTTACACGACTGTCAATAATGTCTGTTTATTCTTAAATAGATTTTCTTTTGTCGCAAATTGGTTTTGTTTTGTTTTCTTTTGTTTTTGAATATGGAACCTTTTATTACTGTATAAAAATTAAATATGTATGTACCAAAATTTGTACACGAGGACTGAAGAGGTTATGTATGTATAATTTTATTCACACAGGCAGTTCACTAATAAAAATAAACACATGTCTACGAGTATTTTATCTCTTTTGAAGCTTTTGTATCAAACATCAATATTTCAACGATATTATTTGACACTAATACCACATTCACAAACCCTCTACAAGTAACAGTGGGTATTTGAATTCGATTCTAATATTACAACTTGTTACAGTATTGATTTATTTTACTACCTACCTTAACCACGAATGTGAACGAAGTGATTTCGTTGTTTTATTCATGTTATAAATAAATATTATAGGACATTCTACACAGATTGACTGAGCCCCACGGTAAGCTCAAGATGGCTTGTGTTGTGGGTAATCAGACAACGATATATACAAATACTTATATAGTTACATAGAAAACATCCATGACTCGGGAACAAATATCTGTGCTCATAACACAAATAAATGCCCTTACTTGTACTTTTCATGACATCCTTAAATTGTGCGTATTTATTTATTTATCTGTGTTTCTGTCATAAGCTGTCATCGCACATAGGTTTACACTCATCACACTTATGTTTACATTTTACATTACATCGGATGTAAGAAGCGCCTGGTATCCGTTGGCTAGTTGAATGGACGACATTCGAACGAAGCGACGGGCACTTCTGGATGAGATTAGCCCAGGACCGGGATAAGTGGCGTACATGAAGGGAGGCCTGTGCTCAGCAGTGGGCGATTAATGGCTGAAATGATGATCATGATGATTACATTACATTGAGCATTTAGAGCCCCCGCACATTGGCCACTTAGTGGCGGCCACTAGTAGCTGCGGACGCGTTTCTCCATACATTTTGTATAGCATCGGCACACACCGAGCGTGTGAGTGGCCGCGTCTGAGCCTGACCAAATCACTGGTGGTCGCGTTTAGTGGTGGCGACTAGTGGCCATTGTGTGCGGGGTCGCTTAAGTTTTTCAAAAATTAATTCAAAACTAACTTGAAACACCTCATATTCATTGATAACACTAATGAATTGTTCGTCTAGTTTTATTTATCGCCAGTATAAGGCTTGCTAGTTGCTACACACTGTATATCCCGGTCAATATCAGGCTATTAAGAATGACGGTAAATAATTATTAGAGAGCGGATTTCATGTAGCGATTTAAATATTAATATGGATATGACTCGCATAATTTATTATTTTTTCTACACACAAAAAATGTATAAAAGTAAAACCCTTTTTGGATGCTTTTGTGAATATTGGGCAAAAATAATAATCATAATATAATGAATAAATAAAAAAATGTTTGTATATTTTTAATAATTTATTTATATAAATTCTTGTGAAAACTTCTATATTACGACTCAAAAAATAGAAAAATTAAAAGAATTCGCTTCCTGTATACAAACTCCTTTATTTAGAATGAAATACTTTTCTTTAAATGTAGATATTTACAAAAATAATTACATTTAAAGAAAATAACATTAATTTAATCTAATTAGTCAGCGAAGTTTGCGGTGTGCGATGTAGATGCGATATAATATAATATAATATAATCCACATGACATGTATTTAAAAAAATGCACTAATCATATCCATATTAATATTTAAATCGCTACATGAAATCCGCTCTCTAATAATTATAAACTCTTTTTGTCCACATTATTTATATCAACATCATTGTAACAAATTTTCAAAGCAGAATTAAGCTCTTATTTTCTACGTGGGTCGAAGTGTGGGCGTCTCGATATCACCCACGCAATGTTAAATTCCTCTCTGTACAAATTCTAATATAGGTTACAAGTCAGGTCCGGTAAAAAGGGACCTAATGAGGGCTTATCAATATTATACGGACATCGTAAGGGTCGTCATGGGAACTAAGAATTTTGACCCCCCCTTTCCTTCCGTGGGTGTCAAGAAGTTGACTGTGGGCTATGAATATGAGTTATGTCCGATAATAAAGAGCTTGATTGACATATCTGTAAGTTTCAATTAGTTTAATAAAGTTTATAATCAACTAGCTTTTACCCGCGGCTTCGCCCGCGTAATAAAAGTATTCATTAAGATTTTCATTTGGATCCTTAGGTTTCTCTGGTATATTTATCTGCGATTATTTCGATTGCACATAATGATTGTAGAAATATTACACATCGACCACAGCGTAGGTAATTCTATATACGCTGGGGAAACCTTTATAAACATCCCACATAGCCCGTATTTCGACACTGTGATCGGTGGGTAAAAAGTACTTTTTTCTATTATCCCTTAAAAATGTTTACATTTTGCTTATACTTATCGCAAACGTAATCTTCAAGCAAGCAAACAACGATCGTCTTAGAGCACATTGATTGTAAGAGACCGCCTACCGATTATCCGTATCCCTCTAACGATACCCCTATTATCCGTATCCGTACCCGTATCGCTATCCCTATCCCTATCCCTATCCCTATCCCTATCCCTATCCCTATCCCTATCCCTATCCCTATCCCTATCCCTATCCCTATCCCTATCCCTATCCCTATCCCTATCCCTATCCCTATCCCTATCCCTATCCCTATCCCTATCCCTATCCCTATCCCTATCCCTATCCCTATCCCTATCCCTATCCCTATCCCTATCCCTATCCCTATCCCGATCCCTATCCCTATCCCTATCCCTATCCCTATCCCTATCCCTATCCCTATCCCTATCCCTATCCCTATCCCTATCCCTATCCCTATCCCTATCCCTATCCCTATCCCTATCCCTATCCCTATCCCTATCCCTATCCCTATCCCTATCCCTATCCCTATCCCTATCCCTATCCCTATCCCTATCCCTATCCCTATCCCTATCCCTATCCCTATCCCTATCCCTATCCCTATCCCTATCCCTATCCCTATCCCTATCCCTATCCCTATCCCTATCCCTATCCCTATCCCTATCCCTATCCCTATCCCTATCCCTATCCCTATCCCTATCCCTATCCCTATCCCTATCCCTATATCCCTATCCCTATCCCTATCCCTATCCCTATCCCTATCCCTATCCCTATCCCTATCCCTATCCCTATCCCTATCCCTATCCCTATCCCTATCCCTATCCCTATCCCTATCCCTATCCCTATCCCTATCCCTATCCCTATCCGTTATCAAGATGTTCAATGATTTCTTATCAAGTGCGAAAATATAAAGTTTCATGGTTTTATCTTTTAAAATTAAGAAATCCCATACAAACTTTCAACCTCTTTTTCAACCCCTTCATCCCTTTTTTTCGAAATAAAAAGTAGCCTATGTTCTGTCTCAAGGTCTAAAGATTGTCTGTTCCAAATTTCATCAAAATCGGTTGCGTGGTTTAAGCGGGAAAGCGTAACAGACAGACAGACAGACAGACAGAGTTACTTTCGCATTAGTATGGATTCAATTCAAAATCAGAAACAAATAAAAAAACATTTATATCATCAACTATTTTACAACATAACACTCGCAGTTTGAGACTTCCTAGTACTTAAGTCTTGTACATATTTATAATACCTGTGACAGGAAGCCCCGCTCAAACACAGTTTTCAATTACATTTATTTGTACACAGTTAGCGATTTGAGATATAAAATAAAAGAATAATAATGGCAAAGTAGTAAAAGAATAATAATAGTAAATTCAAATAGTGAACAAATCAAATTATTTTATTGTATATTTTTGATTTATTCTTTTTCAAGTAGTCACACTACTATATATGAATTGAAATACACATCATACACGAAAGAAAAAACGACAAGGCCCGCTAGTGGCCGAGCCGGGAATCGAACCCGGGTCTTCAGCTTACGCGGCTAACGTCATTACCACTAGACCACCGCTGGCGGCCGGGAGTGTGTTGGCGGACGGGTGGTCTAGTCGTTTTTTCTTTCGTGTATGATATCTATTTTAATTTATAATAAGTTGTTTGACCTAAAATAGCTCCCTCTACCCCCATCTTAAAGATTGGCTGTACAAAAAATGCGATAATAATAAAATATACTCTCATTTTTTAGTCTGAATGTAGGAATTAAAAAAAAGAACAACATTTTAATCCTACTCTTTTATAATAGAGCATCCTACGCATTTCCAGCTCCTTGGTCCGGATATTTGCGAGTCGGTTCGGAAAATGAAACGGACGTTAAAAAGTTATTGTTATGAATTTGCTCAATGTCGAGTCCATTGTTTAAAAATGTATCTTATTTAGATTGTACGTAAAACAGTCTGACCATAAGACTGACACTCTTATGTTTGTTGTCAATTATGTTTGTTGTCATATATAAAATCCGCCTTTCTAAATGAGCGAAAATATTTCACATCACCTATTCAAAAATGGGTTTTCGTCCCTGAAATGAGGGATCACAATGGCACTTTTGCCAGTAAAATATTAGTGAAACGTACATATGTAAACATAAGTATAATGTATAGCAAATTTATTCTTATTTATTATGTTACAAGGACAAAATAAATACCTACATGATCTGTGAAAATTTGAAATGTCTAAGTTATCGGATCGTTTAATGTGAAAAGGCCTCTTTAAGGGTCCTCGTAGCGCTGACAAAGTTAGGCGTGTCAAGGGCCGGGCTAACAAGGCTAAACAATCCGCAGACTGGGCTAAGTTTAGCCCTAACATGTAGAAAGCTGTTTCCAACAGAATCAAGGCGAGCAGTGTTGCCAGGACTTAAGTGCTACAATGCGTTTTGACACGGCACAAATTTAGTAAGGCTCTAAATATTTCGTTTTCAAAATCAAATAAAAGTTGAATTTCCCACACAAAAAAGAAAAAACATAAACAAAAAAAATATATTATACTAGCTTTTACCTCGCATTAAATTCAAAAATTGCGGAATGCTCCATGAAAACTTCCACCCCCATTTTAAGGAAGTGGGGGTTAGAAAGAGATACAGACAGACAAACAGACGGACAGAGCAGTATCATAGGGGTTCCTTTTGTACCTTTTATGGTACGGAACTCTAAAAAAGCACCTATATCAGTCTCCATCCCTTCAACTATCTCCACATAAAAAAATACTTCAATTCGTCGCTCCTTTTTGCCGTGAAAGACGGATAAACGAACAAACAAACACTCTTTCCCTATTATAATATTAGTAAATAACAAAGACATATGTAACTCCGTATAGACGGATAAGGTCTAAGAAAAAAACGTACCTCAAAGCCCTAGAGAAAAAGGTACGGTGGCCTAGATGGCGTTACACCTTTGGGGAACGCTCGCCTAGATGACGCTAATATTAATATTTGACATTTTAACACATATCAAGCTAACAATATGGGCCAACTTGTCAAAACTGAGGTTCAAAAGTTTTAAGCTTGTGTCGAGAGATGGCAGTCTATGCACTGTGATTACACATTTACTTTGTATAATAGTATAACTGTAACTCTCTATAATACTGGATCCTCTTTAGTAAGTACCTAAGTAAAAGTATGGATGGATGTATGTGTGAGTGCAGAGGCTAGTCGCATGTAAGCTGTAGGAACTACAGCGGACTTGCTCAATTTAAACTTTCGCTAACTACCCTCGAAGTTGCGGAAAAACGGCTTTACGGGGGAAACAATACAAAACAATGCTCAGAATATAGCCGCTGGGCGAGTTGAGTAAGTAGGGAAGTTACTGACGTACTCAAATGACTCTTTTTTACTCAAATGACGTTTATTACGTTTATTACTAACCGTATTCGAATAATGTTTACAGAATTCATAGGGATACGATACCAATCTGTCTGAGTTGAAATTTTTTTTTTAAATAAAAACCTTCTTCTTGATCCTGATTACTGACACGTGTCGCTCTGACAGCTTTTCATAGTATTTGATCAGAATAATATAATTCCGTTAAATATTAAAATTAATAATCAATAACTGTTTACTCACACTATGGTGTTTCCCATGCTCACTGTGAATAAACGTAGTTAATAATGAAAATCTAAGGTACAGCGGGACAAATATCGACTGGAGGGCAATTGTAACTAATCCATTTTTAGGGTTCCGTAGTCAACTAGGAACCCTTATAGTTTCGCCATGTCTGTCTGTCCGTCCGTCCGTCCGTCCATCCGTCCGTCCGTCCGTCCGTCCGTCCGTCCGTCCGTCCGTCCGCGGATAATCTCAGTAACCGTTAGCACTAGAAAGCTGAAATTTGGTACCAATATGTATATGAATCACGCCGACAAAGTGCAAAAATAAAAAATGGAAAAAAATGTTTTATTAGGGTACCCCCTACATGTAAAGTGGGGGCTGAATTTTTTTTTCATTCCAACCCTAACGTGTGATATATTGTTGGATAGGTATTTAAAAATGAATAAGGGTTTGCTAAGATCGTTTTTTGATAATATTTTTATTTTCGGAAATAATCGCTCCTAAAGGAAAAAAAAGTGCGTCCCCCCCCCTCTAACTTTTGAACCATATGTTTAAAAAATATGAAAAAAATCACAAAAGTAGAACTTTCTAAAGACTTTCTAGGAAAATTGTTTTGAACTTGATAGGTTCAGTAGTTTTTGAGAAAAAAACGGAAAACTACGGAACCCTACACTGAGCGTGGCCCGACACGCTCTTGGCCGGTTTTTCCATTATTACACTATGATGTTGAGTCTACATGTACCCACTGAACACGCCTACCATATATAACCGTTGGACACTCTATTTAATAATGCAAACATTGTAAAACATGGAAAAATGTACCAGTTATATTTGCCCCCCAGTCAAGATTTGCTCCGCTGTACCTCATATAATTTTGGTTGTGAAAACTTCCGCTGCTGTTGCTCTGAATTGTAATTTTTTTGGGACTTAGTGAATAGAGTTCCTTCTGCGTAAAAATAACATGGAAGCTTCTTTTTTCTTCCTTTTGCAAATAAGCAATAGCGACAGAGACGAAAGAAAATCGCAAGACATTAAAAAAAAGGTTTTTTTTCGTGCACCAAAAGTTTTTCTTAAGAACGGCTATTTTTTGATAAAAGTTATTTAAGTATCACATCAATTTGTGCACAGTTTAAAACCTCACTTGAAGTAAATTTAACGACGCCATTTTGTTTATCGCTACTTTTACTACAAAGTGGGAAGATTTACTACGAGAACCTATCAGTGGTTAAGTAATACTTTTTAGTATTTAGATTGGTAATATTTTAGAGTCCTGTAAAACTTTATAATATGATGTTTTTCGTGACAATAGTGAACCCCCATTTTAGGAAAGTGGGGGGTTATGAAGAGACAAAAAGTAGCCTATCCATCCGTTCAAGTATCTTCACTTAAAAAATCAAATCAATACATTGCTCCGTTTTGCCGTGAAAGACGGACAAACAAACAGACAGTCATACACTTTTCCATTTATAATATTAGTATGAATTAAGATGCCAAAGGCTCTTTGAAAACTGAATAAAACATTTACAATGACAATTTAATCACAAGAAATTTCGTATTTAACTTCTTAAATTTAAAATTCATATTTCACCCTAAACAATACAATAATTATGTTACAACGTAAAGCGAAGGCCTCATAGGATTAATACAACAAATTACCCCAATATCCCAACTGCCTCGCGACAAACGAAGCTGTAACCAGGTAACAGCGTTACCCCATTACCGCGCGCCATATCCCGTATCAAAGCCGGAGTTGGTAGAGTCACCTCCAAGTTGTCACCGAGAGGTTAGTCGTGCGGGGTACGTAGCCAAATGCACAAAAGCTTACGATAATGTTTCTAATGTTTTGACATGCAATTTTGTATAGTATAAAGTGACTTGTATATCCATACTAATATTATAAATGGGAAAGTGTGTGTGTCTGTTTGTTTGTCCGTCTTTCACGGCAAAACGGAGCGACGAATTGACGTGATTTTAGGTGGAGATAGTTGAAGGGATAGACAGTGACATAGGTTACTTTTTGTCTCTTTCTAACGTGAGCGTAGCCGCGGGCAAAAACTAGTATGTAATAACCTAACTTTTAAGCGCTTGGTGTTTACTGTAAGCTTATTTATTTTGTGAATAAATAAATTGAAAAAAAATCTCATTATTGTAGCTACAGTCTGTATTTTTAGGCATTTAAAGAGCGTAAACAAAATCTACTCTCAAAAGGCTCCTTATGCCCGTTAAGGGTACCTAAATTTAAACATTACACGGCTAAATAAGAAAGTTAAAGAAAGGCTCAGTGATAAATCCGCTTGGTTTTTGTATTTGGTTGGTTAATCGATAAATTTTGTAACACTTGCGTATAAACTTTACATATTATTTGTTCACGTTCTTTTAAATACCTGAAAGTACAGAGTATTGCTATTTCTATCTCTCTTCCATATCTCCTACACTTCGGACACTGGCGATCAAATATATGAAAGAGGCGCGTTCCTAGCACACAGTCTAAGCTCGTGTAAATAGGTGAACGCTTACTATGCTTGTATGAGTAAAATACCTCTATGACAGGTCGACTGTTCTCGTTTTTGACATGCGGTAACTGTGAGGTAACCGAGAGGAGGGGGACACTTTCAGCGGGGAGCGGGAGTGGCCATACTGTACGATATAGTACTCTTTATTATACTGTGGTATTGGCGTGACAGAGCCAGCCTGCGTTTCAATCGGCGTCTAGCGTCAACGTTTGTCATTTGGCTAGGCCGGTAGAGAACAATATTTAGTTTAGTCGTGCGGTGAACATTGTGAACAATACATACTTAGTTTAGTTAATAGTAACCGTGAACAATTCGTTTTGTTTGTATTGTTTGTCGGATAAGCTGAGTTGATTAAATGTTTGTTGTGGATTAGAGCGGCAATAATTGTTTGTGTAAGGGTAGTTTAGGGTTACGAGTTAGTTTAAAGTATTAAGGGGTTGGTTAACACATGTGAGACTTGAAAATTAAGAACTGTGTTATTTAATTATGATATGATTTTAGCTATTTTGCAAGACAATTGTGGCCTTAACATCTCTGAGCATTTTCTACCAGTCAAAAAGAATTAATATATTTGCAGTTAGCGAATATTTTGGGAAACTATACGAAAATGATTTTTTACTTGTATTTACGTTTATTGTACAATAATCTGCCATGGAAATTAGAACTTAAACATTGACTTGATTTCATATTGATTGATTACTTGACATATGTATTCCGGGCTAAGTATCGCAAGCAGTCGAATCATAATGTATCAATATCAAAACCGAACGCAATTCAACAACTTTATATCCAATTCTTTCCATTTTTAACCGACTTAAAAAAAAAGAAGGGGTTCTCAATTCGACTGAATGTTTTTTTTTGTATGTATGTATGTTATTCGATATCTCCGAGAATCGTGGACTGATTTTCAAATTTTTTTTTTCAATCGATCAGGTATAACCCCGAGATGGTCCCATTGGCACCAAGTCGGGATCTGATGATGGGATCTTGGAGATATCGAGGGAACTCTTCAAATGTTATAGGCACATGTAATGTGTTTAGTGTATTTTTTCCTGTTATCTTTTTCAGTACCTACCTATTTCATCAACTCTTAATCGACATTTCAAATCACTTCGACAGAAATCCCCAAAGGAACCAAGTATTCTCCTAAATGATACGGGTATGTCGATAATAGAATAGATACAGTATAAAAGGAAGCTGTGATCTCTAGAGGAATTGATTCATGTTAATAAAGTCTTTTCAGATTAAATTTGTTAACGTTTGATGAAAAACATCGAGAATTTACTTGGATCACCTCATTCGCTTTGGCGAAGTTCGTATGCTTAGGCACGGATCCGTGCGTGGGAATTTTAATCTATTGTTTTAAATGTCAAGGTAATTTTTTCAATGATAAAAATTGTCAGGCCGCGTACGAGGGCTTAATTTTAATTTTGAGTATAATGCTTGTATGGCAGTAGAAGTCGCTACAGGTTCCATTGACATGTTACGTTGAAAAATTTGGCTGGTGTGGTTGAAATCTTGGTGGCTGAGTTGGCAGAGCGCTGGAGTATCGATCCAGAGGCCGTGAGTTCAAGTCTCATCCAAGGCAGTACATTTCCGATAACGGTTACTCTGAATAATGTCTCAGAAACTACTGGCTCAGAAATACATATGTACGGGTGCATTGGGGTAAATTCGAAGTACAGAAATGCCCGGGTAATTTCGAAAGGGGAATCTTAATAATAAAACTACCGTGAGACACTGACATATTAAACACGTAAAATCGGGTAACTCACCTAAAATTGTCGAATGTTGTCGCCGAGTCAATTGCCGTTGACTCGGCGCGGGGGTCGGCGGCGGCGGCGTGCTCAATGAAAATGCTCCTCGTTACGGAGCGAAACATGTCGAGCGACCTTCGACAATTTTAGGTGAGTTACCCGATTTTACGTGTTTAATAAAGGGGAATCTTATATTATAATACAACTGATAGGTTCTCGTGTTAAATCTTGCTACTCGGCACTAGCGATAAAACATGTCGTTAAAACTTGCTGGAAGTGCCGTTCGGAACTGCGTACGTGATATCTTAAGTCGTCGCTTGAAAACTGCATTTTATCTTCTAGAGAGGCAAAATAGTTTTATCTTGAATGGATTCTCCAATAAAGACGGATAGCGTTTTGAATAAAATATTTTTTTTAGGTACTTTAGAAATCAAACAGCCATTTACAAATACGGTTTACAAAAAGATATATAAATCTAAGCCTATAGAGTTTCCTACATTACTGGATAATTAAATTCAAGTAAAGTAAAAATAGTAAACAAAATTACACACGCAGTAGTTGAGTACACACGCAAGGTTGCATCTTATCTACTTAATGAAAAAATAATACAATTAACAAGAAAACAGTAATTGCCAATCTTGTTCTTGAAACTGGACACATTAATTAATTATGTCTCCGTTATCTGTTAAATAATCTTTAGTCTTTTTTCTAAATATATAAAAGAAGAAGCTGACTGACTGACATATCAACGCACAGCCGAAACCGCTAGTCCTAGAGATTTCAAATTTGGCACGTAGGTTCCTTATGTAGTGTAGAGGAGCACTAAGAAAGGATTTTCCAAAATTCACCTCCTAAGGGGGTCAAATGGGGGTTCAAAGTTTGTATGGGGAACAAGATTAGTTTGACTATTTTATTCGAAACTTCACAGGAAGATTCCTTAAGACATATGACTGAATACGTGTTTCAGGTTTTTTGAAAATTTAACCCCTAAAAGGGTGATAAGGGGGTGATAAAGTCAAAAAATCAATATGGGTATCGTTTTTATGGTTTATCGGGTCGCTGATCACGATAAATACAACGTTTTTAAAATCTAACGAGGCGGAAGTGAAATACCTTCTCCCCTGTTGTGGTGCAATGGGGTTTAAATATCAAAAATATATATAAAAGAAGATATTAACTGACTGACTGACATATCAACGCACAGCCGAAACCGCTGGCCCTAAGAGATGTCAAATTTGGCACATAGGTTCCTTATATAGTGTAGAGGAGCACTAAGAAAGGATTTTTCAAAATTCGCCTCCTAAGGGGCTCAAATGGGGGTTCAAAGTTTGTATGGGGAAACAAGATTAGTTTGACTATTTTATACGAAACTTCACAGGAGGATTCCTAAAGACATATGACTAAATACATGTTTCAGGTTTTTTGAAAATTTGACCCCTAAAGGGGTGCAAAGGGGGTAAAGTCAAAAACTCAATATGGGTATCGTTTTTATGGTTTATCGAGTCGCTGATCACGATAAATACAACGATTTTAAAATCTAATGAGGTGGAAAAGAAATTTTCTCCCCTGTTGTAGTGCAATAGGGTTAAAATATCCAAAATAGCCATAAGAGGAGCATTAAGAAAGGATTTTTCAAAGTTCACCTCCTAGCATGATAATTTGACAGGGGCAAGGACAGGGACAGGGATAGGGACAGGGACAGGGACAGGAACGGGATAGGGTTACGATTAGGGTTAGGGATAGGGATAGGGATAGAAATAGGAATAGGGGACGGGGATAGGGATAGGGGAGGGACGGGGATAGGGATAGGGATAGGTATAGATAGGTATAGGGATAGAAATAGGGATAGGAATAGGGGACGGAGACGGGGATAGGGATAGGGGAGGGACGGGGGGATAGGGATAGAAATAGGGATAGAAATAGGAATAGGGGACGGGGACGGGGATAGGGATAAGGGAGGGACGGGGATAGGGATAGGGATAGGTATAGATAGGGATAGGGATAGAAATAGGGATAGGAATAGAGGACGGGGATAGGGATAGGGGAGGGACGGGGATAGGGATAGGGATAGGGATAGAAATAGGGATAGAAATAGGAATAGGGGACGGGGACGGGGATAGAGATAGGGACGGGGATAAGAATAGGGATTGGGGTCGGAATAATCGGTCGGCAATCGATATCTAGGCAGTGTAAAATGCAGGTGGCTCAGTGGTAAGGGATTAAGTACGTAGGCATCGGCGAGTATCCTGCATCCGTGATAACTATTATATTCAATGTGCCGTAAGAAGATCGTTGTTTGCTTGCCTTTTATATGTTTACGTTTGCAATAAGTATAAGCAAAATGGAAAAAATTGTAAGCGATAATGCAAGGAAGTACTTTTTACCCTACCGACCATAGCGTCGAGATACTGGCTATGTGGGTTGTATGAAGTTTCCCCAGTATAAATATTTATATAGGTAAAATACATACATATTCGTACCTACTACCTACGCTGTGGTCGCTGTGTAACAATTCTACAATCATTGCAAGAATTTCTTTTAAAACAATAGTAATATGTGTAAGGTACAGTCAGCCAAAAAGCAGTGTAAGGTTCTTGGCTGACTGTACAGAAAATAGATCAGTTACAATGGCCCCCCAGTCAAGAATTGCCCCGCTTTACCTTAATCGAAATAATCGCGGACAGATGTACCTACAAAGAAACCTACGGATCCAAATGAAAATCTTATTTTTTGTAAACGTTTCAATAAGAATACTTTTATTACGCGGGCGAAGCCGCGGGTTAAAGCTAGTACTAGTATATACATCATATACATATAGATTCACACCTGACCCTTTAGCACAACTTGCCTTGTCGCGCGCGAGTCCATACTTGAAGTCGCGCTTATATTATTGTAAAATCTACTTATTTTAGGAACTTCAATATTACGATTTTATGTACCTGAGCTATTTTTTTTTTCAAATTGTTTACCCCACTTTTCTTGTTACATGGGTATTTTTACGCGATTCATACTCAGAATCGCGAGGTATTTCGATCCTGATAAGCGAAAAAAAGTCCCAGGATTTCCATACAGTTTTCGAACCTTCCATTGTTCCATTCCGTTACCGCCATACTAAATATATAAAAAAATGGTAACTGAATGGGAAACAACCTTGGGACACTTTTTTCTCCTATTGGGATTGAAAGAGCTCGCGATTCTGAGTGGAAACCACATAAAAAGTGGGGTGGACGACTTTGAAAAAAAAATGGCCCGCCTATTTTTTCTTAAATCGTTAACAAAAAGTAGATAACTCAAAATAAAACGCTTTAACTAAACTCGCCGTTTCCCTCGCGGTTCGAAAAACAAACTTTTGAATTTAAAATATGGAAGTTGACAAGTTTCGGCCGCGAGTGTACGGAATGCGAAACTTTAGTTTGGCCGCAAGTGTACAGGGAGTTTAAAAATATTGTGCCGGGGCACCGTTTCTCCTTTGTTACTTTTACGAGTTACGGCCCATTTAGATGCTGACTCAATGACTGTCGGTTGCGGGACGTTGGACCTTCAACAGCTCCTGAGGATGCCTCGTAGAGAAGCGAAACACGTATCCAGTTTTGTATTTTTGGTGGCGGTTATATTTTTTTTGAAGTGGCAACGTCTAATAACTGTGAAGCGCTGGTAGGCCACCAGCGGTAAGAGCGTGCGACTTTCGATCCGGAGCTCGCGGGTTCAACCCGGCTATTACCAATGAGTTTTTCTGAACTATTGTGCGAAATGTCATTTGATATTTGCCAGTCGCTTTCCGGTGAAGGAAAACATCGTGAGAAAGACCGGACTAATTCCAATAAGGTCTAGTTACCCCCAGGATCCCATGAGCCGTGGAAAATGCCGGGATAACGCAAGGAGGATGATGACAACGTCTAATAACTCGTTACTGCGGGCTGCATGCACGAAAAAAATTACGTCATAAGTCTCACGCGTCCGAATTCAGAAAATTGTCACTGAAAATAATAAGCTAGTCAGCTAGAAAATAATAAGTAGTGACAAAATCCCGTATGCGAGATTCAAAAATCGCCCTCATTGTCCCGTTCCGCAAGCGAGAGCGCGGCACGGTTCACGTTGTCACGTCAAACTACCGTCCGTAAACCAACATTACACACTTTGTTCGGTTCTCGTTTGTTTCTTTTCTTGTAGTTAATATTTTGATTGCCTATACGATTTTGACTCTTGGAGACCCTATACATCTCTAAGGATAATTAGATTAAGTATAGGTACCTACATGTTGTCTTTAATTGTGACATTTAGAGTCATTTGCATCTCTAAAGAAATTTTAGACTTCTTTTTTTTGTATTTGTACGTTTCTATAATTATTATGTGTAGTTTTTAGTTGAATATCGACGTTTAGAGACCTTATACATCTCTAATCATTGTAGTAGCGTAATACTTTAGTTAGAACTTAGAATTAGTATTATCAATTATAATTTCAGTTCAACTTGTATATTGACGTGTAAAAGTGCCCCTGTGGCCTATTTGCTGAATAAATGAAAAAAAATGAAAATGAAAAATGAAAAAAGTTTATTATATAAATTAACAATTACAGAAAATCGCGACTCTGTGTCCTGAGCTAGGAAACCCTGTGTTACAGGACGCAGTTTCATCGCACTAGTGCCTTAACCTATATTATAAAACTATACTATAATTCGTAGAGCGAGTTGCATAAGGAAAATGATTTGTAATTTGTAACTTATAATTTGTAATTTACACACAACCAATTTTGCGTTATTATTTTTGCGGTGGGAGGGTGGAAAATATTTATTGCATGTATAAAATACGCAAGTAAGTAGAACAGGTTAGCACTGATTGACTTGCAAATTATCTATTCGCGGAGTAGCAAAGGAATGTTCTAGAATTTGATTGACATGGACTTCCGGAAAGTAACGCATGTTTCCATCGATTATTCAAGTGAAAACATCTGTTAAAGATACGACTTTCAAGTAATCATATACGGATCCGGTGCGACTTGAACCTGCAAACTCTGGATTTTGTCCATTGCTCTTAACCACTTGTCCTTTTTCCACTTCTGACTTTCTGACTTTGTTTTTTACAGGTACGAAAGGGACACAACACACAACGCAATGATGAATATTATACATACATTGCACTAAAAACTTGAAGGTAACTAAATTTGAATGAGCTCCCTGCCGAGGTATTCCCGATGAACTACAGTATGGGGTCCTTCAAAAAAGGAGTGTACATGTTTCCAATGGGTCGTCAACGCGCATGTGACACCCTTGAGTTGCAGGCGTCCATAGGTGGCGGTGACCGCTTTCCATCAGGCGGACCGTATACCTGTTTGCCACCGACGTGGTGTAAAAAAATCGTTTCAAGTATTTAAAAGTGATTGACTAAGTTCATATCTAATTAAAACTTAAATCTTGTAATCTAAATGTATAGTGGCCCTACTTTAAAAGGTATAGGAAACTGTTTCTAGTACTCTTAATAAGGAACCCTGTTAGTGTAAGTAAGTAGAAAAGCAATACGGATTATCAGTAAAACTCATTCGCTTAAGCGGATTGGGTGCAAACAAAATGGCCGCCGGGCAAAACAAGATGGCGGCTGTACAAGCTTCGTTGTTAGTTTTTTCCTTATTGCAGGGGTTCTCAACCTTTTTCAGTACGTCGTGGCGCCCGTGCCAAATTACAATTAAAGTCTCTTACGGGTAGAACCACAGATATTATGAAGGAAAGAGATCGGACATGACGGGCGATTTGTATTGAATTCATACGCCTGTCGCAAGTACCAATGAGTTTTTCGGAATCTTGTGCGAAATGTCATTTCGTATTTGCCAGTCGCTTTTCGGTGAAGGAAAATATCGTGAGGAAACCGGACTGATCCCAATAAGGCCTAACCCTTGGGAGTTCAGATTGTGCCTACAGCAAATCTTGGGATTAGTTAAGCATTAAATAAATGTCATATACAAAGTAAAAGTGACCAAGGCCTCCAACGCCATCTCTCTTCGCTAGCTCTTAATCACATGTGTTGATTCAGTTAGGAGGTCGAACTAGTTTCGGTTCTACCTCAGAGATGGCCGGGGGCGCCATAAGCCTCCGGTAATTGTGTCATATACTTGGAAATTTCGACCCTTTGTTTTCGTGGTCCGATGGCCGAGTGGTTTTACAGGCATTCGTCCGGTTAACGGAGTACGCTGGTTCGATTCCAGCTCGGAACACTTGGAGGCCTTTTTCACTTTTTCTTTGTATATGACATTTATTTAATGTTTTATAACTATAACAGAAGTGTTACTACTTAAAAAATACAAATTAAAATATTTTCAAATGAAAATAATTTGATTTGATCTAAGATTTTGGGATTCGTTGTCAAAGCGGACCCCAGGATCCCATGAGCCGTGGCAAATGCCGGTATAACGCAAGGAGGATGACGCCTGTCGCCAGTTCTTGAACCCACGCACTTGCAGATAGACGCTCTTATTGCTCAATACACACTCATCATTTCCGTACCTGTGTGCATGCGAACGACCAGCGAATCATGTCATCACGCTCGCACACAACTCTGTGTTCAATCAGCTAACATGTCATGTGTATAAACTGAAATAAATGTCATATAAGAGAAAAACTGACCAAGGCCTCCAAGTGTTCAAAGCTGGATTCGAACCAGCGTCCTCGGTTATCGCGACGGATGCCTGGAACCACTTGGCCATTTGGACACGGTGGCGAGGGTCGAAATTTTCAAGCATATGACACAATTACCGAAGGCTTATGGCGCATCCCCGCCATCTCTGAGATCTTAAATTATTTTCTATGAGGATAAATTAATTTGTTCTAAGAATGTCATGTGTATGCTCTGTAGACCTAGCACATGATTGCCGCGAGAGTATGTCGCCGCGAGATAGATGCCACGTCTTCTTCTAACAATATTAATGACATAAGGACGGCTAGTCTATCTCGCGGCGACATACTCTCCATGTGCTAATCCTGCTGAGGGTAGAACGCAATTAACTAACAATTTTCAACTTTTTCGACGTTTCAACCTGGACCTCTGGCCGTCACGGGAAATTGACATTCTTATAAACTGACTGTTTTAGTGTGTTTCTACTGGTGTCTACTGATTTCCCAGTCCTCTTTCCGCGTCTATGCTTTTCTTTCTCTATAGAATAAAATGCTATTGTTCTAAGAGTTCCAACACTCCTTCTAATGTATAATTTCCCCTCTCTTGCTTTTTATTCCCATAAGATAGCTCTCCCAACTGATCAAGAATCCGCAAGAAACCGATCACGACCTGCAAAGGATTTCTCTCTACTCTCAACCTTGACACTGGCAAAATTGTCCCAATGGACAGACGCCATGAGAACTAAAAACTGCACTGAACTGGTGTCTATTGGTGCGACAGAGTCAGTTGTGTTTCCTTCGCGACGGATTATGCAAGATTGTCAATTTGTCACTTCGCCTATTAGGCTAGCATGGCGCAAAGTTTGAGAACCCGTGCCTTAATGCATTTGGTTTTGGTAGTATATTTTGTTTTCTTTTGTAAGTGTTGTGCGGTGGTGGGTTTTATTTAGAGGTGAGGCGAACCGAGGTAAATGCATCAGGATTATCGTGTTTGTTTTGTTCTTTCTTGAATACGGTCGGTCCGAATGCTTTCTATTGGTAGTATTCGAACAATTGAAGCTACCATATAAAAACCTATTTTTTTTTCATGAGATGATGGGATTTTTATTCATAATATTAACAGTAAGTACATAATAGAGAGTGTCACATTACCTTTTTAATTAAAACTGTCTTAAAGGGCCTCTGCGCAATTGGCTTCGGCCCCACGCACGCCTCCCAAAAGTCCGGAAGTCCGAGAATTGGCAAAGAAAATCAATAAAATAAGTCCTTAAATAAAGCTACAAACTACAACTAAAATTTTAACTTATAAATAAACTATAAATAAAAAACTGCCCCAAATCGCTGTCCACTGGCAACGTGCCCAGGAGGCTAGCAGCATTGCCACGATGTATGGCAATGCTGATCCGCTGTGCCAGATATGACCCAGCCCTCTGGTCACGTGTTAATTCGACATGCTTGCGGCTGCATTCTTTAAAAACCCTGTGGGCGCCATCCCCCCAGGATCTCAACCCCAAACGGCTCAAATCAAATATATGCCTTATTATTATTTATTTATTATTTAGAGCCTAATGTGTCCCACTGCTGGGCAAAGGCCTCCCCCCTCTTTTTCCACTCATCCCTGTTTGGAGCAACATCTGGCCAATCTTTCAAAAAGGAGTCCAAGTTATCCCGCCATCGCCGACGTGGTCTGCCGGTTCCCCGGTTTGACTCGCCTTATAAATAAATAAGGCCCGAAATATATGCCTTATGAAAAAAAAATGTTTTTCTAAGTAAACCGGCGTGGTACCGGTTTGAAATACCGGTCCAAACTACTTTTTGATTGTGATTAAAACTTTTCAGGTTCTTGGCGCTCCAGGGAGTTAAGGTCGCACAGTTCGTGTCCTGCGTGCGTAGCCGAGTGCACAAACGCTCACGATAATATCTCTTTCGTAGCTATCTATCCCTATCGCTCTTGCGTATTGGCGCGACAGAGCCAGACTACCTTTCGCGGCGTTTCGTTTTCGTTTCGCGTCGTAGAAATGCCATTCGGCTACGGGGCCTGCACAGCACAGTTCAGTCGAGCGCGAAACTTACTGACGCCGCGGTGGCGGGGAAAACAGAATGGTTAACGTAAACGTTTTACCTACCGACTGAGGCACATGTATAAATTTATAAGGTCAATCAGGTATTGGGTGGTAGAAAACTAAATAGCAAGTAGTGTTTAAAGTTAAAACCAGACTTTTTTTTACTAAAAATGTCTTACTCATGGCCACTTGCCGACACTTGACGACGTGTCATATAAAAAGTTTTTCTGTTCGCCTCTGAATCCTTCGTGTGCTCGGATGTTAATTTCTTTAGGCATAAAATCCTAATTTTGTTCCGTAGCAAGACAATAATTTTATTTCAACAACACTATAATTATATTATACTAGCTTTTGTCCGCGGCTTTGCTCGCGTTAGAAATAGACAAAAAGTAGCCTAGATATGACTCCATCCCTTCAACTATCTCCACTTAAAAAATCACGACAATTTGTCGCTCCTGTTAGACGCGCACCTGGCTCACTACACAACGTCATGACTACGTCATCGAGATACGTCACAGCGTCGCATCATCAACACTGCATCACGCCTGCGTATGCGCCGCACGTCACCATGATGTCACCCCGCGCCCGCGCATCGCATCTTCGATATTGGGCAATTGGTCCAACTGTGTTAATAAAACGGAAGTGCAAGCTCACTCTGAGCCTTTTTGACACCTAACATCGGGTCTTAGGACAACTCGTTAGATTAAGTTATAAATGTAATCTTTAATATTTTAATTAAATCTCTTATATCCGACGCAATCTTGTAATTTATCTCCTCCACTGCTGCCTCCCTATATAATTGGCGCAGTCGTGAGTCGAGTCGATTCGGTACGCGAAATCTAGCATCGATATCCCGTCCAGAGCACGAATCTACGTGTATATCGACTCTACCTCTACAAAGAACCGAGCAGCACAGACGAGGAGATCTATCTACAGTTGGCGCTTGAATACCTCTAGAGAAGAAGGAAACGTGAAATGTGGTGGTGAGTACACATAGGGTTTGGTTGCATTCCTGTGTATTTCCCCCTTTTCCGAAATTCTTCGTCCATCTTCCGCCTTTTCTAGAGATAGAGATTTCAGTGCATCGAGCACATTGATTTATTTATGAACTTAGATAGTAGGCTTCGGCGCATCGAGCGTATTGATTTATTTAGGAATTTAGATAGGATTATAGAAGAAGACGAAATGGCAAACAATGATTTTAATGACATTTTTAAAGCCCTTAAGGTTGTTCCAGAATTTGATGGAAACCCTAATGTTTTAGTTAGATTTATAAATATATGCGATCAGATAATTGCTAGGTATGTGAGAGCAGAGGCTGGAAATGAATTAAATAATTTGTCAGTCTTAAATGGGCTATTAAATAAAATCACAGGTTCCGCAGCGAGAACCCTAACAAATAACGGAATTCCCAGCACCTGGGCAGGGATTAGAGATTCCTTAATAAATAACTTTTCCGATCGCAGAGATGAAACAGCACTATATACAGATTTATCTATGATGACGCAAGGTAGGGACACACCACAGGTGTTTTACGAGAAATGTCAGCACATGCTTTGTACGATAGTGACTTATGTCCAATTGCACGAAAATATAGAAACCACTATAACAGCAAAAAGAGATTTGTACAAAAAGCTCACATTAGAAACATACCTGAGAGGTCTAGCTGAACCTCTTGGATCTCGATTGAGATGCATGAAACCCGACTCTATGGAACAAGCCCTCGAATTTGCACAAAAAGAACTTAACGTCATTTATTTACAAAATAAAAATAAAAACTACGAAATTGCGCAGAAATCTTACCCTACTAACAAAAAACACAGCTTTTCACCGAATGCTAATACTTATCCAATTAACTATAATCAGCCGCAGTATCAAAATCAGCAGCAGCAGCAGCAGCAGCATCAACCTAATAATAACACCTATCAATTTAGACCTTCCACTAATAATACTAACCCACAGCAAGCTGGCCCGTCTAGGACCCAGCAAATGCTCCGAGCGTTACCTCGCTCAAATATGTCTACAGGATTTAGGATTCCGCAGAGAACACAAGTTCAGCAGCAAAATAATACTCAACCAATGAGCGGTGTAAGCCACCCCGTAGCTCGCACTCTAGCCCCAACTAGAAACAACTGGAATCAACCCTCTCGTAATAACAATACAGCCGAGACGAACATGCACGAATTACAATCTTACTATGACTACGACTATGACAATAACTATGAGTGTCAACCCCCAGAACAATTTTTGCCATCGGCAGGAAATTTTGAAATAGAACAACCGCAAGAATTTGACCCCCATTCCGATAGTATAAATGACTCGATTTTTTTGCCAGGATCTTGTGAAAAACTCACCAAGATAGAAATTAATATTCAAAATCAACAACAGTTACCTTACATACAGATACGGAACCCTCCTCTTAAAATACTGATCGATACGGGCGAAAATAAAAGTTTCCTCAGCCCCAAAGCCGTCAAACAATCTTACGCTCAATACTCATTACAATACGATCCATTTATTGTTACCAACGTACATGCTTCAACTATCCACAAACACTCAGTAACAATACCTTCTTTCCCGGAACTTAACAATGGCGAACCATTGAAGTTATTTGTGTACAAATTTCATGATTATTTTGATGGTCTTATTGGATCCGATTTACTTGATTTGTGGCAAGCTGATATAAGCTACAGAACCCGTCAGTTGATAACCCCATTGTCTACCAACCCTATACATATGTATACATCCGGAAATGTCAATTTACTCGAAACAATAATACCGGCTAATTCGTCACAATTAATTGAAGTACCAGTAAACATAACAAATGGTGATATATTCGTGGAACAACAGGTACATTGCAATTGCATCGTAAGTAATTGCATAAGTACTGCAAACAATAACATAAGTACAGTCGAAATTTGCAATAATTTCTCACGCGATATGATATTCACGCTAACTCAGCCGATTAGCGTTGAGTTATTCAATTCGGAGACTGAGTGCTACCGTAGCGGTGACTCACAACAATTCTCACGTGTCGACCATGTACTCTCCCGATTGCGCACAGATCATTTAAATACAGAAGAGACAGCTAATTTAAAACGACTTTGCACTAAATATGCCGACGTTTTTTATGTTGAAGATGAACCACTCACGTTTACTAATCAGATAAAGCACCGAATAAAAACAACCGATGAAATACCTATTTATGCGAAGACATATAGATACCCACAAATCCATAGGCAGGAAGTTAAATCTCAAATTGCAAAAATGTTAGAACAGGGAATAATTCGACCATCGACATCAGCCTGGAGTGCACCTATCTGGGTCGTTCCGAAAAAAACAGACGCTTCTGGTAAAATTAAATGGAGATTAGTTGTGGATTTTCGGAAACTAAACGCCAAAACTATAGACGACAAATATCCTATCCCCAACATAAACGATATATTGGACAAATTGGGTAAATGCCAGTACTTTTCAACTTTAGATTTAGCCAGTGGGTTTTACCAAGTAGAGATGCACCCTGAAGACATCCACAAAACCGGTTTTAATGTAGAAAACGGGCACTATGAATTTCTTAGAATGCCAATGGGAACAAAAAACGCTCCATCAACATTCCAGCGCGTAATGGACAATGTTCTACAAGGCCTACAAAATTCCATATGTCTAGTTTACCTGGACGACATTTTAGTCTTTTCCACTTCCCTCCAAGAGCATATTAACAATCTAGAAAAAATATTTCAAAGATTACGCGAATCTAATTTCAAAATTCAAATGGATAAATCCGAATTTATGAAACAGGAAACCCCTTATCTAGGACACATCATTACCCCCAACGGTGTTAAACCGAACCCTGACAAAATCTCAGCAATTGAAAAATACCCCTTACCACAAACAACGAAACAAATTAAACAGTTTCTAGGTTTACTTGGCTATTACAGGAAATTCATACCAGATTTCGCTCGCATAACGAAACCCTTGACACAATGCTTGAAGAAAGGTGTAGGTATAAATATTAATCAGGAATACATAGAGTGCTTTGAAAAATGTAAAACTTTACTCATGAACGATCCTATTTTGACATACCCGGATTTTTCAAAGGAATTTATTCTTAGAAGTGATGCTTCTAACGTTGCGATTGGTGCCGTATTATCTCAGGGACCTTTAGGTTCGGATAAACCTATTTCATATGCATCACGCACATTAAATAGTAGCGAACAAAATTATAGCACAATCGAACGGGAATTGTTAGCAATAGTATATGCAACCCGCTATTTTCGCCCATATCTATTTGGCCGTAAGTTCAAAATAGTAACAGATCACAAACCTTTGCAATGGATGATGAATCTGAAAGAACCGAATGCAAGAATAACCCGATGGAGTTTACAACTCTCAGAATATGATTTTACCGTAATATATAAAAAAGGCAAGTCAAATACAAACGCGGACGCCTTATCACGTATAGAGATACATAATGAAGTTAGCTCCATTATACCAAATTCACCCGAAATACCTAATGTCCATGAACTAGGAAGCAGATCAACTGAGACAAACCACACAAGTGATGAGAGCCCCATCTTAGAAATTCCAATTTCCGATGAACCACTAAATAAATTTACGAAGCAAATAGTCATCCGTATTCTTGACCGTAAACCACGTATATCCGATACTGTTACAAAACCATTTGAGACACATTCAAGAACATATATCGAAATCTATGAAGGGAATTTAGAACAAGAATTAGTCACCTCAATTAAAAAACATGTAAACCCCAAACACCGCACCGCAATATTAGTCCAACCTTTAGAAAAAATGTACGCTATAGTCCCTATAATTCAAAAAACCTTTAAAAATTCATCCATGAAATTAATATTAGTAAAATCAGAAATCGAAAACATTAACAGTTACGAAAGACAACAAGAAATTATCCGGAACTACCACGAAGGTAAAACAAACCACCGTGGTATAAATGAGTCATACTTAGCATTATCACATAAATACTTCTGGCCGAAAATGCGCGAGAGCATTTCCAAGTACATAAATGAGTGTATTGTTTGCGGACAAGCAAAATACGAACGTAATCCAATTCATCCACAATTCCAGGTAGTGCCACCTGCAAGCAAACCTTTCGAAATCATTCACGCTGACACTTTAACTGTTGAAAATATTAAATATTTGACAATTATAGACTCTTTTACCAAATATGCCCAAGCATATCGATTACCAGATGGTACTGCACCCAGTATAGTTAAAGCTCTATTAAACTATTGTACGCACCATGGCTTACCTTTGACTTTAATAACAGACCAAGGCACCGAGTTCTCAAACCAGTTACTAGCCGAATTCTTAAGAGTTCACAAAGTAAACCACCATAAAATCGCAGCTAACGCACCAAACGAAAACGGATTAATAGAAAAATTCCACTCGACTATACTAGAACATTTAAGAATATTGAAGTTAAAAAACCGGGACCAACATTCTAAACATTTAATTCCGTACGCTTTGCTAGCATACAACAGTTCAATACACAGTTTAACAAAATGTAGGCCCTTTGATTTAATTACCGGACATTTTGACCCAAGAGACCCGATAGACATAGACACAACGGAACTGCTAATACAAAACTACATCAACGACCACCGAAACAAAATGAAAACTGTATACGATCTTGTACATGACACTTCCTTAACCCAGAGAGAATCTAACATGGAGAGATTAAACAAAAATAGAGACCCGATAATAGATTACTCCCCCGACCAAGAAATATATATACGAAATCCTGCAGCGGATAGACAAAAGTTAGCCCCTAGATATACTCACGACAAGGTCACAGAAAACTTACCTGTTCATATATACACTTCAAAAAAGCGAGGCCTTGTCCCAAAGTCCCGATTAAAAAAAGTACGTAAATCTCAATTGTTACAGGCCCCTGTTACTGACGTGGACATGCATCAACCTGGCCCTAGCTCAAGAGATCCGACTTGAAAGCTACGATAATGGACCCGGACTAGTACCATTCAAAATGGGACCCACTAAAGTTGTATCCCATTTTCACACATTTTTACAAAATATCAATCTCGACAATTTTCGCGACAACATTGACTTAATTAGAGCCGAACTCACTAATGCAAGTAACTCCCTAACAAATAATACTTTTAATTTATTTAAATTTCACATAAAATATTTGTATGCTAAGCTTGAAAAGGCTTCGGCGCAGTTGAGTACTTTTTCTAGCAAAAGGGTTCGTCGAGGGCTCATCAATCCATTAGGTTCAGTTATAAAAAGTATAAGTGGCAATTTAGATTATAATGATGCCATAAAGTATGATCATGCTATTAAAATGCTCAAAAGTAACGAAGGAAAAATATCTAAAAACTTTAATGAGCACATAAGCTTATGTAAAAATTGGATCCTCGAACAAAAGAAAATCTTATCTACGTTATCTAGTAATCATCAGATTCTAAATAACGAACTACTAAATTTGAAAAACAGTACCATTAAATCATTCAAATTACTACACTTAACGCAATTGTTCAGCATTATTAATGAAAATGTCAACGACTTGTATTTAGAGTTATTACGTATAGAAAACATACTAGCTTTTAGTAGACTAGGTAACGTGCACCACTCGATTTTAAGCATTAATGCACTTAAAGAAATGATTAAAACATTACACGAAATCTATGATAAAAATCATATTTTAGATTTAGATATAAGAGAATATTATAATTTTATTAATATAGGTTCGTATTTTTCAAGAAATGAGTTAGTCGTTGTCCTAAAAGTACCAATTATTTATCAAGGCTCATTCGATTTGTATAAGTTATGTCCTTTGCCAAATAAAAACGGGCGAATCCTTATCCCTCCATATCCTTTCATAGCAACCAACTCTGTAGAATATGTGTACACGGAGGCAGAATGCCCTAAATCTGGCGATTGGTATATCTGCGAACAAAAGCTCAGCCATCAAATACGCACTGAACAAGACTGCATCCAGAAACTTATTCACTCTCAGGAGATAGATGAAACGTGTGTAACCACGCCTATCTCTCTGACAAAGGAGGCTCTGCTAGAGCTGGACGATCAACATTACGCCGTAACTTTTCCGCTTCCCACCAAAGTTAAAACCAGCTGTCAACAAGAACAACACCTTATATTAAAAGGAAGCTATATCGCGACCATACCACAACATTGCTCTATAAGGTCTCCACATTTCACCATAATAAATATAAACAACAAGATCCGTGGGCAACCACTAAAAATAATGTCAATACCTCTGGAGAGTAAACAAGATGATTCCAACACTGTCCTGAAAATGAGCTCCATAAACTTGGGAAACCTCGATATTATTGAACAGAAGCTATCTATGGAGAAACCGATCGAAATTAACGAAACCTTATCCCCAAGTTTCTATCATACTACAATACCATTATACCTCATCTTACTACTCGGAGCAAGCGCAACAGCTTTTATAGTTTATAGAAGATATCGAGCTACCAAAAAGGTGAACATAAATAAAGCAGAAGACTTAGAACTACAGAAAGCCGCAACATTTGCACTAAACCTAGCAAATAGTTGCTCTACTTAGAGGGGAGGTGTTAGACGCGCACCTGGCTCACTACACAACGTCATGACTACGTCATCGAGATACGTCACAGCGTCGCATCATCAACACTGCATCACGCCTGCGTATGCGCCGCACGTCACCATGATGTCACCCCGCGCCCGCGCATCGCATCTTCGATATTGGGCAATTGGTCCAACTGTGTTAATAAAACGGAAGTGCAAGCTCACTCTGAGCCTTTTTGACACCTAACATCGGGTCTTAGGACAACTCGTTAGATTAAGTTATAAATGTAATCTTTAATATTTTAATTAAATCTCTTATATCCGACGCAATCTTGTAATTTATCTCCTCCACTGCTGCCTCCCTATATAATTCTCCGTTTTGCCGTGAAGGACGGACAAAAAAACAGACACACACACTTGATATATTAATTTACAGTGTGCATGCGCGCGTGTGTGCGTGTGCATATTGTTTGTGTGATAAATAGGAAGACACATGAGGTGTTCCCCTTGCGCTATGACATGGGGTTCTTCAAGAAGCAGGTATTTAGGGTTCTCAAAGGTCGGCAACGCATAAGTGGCTCCCCTGATGTTGCTTATGTCCATGGGCGGCGATGACTGCTTACCATCAGGCGGCTCGTCTGCTCGTTTGCTGCCTATTTCATAAAAAAAAGACACGTTTCTTACAATAATAAATCCTTTAGAGAAAATGTATCTTCTACCAATCATTAGAAAAATAAATAAATAAAAGTAAATATTACAGGACATTCTTACACGGATTGATTGAGCCCCACAGCAAGCTCAAGAAGACTTGTATTATGGGTACTCAGACAACGATATTATACATAATATACAAATACTTACATGATAGAAAACGTCCATGACTCAGGAACAAATATCTGTGCTCATCACACAAATAAATGCCCTTACGGGGATTCGAACCCTGGACCACGGTTTAGCAGGCAGGGTCACTACCGACTGAGCCAAACCGGTTGTCACAGACACAATATAACTTTTGATTCCATCAAATAACCGTTTAAGGGTCCTATCAATTCCTCCATGAAATAAATGTCATACACTTTACATAGGTACGTAAGAAACGTATTTCATAATGTCTTTTTTACTCAATTTGCTTGCACCCTCGACTTAATAACATTAATGTAGTCGCCCAGGCAAATAATACAATATATTACGAGCATAATACACTGATGTAACAGGCGGAACATTTATTGTATTAAATTCATTCTATCGTGTAATTTCATAATATTGTGTCGGTAAAATAAACAGGGACGCATTTGTGTTAAAATAGAGATGTACCTGTTATGTATGTATGTATGTGTGTATGCATTGTGTATGTTTGTGTACATGATATTTTATTTTTATTTATTTATTTTTAATATTGGTGTATATAATTATTTAACTTAGTGTATGTGTAATTTTCCTATTCCTTTAATTATTTCTTGCACTACCATTTTCAAAATGTCTATTATTTATTTCCTGCTACCCTAAGGTTGTCTGGTAGAGATCGCTTACAGCGATAAGACCGCCTGTTGCTATGTTTAATGTCTGCTATTTGTAATCTGTTATCCTTGTGGTGCAATAAAGAATATTTACTTACTTACTTACTTACCTTAACATGTTTGTATGAAGCACAGTCACGGTTGCTTTTGGTAGCTCTAGTTACCAGCTGTCACCTTTATTTTACTGGACAATAACGTCAACTGAAAGCTTGTTAAGTACACAGCAAATAGGGAGTGTAGAAGTTCCAAGGAGGGTTTGGGTTGCCGACGACTCAAAGGACAATAGACGGAACAAATTAGTTCCGTACGTAGGTCCTCCCGTCACCAGCACACCGCACCCTCGTTGAGCTCTGGCAGCCTTACTCACTTAGTTTGATAATTTAGACTTAATATTTTCTTCATTTTTGATAATTATGTGTTCCACTCGGTGGCAAAATTTGTTTAACCTACGTGTCTTGAAACCCTCGCAATGCTCAAGATTCCATATTCTGATCCATTGGCTACGCTTAAGGTAAGGTAATGTTGGAATTTTTCGCTTGCCTGGGTGTAAATATTGGCACGGGTGCGGTTAAACAACAACTTTGCCCCCTTGTAAAGTGAAAAGTTGAAAGTTGTTGTTGCCATTGATTCGTAAGTTTCATCTGATTTCATATTATGTATAATTATGTATTTTACATGTATTTGTATTAATATTATGTATGTATTTTGTGTATGTTTATATATTATGCATTATTTATGGTTGTATGTATTGTGTCCTAAAAGTACCAAATTATCTTGTTTTAATCACGTTTTGCACCGCCTACAACTTTTCTGCTTTGCCCAATGGTTGACTGGTAGAGAATGCCTTACGGCATTAAGTTCGCCTTTTGTACGCTGTTTTATTTTGTGCAATAAAGATTAAATAAATAAATAAATAAAGCAAATAATTATTTTTTCACTCCGTAGTTAGGTACTTCTTATGTTATCCCAAAACAGCGTTACATTTATTTCACTAAACCTAGAGGTTAGAACAAAAAATAAACCCTCTCGCGGTCTGGCGATTTAAAAACGTGAGAAATGGCGGGCGTCGAGAGATAAATGTTCTCGACTGTATCAAGAATAAGGTGAAGGAAAACTTAGTGTTTTGAGTTAAGGTATTATTTTACTTGTAGAAATCGGTAATGAGTGGGTTGTGGATTAGATAAAAAGTATCTACGTTAATTCAATGAGTTAAGGCTACTCTGGCCTAGTGGTTAGTGACACTGCTAGTTGCCTTCTAAGCCGCGGTCCTGGGTTCTAATCACGGTAAGAGCATTTGTTTGTGTGATTAGCACAGATATTTGTTCCTGAGTCATGGCTGTTTTCTGTGTAGTTACTCGTAGGAGTGCAAATTGTCTTACCGAAATTAAAAAAAAAAGAGATATGTGGTTGTATTATAATTACGTGAGTAAGTGTTTGACATTACGTCTACGGCAATTTATATAAATACAAGGCAAAAGTGCCGCACTTTAAGAACCTATTTCTTGGCGTTAGTCAATAATATATTACCTCCTTATTATTAGCCTTGCTAAGCTAAAAATTATATCTTAAATGTAAATGTAACCTTAAAATCTTGCTCTAAAAGTTCCGTATCCAAAATAATTTGTTTCTGAGATACCACCTTTTAGCTCCGGAGGGAAGATTCAGGGCCCGTTCATACAAATCAGGGCTGTCGGAAAAGCGCCGTAACTGAGTTTGGGCCTAAATTACTTCCAGAACTAATAACTATAAACGGAGAACAGCCTAGTTGAAGGAAAGAAAACGAGCGTTTCTTCTTTATTTTTGTCTTTAACCCCCGACGCAAAAGCGACGGGGTGTTATAAGTTTGACGTGTCTGTTTGTCTGGCTGTCTGTCCGTCTGTCTGTGTGTGTGTCTGTCTGTGGCTCCCAAACGGATGAACCGATTTTGATTTAGTTTTTTTTTGTTTGAAAGCTGAATTAGTCGGGAGTGTTCTTAGCCATGTTTCATCAAAATCGGTCCACTATGTCTGGGGTTTTTCAAAATTTTAATTTTGTGGTTAGGTTATTATGTCTTTTTTATGATTATTATTATGGCATGGAAGTGACAAGTATTTGTATCTGTATAACGATATTACGGATGTAAACATGAATTTTATTGCATGTAGGTATAAAATACGCAAGTGACTAGGTCTAAGGGGTTAGCACTGATTGCCTAGCACGTTATCTATTCGCGGATTAGCCTTTGCTATCTTCTAGGTTTTGACCAGCATGGATGTCCGCAAAGTAACGTCTGTAAAGGTGGATTTTTTAACGGTGTCTATAACATACGTCTCTAATTATTTTTTAGAAATGTACACGTACTTGTACACATCTTTTAAAAAAGTTGAGCAAAAAACAAATATTCGTATTTTCGTGAAATATATTTAGAGCAGGACCAATGTAACGTTCATTAAAATTAAAACCGAATAATATTGACGAAATGTTGGTTTTTATGTCATTTAATTCCATTTCTTTCACAATGAAAAAAGCGTCAGGCTCAGCCTCAGGCACCAGAGGACTTGGTCACTTTTTCTTTCATATGTGTAATTTATTTCGGTTTTAATGAAAAAAGCGTGTTTCCTTTTTTTTACCCTGTCGGTGGCATTTATACGGCCCGCCTGATGGAAAGCGGTCACCGCAACCTATGGACCCCTGCAACTCAAGGGGTATCACATGCGCGTTGCCGACCCATTAGAAACTTGTACAGTCGACTACAAAGACATGTATCCATTTTTTCACCTTATTGTATACATATCTTTGTAGTCAACTGTACACTCCTTTTAAGAATGTTTTAAATATATTTAATAACAGGGTTTAAAGCCCGAGGTTAACCCACCATTTTCGGTGGTGCAAGTGTCCCTAAGGGTTATTATTTTATTGACATCCTGTGATATCAATACATGCTCTTTGAAATCTAGAATGGGTTAGTTTCGTCAGGGATAAAGACTAGAAACCTGAATAATTATGAATAAGTGTCTATTGTCCTTTGAGTCGTCGGCAACCCGAACCCTCCTTGTACAAGGAGTGTACTTAACACAGCAAAAGGGAATGTACAAGTTTCTAATGGGGTGGCAACGCGCATGTGACACTGTTTGAGTTGCAGGCGTCCATAGGTTACGGTGACCGCTTTACATCAGGCGGGCCGTATGCTTGTTTGCCACCGACGTAGTATTAAAAAAAAAAAGTGTGTGTGCTGTTCTCTCTAGGCAGTTACAGTTCGTCGAAGGAAATCCGACATGTCAGTAAATTACTCGTGACTTGGGGGCGGGACATCTATGATTTGTACTTCTCACATTGAAATGGTTCCCGTGTGGTGTCGTGTTAGGGACCGTCCCCACTCAAGAGACGCATGTCCTGAGGACGCGCAAGAGACGTACGTCTCTTGGCGCGCTCCAGTAGGCGCGGCGCGCGTCAAGCGACGCGTCGCCTGGGGGCGCGTCTTACGTCTTTCCTATCCAAAATGTACTGAGGAGACGTTTTTTAAATTACATTCAGGCGGCGTGGCGCGGACGTCCGTTCCGCGCCTCAGGACATGCGTCTCTTGTGTGGGGATGATCTCTTGAATTTCACCACCCAGTGTACTCTAGTGAGTGTCGTAAAAGTCGACTGTGGGTTATGGGTTCAATATTTTGTGGTGCGGGCGACGGGCTAGCAACCCGTTATTCCAATAATATCATGATTTTTTAGGCAGGTAAGGAAAAGTTTCGAAGGCTCTGCTTGTCGAAATAGAGGCACAAAATAAAGACAAGAAAATATTGAAATAAAGTATTTTCAAGTAACCGCTATTTTGTTACAAAATTGTACTTATTGCCAAATGCTTTTACTCAGTCCCCCTTTTCATTGGCCACGTCGTTCTAAAATCAAAATATCAGGGGTCCTATTTTATGGAGCGCTATGTCACGCTTCAGGAAGTAAATGTCATAAAATTCAAATTTGTCCTTCACTACCAAAATAATAAACTTGTGAGACAAACGAGATACAGAAATCACGACCCATTAAACAATACAGTAAGGTTCTTATTCTATAATCGTGGTAAAATTTTATTCTGGACTAATTTAGAAAATAATGATCCTACGTACATTAAAATTAAGTACAGTTTGGACTTTTTGCGTCCAAAATGACGGAATAACGAGAAATATTCAGATTCCGTATAAATGTTAGGAGTATTTGCTATTGCCCTCATTATAAATTGTTGGAAATTTATTATAGAATAGAGACCAAATGGATTATATTACATTTTTTAGTAATTAAATTAAATTAAAAATTTTATTTCGGGAGTGTCCCCATAATTGTGTTACGTACTTTTTTCTGTTACTAGTAACAGAAAAAAGTCCTACCTACTCTATGTTAGTATTATATATAAATAAAATAATACAAAATATAAATTATAGATTAACATATGAATAAATTTTTACACATCAATAAATCAATATAATTCTTTTTTTTTCATTTTGCAATGAAAAGTATTTTTTTATATACTTTAAAGATTGTTAGGTTAAGAAAATTTGATTAGATTCGATTCTGATAAAAAAAGCTCTCACTTAGGCACTGGTCTCACCGCGAGCTAGTAAGCTATGAGCTATCGGCTATAAAAACGAACAAAAGATAAGCACTCCCGTGCAAATAAAAGAGACACGGCGATTTTGATAGCTCACCGCTGGGCGAGTAACTATAAACATCGCCGTGTCTCTTTTATTTACACGGGAGCGACTATCTTTTGTTCGTTTTTATAGCCGATAGCTCATAGCTTACTAGCTCGCGGTGGGACCAGTGCCTTAAACACTAGTGGCATTCAGTTCGTCTACTAAATGATGACGGTGTTTCTTATCTGCAATTTCTATTTTTCCTCATCAAATGATATCTTTAAACGGTGTCCTTACTTTAAGTGATATCCTACAGGTGTTGATTCTTAATACTTAACATCATATTTTTAAAAAGGAAAAACGGATAAATCCACACCTGCAGGTATTAAACCTGCGACCTCTGGCCTTGCCGGGGCCATCACGCTCCCAACTGCGCCACGGGGGCCTGCTGGATGTGTGCGAACTTATCCGAGTCTTCCCCCAATTCTCAAACGCCTTAGTGCGTTTTCACGTGGTTTTCACATTATCTGGATATGTAGCCGAATGGCACGAAACGCTCTCGAAACGAAACGCTCGAAGATATCTATCTCCATCGCTCGTGCGTATGTCGCGTCAATACGCACGAGCGATGGAGATAGATATCTACGAGCGTTTCGTTTCGAGAGCAAGACTACATTTCTCGGCGTTTCGTTTTCGTTTCGAGTCGCAGAAATGCCATTTGGCTACGGGGCCTGATGATCGGATGTAGGACCAATATACCATACATTACAGGCGCCATCTTGGATTTTTTCCATTTGAAATCCTTCCGACATCCGATATCGGAACGGATAACGTATAAACACACTACGGGTAGCGTATAGCACACATCTACCCAAAATATGTAATATCGCTCGCAGGCGTTTCTGAAAAACAAACTTAATAACACCCTCTATCTAATAAACTAGAGTTGTGCTAGAGTCTACTCTACAGTATATTTGTGTCTTCTATTTACATATTTACTATTCTCTCTCGCAGAGACGTCTCTATGTCAATTAATTATCTTGAAGCAATCAAACTAGTATTTTCCCCGAATATAACGTTTGTACAGGCTCGTTATAAGAGTTTTGAATGATTCACGGTTATTTTCATTAGACTTATATTGACCGGGATATAGACCGTGATTACCTTTTTGATTTTTGTCGAGCTCCCGATATTTCGACGCAGTTGCATGCATCATGATCACGGAAAACTGACGAAGGCGGGTGGATGTTAAAATTGTATAGACAGCGAGCGATCTACCCTCCTTCGCGCGCGTCGGCTGCATTCACTTTCAGCGTTACCACTGGTCGCGTTCACACTCGATGGTCTGTCCAAACACACTACACTCACAGTGTCACTACGTTTGTTCAATTCTGACTTCACCGGTTTTTTACACAAACAAATCACTGGATTCCATACATTAGATAGTTTGAAGCCATCCTCACGATTGAAATTTTTATATTTGTGAATCTCAATGGCTTCTCTTACCAATCTCGGTATGTAGTGGCGTTCCGTCGAAATTACCTTAGGACTATGCAACTCGATCCAATGATTTGCACCCGACTCAATGAGATGTTGAGCAATAGCAGACTTGCGAGTATCGTTCTTTTTGACTGCAGCAATGTGTTCTTTAATTCTAATATCGGGAGCTCGACAAAAATCAAAAAGGTAATCACGGTCTATATCCCGGTCAATATAAGTTATAGTATCGCTGAACAAACATCATGACATACAGATACGTATGTATATTATGTAAAATAGGAATGTTGGAAAAGCGCTGGTGGCCTAGCGGTAAGAGCGTGCGACTTTCAATCCGGAGGTCGCGGGTTCTAACCCCGGCTCGTACCAGTGAGTTTTCCGGAACTTATTTGCGAAATGTCATTTGATACTTGCCAGTCTCTTTTCGGTGAAGGAAAACATCGTAAGGAAACCGGACTAATTCCAATAAGGCCTAGCTACCTTTCGGGTAGGAAGGTCAGATGGCAGTCAATTTCGTAAAACTAGTGCCTATGCCAAATCTTGGGATTAGTTGTCAAAGCGGACCCCAGGCTCCCATGAGCCGCGGCGAATGCCGGGATAACGCAAGGAGGATGATGAGGAATGTTGACTGTGTTGATGTTGAAAGATACCAGGATACAGGCCATATCAGTTGTTTTTTCAACTGCCTGCCTGAATTATATAAATAATAATAATAATAATAATAATAATTTAGAAATCGACTAATTTTAAAGTAGAGACGACGCCTGCAAGCGATTCTATACAATTATTACGGAACCCGAAATGTCGGACCAGGTATCGGAAAAATGCGGAAGTGGAAGTGCTGACATTATCCGATCCGCGATCGGATGTCGGACCGATTATTATTTACGCCGCCATCTTTGATTTTTTACTTTGAAATCCTTTCTACTTCCGATATCGGATAGGATAATGTGAAAACAGACTAAGGCGCTTAAGACCATATTTTGTGCATTAGTAGTGATGATGTATGCAAGTAGTATATTAAATTTCAAGCCGCATTTTAAAGCTTTTTCGATAAATATAATCTGTTTTTCCTATTAAATTGAAATGCTTTGTTTTTCGTATTAATACAAATGCATTTTTAAAGTACTTTTTCAACTGATACGGAATGAAGCTTTCATTTTTTTTCCTGTATTTATTAATGGCTGACTGAGTCACAAAGAGTCTGAATTTTGAAATAAAAACATGGATTATATTATTTAATGCAAACTATCATTTTTAGCTGAAAAATCTGCTTTTAATTCACCGAACAGAAATTCAATTTGGCAATTAATAAAACTAAAAGTCCCGAGCCTAACCACGACATTTTAACGTATTATGATTATTTCTAAAATCACAGATATTACGGAAAATTTAATTTTGGTTCCATTAAGGGCCGGTTGCATCAAACCATCTGTCATCGTTAAAGCGTTCGTTAAATTTTATTGTATGGGAAGTTCCATAGACGTCTGCTGCGTGACGATGATTTGTGTCTGTCAAATGTGGTTGATACAACTGGCCCTAAGTAAGTAATCGTCACAGCCATGGAGTATATTGAAAAGTACGGTATAGAGTTATCAGTCAAGATTTTTGAATGCAGCGCCAAACATATGCTAAGTACATCGGATTTACTATTTCCTTTGACTGAAAACACCGTGGTCACAGCTATATAAGCGTTTTCACATTATCCGATCCGATATCGGATATCGGACCGATATCCCATACTTAACAGGCGCCATCTTAGATTTTTCCATTGAAATCCTTCCGACATCCGATATCGGATCGGATAATGTGAAAACGGACTAACAGTTCTATTTTCTTTCAAGTCCTTTGTGTGATTTAAGTGGCCCTGAATCTTGTTTCATGTACTCTGTCTACCCTATCATTTCAACCTAAAGACGTCCACGGCTGGGCATAAAATTGGGGCAAATATGATTTTGGACACTTCCAGGCTGCGAAACAGCGCCATCTAGTTTTGAAACCCATACATTTCAGGGGTACGTTTTGTCTGTCCCGGTATTATATGGTCCTTGGTGACTAAATATTCTTTATTTGTCTTCTGAACTCTAAAAGGAGCATGATGAACTATCCCGTATACAAACGCATTAATATTTCGTATGTCGCGATTTCTTTTTTCAGCGTTTGAAGCAGGTGATAATTTTTATGGCCATACTTCTGCACATTGTCTTAGAAAATATCCTCATACTCATCCTTTATACAGTCAACCAATTGGAACCCTAGGCCACTCTATAACCATGTCAAAATGACAAGCAGTAACAGATTTCTTACAATCTGATTTATAACTTCACTACTTATGACACAGTTCTACAGTGGCTACAAATAAAAAGCGATGTAGTCATATAGGTATTTTGAGAACGTTTATTTGAATGAACTGTAACATGGTAACTATGTTTTGCAAATGGATGCATGGCTCATTAGTAAGTATGCCGTACACAATCTCGTTAGTGGGGGTTGATTAGGGGCGAATTCGAACATCGATTTTGAATAACAAAATGACATTTTGCTATATTTGTGACGTAAAAGGTGGCTGTGGGGCTTAATAGATCTGAACGATGTCTAATAATTAATTAATTGCATATAAGGTACAGCGGGGCAAATCTCGACTGGGGGACAAATGTAACTGGTCCATTTTTTCCATGTGTTACAATGTTTGCATTAGTAAATAGATTGTCCACCGGTTATATAGGTTAGGTAGGTTAGGTTAGGTAGGCGTGTTCAGTGGATACATGTAGAACTCAACATGAAGTGTAATAATGGAAAATGGATTAGTTACAATTTACCCCGAGTCGAGATTTGAAAACAAATGAAAATGAAAATGAAATATTTATTTTTCAAGTAGGCATATTACAATTTGCCCCGCTGTACCTTAAGGTTGATTACGAATTAAAGTTATACAGTATGTAAACCAACGAAAACCATTTACTGAAGCCTGTTAATATTTAAGTTACACAGAGCAACTTTTACTATGGGACCAACACCCAAAACGCGAAATAAAAATTTACTCTCCCATAGGAAATACTTACTATAAAATAAAACTACCTATGAAACTGTCAGAAGATATTTTCGTGATTTCGGGGTTGATCCCATAGTAAAAGTTTCTCAGTATCACCTGGACATTTACGGGTTACAGTAAATGGTTTTCGTTAGTTTACATACTGTATAGAATTAAGCGTCTTGTTAACAAGCGATAAGGACCCTTTTTAAAGACCTGTAAATTTTAATGACCGGTCGTCAAAAATCGGTTACATGAAAAAAAAAAACCGAATAAAATACTGAACTCAAATAGGTGGGAAGTAGAGTCGGACCAAATTAAGTTGGAAGCGATTTTGAAAGTTTAGCCGTTGCAATTATTATTAAAGTATTTCATTGAAGTTTCAAGTTAAATGTCAATATCTACCTTTTTATCTTGGTCAGGGTTTAGTTAATGTTAAATATGTACAAAATACTTGTAGCTTATACTGGTAGCCTAGCGGTAAGTACGTGCGACTTTCGTTCCGGAGGTCGCGGATTCGAACCCCGGCTCGCACAAATGAGTATTTCGGAATTTATGTGCGAAATGTCATTTGGTATTTGTCAGTCGCTTTTCGGTGAAGGAAAACATCGTGAGGAAACCGGACTAATTCCAATAAGGTCTAAGTTTACCCTTCGGGTTGGAAGGTCAGATGGCAGTCGCTTTCGTAAAAACTAGTGCCTACGCCAAATCTTGAGATTATTTGTCAAAGCGGACCCCAGGCTCCCATGAGCCATGGCAAATGCCGGGATAACGCAATGAGGATGATGATGTACAAAATACTTATAGTGCATGATCTTATTCTCTTATTCTTATTCTTATTCTAGTACTTTTTGTATTGCATGATATGCTCGCTCGTGAGTGTTCGTGAAAATGCGAAGGAAAAACATTTCGCACCACATCTGAAGTGGCCAAACTTACCAACTAATAATACGATTGTGTCGATTGCAGTGTTAGTCATACCTTTTGCAATTTTAGTTTTTAACCCCCGACGCAAAAAACGACGGGGTATTATTAGTTTGACGTGTCTCTGTCTGATTGTCTGTCTGTGTGTGTGTCTGTAGCATCGTAGCTCCCGACCGGATGAACCGATTTGGATTTAGTTTTTGTCGTCTGAAAGCTGAGTTAGTCGGGAGTGTTCTTAGCCATGTTTCATGAAAATCGGTCCACTATGTCGCGGTCGGGGGTTTTTTCAAAATTTTAATCTTGTGGTTATTAAGTTTATCATGAACCAATATTTTGATTGGTTGATTCATAACGCTCCGCTTGCCTCGTCATGGTGACAGCACTACGTGCCACAGATTATACAAATTTTGCACATTCAAAATGTAGTTTTGTACACTAGTGACGACGAGAATTGATCGATCTCCATCCATTTGTATTCCTGGCACGCACGTGGTCGATTCCTGGCCGGGCCGGCAATTTGCACAGCTTAACGACCACATTGCTGCCGCACGTCTTGCGGAATGATTCGAAGCTACATAGAAACTAGTGGCTCTGTGAGTTCAGAGTTTCAGTTTTAGAGGGTCATTCTCAGAATTAGGCGTTCTCAGCCTCAACTCCGTCTTGATTTTGTACAGTATATTTACTGCTATATTATGTATAAAATACGAATCATTGAGCTATTTACATCATTTATATATTTTTGTCCCTCATATTATATCTATTAGTTAACATTTTGTAAGCCATTGTTTTTTTTTTACCAAGACGGAGTTGAGAATGTTGCGACGGAGTTGATATATTTTATACGGAGTTTAGAAATATGATATGGAGTTGATGTGTACAGTGCTTTCAAACCTGAATGGTACGTTATATATTTTAATATGAAATATTAAACACAGTTTGAAAAGAAAAATAACAGCATTGAAATGAAATGAAATGAAATGATTTATTTATGCATGTGGAGAATGGGTTACAATTAGGTTCTATTTGCTACTCAAGTAGTCTCACCAAACTGTACCTTTACAGGCGTACATACATTTTAGGACGATACACACAATTCACACTACAATTATAATACCAATTCATATAACAAGAAAACTAAAACTAACCTTAATAAATAGAATCTAATTACAATGTCATCATAAAATTATTCAACCCTAGAAAATATCATTCAAAAAATCATTTATACAGTAATAACATTTTTGTATGAGCCATTGCTTGACTAATTTCTTAAATTTACTAAAATTATTACAGTCTTTAAACATGTCCGGTAACTTATTATAAATGGTAATACACATACAGTATGCATTTTTGGAGGAGAGTGCTAGCTTGACCGCGGGTTTATATAATTTGTGCTTGTATTGCTCCCGGACTTGACGGGGTCGCAGCTGCTGTACTTCCATGAACTGGCTCTTATACTTATACACGAATAATGCAGCCTCCAAAATGTAAATACATGGGAAGGTAAGAATGTTATTATCAATAAAAATTGGGCGACATGAGTCCAATTGATGCATTCCGAAAATTGATCTAATACAGCGTTTTTGTATGAGGAATAACTGGTCTCTGTTCGTACTATTACCCCATAATACTACACCATAGCGGAGAGTTGAGTCTACGTACCCATGGTATGCAACTATTGCTGCTTGTATAGAGACCGTTCTTGCTATCCTACCTATTGCAAATATAAAACTACTTATCCTAGAGCAGACATTATCCACCTGCTTTAGCCAGTTACAGTGGCAGTCAATTATTATCCCTAAAAACCTTGTATGATGGACTTCTTCAATAGGATTAGAGGAATTAGGATTAGAGACATCTTCAGAGACTATATTAAGATTTTGTGAGATGCCACGGTCAGTATGGAATTGCATATAATTTGTCTTACTTAAGTTTGCCTTTAAATTATTCATATTTAACCATTTAATTGTTTCATCTAATGTCCTATTTATGTCATCATTATATGTTGATATGTCTTTAGATTTGATTATGATAGAAGTGTCATCTGCGAATAAGATGCATTCCTGAGACAAATATTTTGGCAAATCATTAATATATAGCAAGAAGAGTAAAGGTCCCAATATGCTTCCCTGTGGTACGCCATAGTTATTATTAACATACGATGATTTATATGATACTACAGTTTTTGACTTAGGACAATATTTCAGTGTCTCTACACATTGGCATCGATTAGTAAGGTAGTCTCGAATCCAGTCAAGCGCTGGGCCACGAATACCATATCTATATACTTTGGATAAAAGCCGCTCGTGACTCACAAAATCAAACGCCTTACTCATATCCATAAATAGGACTGTAACTGGTACCTGATCATCTATAGCTTTTAATACGCTTTTTATCAACTTAAATGTTGCCAAAGAGGTACATCTAGCTTTTCGAAAACCATGTTGTTGGTCGTCTAGCACATTCTTACTTTCTAAAAATTTTATTATTTTATTATACATAACCTTTTCATATATTTTAGAGAAAATAGGAATGAGCGTCACTGGTCTATAGTTACTCCTTTCGCTTCTGTCGCCCTTTTTATAGAGGGGTTTTACCACAGATTTCTTAAGGATTTCAGGAAAACTACCTTGCATTAATGATAAATTCAGTACATGAGTAAGCGGTTCTGCAATAAGATACATACTTTGTTTAATAATGTCTGTCCGTATGCCATCATAACCTACAGCTTTTGAGTTTTTAAGGTCTTTAATGACTTTCAAAACATCGTTTGGATTTAACGGGTTTAGATATATTGTTGAATCGCAATTAGGAATATTAATGTCATTGCAACTGGTTGTTGTTACATTATACAGTTGTTACAGAGTCTATGAAATATTGGTTGAAACATTCAGCAATTGTTTGTGGATCTTCAATGTGGTTATTATCTATTATAAGTTTTTCCACTGATCTACTACTGTAATCGGAAGTATATTTTTTTATGATGTTCCAAACTGCTTTGCACTTATTGCTGTTATTATTAATATATTTCAAATTTTGTGCCCTCTGATGATTCAAAATACATTTTTTTAAAAGACGAGTGTAATTATTGTATCGAATCTTGCCATGTTTTGAATGTCTACTTAATAAATAAAGTTGCCTTTTTTTTCGGCATGATTTTCGCAATGCCGAAGTTAAATTTTGGTTACATCTATTTGTAATTTTAACACGAATTATAGGAAAACATAGATTAAAAAAGAGTAAAAAGAGATCGTAAAATTTATGAAATGCTTGGGTCGCATCCATTTCATTAAATACGAGTACATCATTGAATCCTAAAGATGACAGGCAGTTCATAAATTTCGCCTGATTATCACGATGGAAGTCCCTCTTCGTTTCATACCACCATTTTAGTGGAGGAACGACCCGCTTTTGTACAGGCACTTTACATAATTGTGCTGTATGGTCAGACAGACCCAGATCATATACTTTTACAGTGGAGTCAGAACCAGAGTGAAACAGACATACACACTTTCCCATTTATAATATTAGTATGGATTATTGTTCTGAATGTTTCTATCGTGATTATTTCTCATTATTTTTACAACAAAAGGGTCATTTGTTTTAATCTTTTGTTTCATTTCAATGTTTACCTTGACTTAAAAGGAAAATTTAACAATATAAAATGTACTTAAAGCTGAAAAGTTAAAAAACCTAATGTGTTTGCTTTAAACCCTTTTCACATTTGATGAGTGGGACCATTTTTAACGTAAGTACACAAAAATATACTTTTACATTAAAATGTTTCGTTTTCTAGTGCGAAGGCTGAAGGGTGGAATTTGCTCGTATATTTTAATACGAATTACCTGTTAAGACCATACAGGAGGGGTCAATTCTCCATACAAACGCTCTCGACTGTTTCCTCCCTGGTTTTTGAAGTTTTTTTCAGCACAGATTACTACTATTTTTATCTCTGTCGGACCGTTTTGATTTTTTTGATATTTTTATTTTTAAAGACGCTAGAGCCAATCAAAAATTTCCAAAAACTGCCTTTTTCATTATGGTGCAAAAAAAGGTTTGATGCTCAAGATTGGTAACAATTAGCCAAAAAATCTAAACGGTCTGACACAGATTATTTCATTGTTATTCAGATTCTCAAATTTCGTTCCGTTGAAATAAGTTTTGAAGTAGGAAACAGACGAAAGCGGAACCTCGATTTTAAAGATTTTTTTGCAATATATTTTAACGGAGTTGTTCTTAATGGACATTTTATTTTCGACAAATCTGGTTAATAATAGTAGTATATTTAACTGAAATTCCCAAATTGAAAGGGGGACTCCTTTCCATTTTAGCATTTTCGCTCCCGTAGCGTGTTAAGCATCCGTACTTTTCCAAGAAAATGAATTCAACTCCGTATTTTTATTTTTGAACTCACTTTTTCGTAGCAAAATTACTCTTAACCTTTGAGCAACTGAGACAGATAAATAGGAAATGGTAGTCAGACACGCATTTAATTCTAAACTATATAGCGGCCCGCCCGCCTACGCACGGGGTTATCATAAACATGGTTATGATCAATTATCCGTAGAAGATAGACATATGCCATTATAAACGTTTTTGCAGATCTATGAGAGAGACACAATTTCGCCATACATTGTTTTGATATAGCTCAAACGGTTCGAGCAGCGTTTTTGATTAAAGCTCTCAGCCAGCGGAATATTGTCCGACTTGATTAGCAAATATTGTGATATTTCAACTAATTCAAACAAAATCACAAGAAATTATACAGCTAAATCTTCCTCAAGAACTACTACATTTATTGGTGAAAAACGCATGAAAATCCGTTCAGTAGTTTTTGAGTTCGCGAACACACACAGACAGACGCGGCGGGTGTAGAGGTAAATTTATCAACACGGGAAATCATTCCCGCGCCATTTCAATTAGGTAATACTATTTCATATCTCCAAAGCAAGTTACGCAATTTCGGGCCCGACCCACCCACGCTCCCAAACGAGCGTGCGCAGACAGAGAGCGGTCTGGAGTTCTGCGTTCCGCGTTCAGAGTTCCGCGTTCTTTAGAATGTACCGAGTATGTAGCAGCAACGCACACAGCGGGCAGTCTGCCCGCGGCGGTCAAAGCGGAACGCCGCGTTCTAGCGTTCTTTTCCCGCCGAGACAGAGAACGCCGGAACGCGGGGATGACCGAGGTTGCAAACACAGAAAAAATAATGAATTTGTTAGGAAAAGGAAGGATTTCTGAGGTCGAATCTACGGATAGTACACGACGAAATGCTGTTATGTTTATTTTATCCTTAATAAATAATTACAATGCCCTAAAAATACAGCCAGCCTTTATTTTTCTGAATTAATTAAACTAGTCATCGACATGCGAATAAAAATATCGAATCGCTGTTCATCTGTAAGGAGAATTTAATAAGTGTAATTTTTGAGCAATAATTCTTCATAGGAAAACGAACTTTCCAGTGACATGTTGCATGTACAAAGACACAAACGAAACCAGAACGCGAGACTTTGAACGCCGCCTGTGTGCGATGGAACTCTCGAGCGGTCAACGGTCACCAGAACGCGGAACTCTGACAGAACGCAGACCGCTCTCTGTCTGCGCAAGTGCTTAAGGGTAAGTGCATTGTGTAGCCATCAAATATATCTGAGCTACCAGAGCTCTCACAAACATCGGAACACGCCTCTATTGGGTAGGTAAAGTTATTTAAGATAGGCAAATAATATATAGGCTGAAATAACAGAAGGGAGATTTAATACAAGGATGAGGTGACTGAATTGGGGCATTTTCAGAAATTGGGGCCCCCCAATTAGAGTAAGTTTTCAACAAAAATTAACTCACTGTCAGTTTTGTGACGATAATTAAGCATGAAATTTCTATAAAAATATTGTTTTTGTGTTAATTACATAAACTTTAAGCAATAATCTACATTCAGAATGTGAAAAAAGTGAATTTTTATACAGATTTTATGCTTAATTGTCGTCACAAAACTGACAGCGAGTTAATTTTTGTTAAAAACTTACGCTAATTGGGGGGTCCCAAAAAAACACAAACACCAATGACAACTAAGTGACGCTGACAGTTGACATCGCTTTTTTTTCCAATTTCATACATTCAGCACGCGCAAAGGCATTGTCACCTCATCTGCTATTAAATATCACAAACGTCATTTCGGTCACTTAAAAAAGATAATACATAAATTATAAGAAATAATAATATAAGACCCACATTTCCGTGATTGTTATAACGTATTCTATCAGAAAAATATATTATTAGCCTGTCTTCAAAAAACTTTACCTACCCAACTGTCAAGACGATGGTGCGTGCACTGAGAGAAATTTGCATTGTGAATTTAACAAGTTCGACTTGTTGCGGTTTATCCGTTTGAATCAGCCAAACGTATGTTTAAAACAATATGTGTCAGGTTGTTTTTATAAAATCGACTTGTTGATTCAAATATATTGCCGACTCAAATGACAAGTAGCTTGTTGTTTGAACCAAAGAGCACGTAGGCGCTATTTAAACCAAAAAACTTGTTGAACGAATATGAAAACTGGTTGTATTTTCTCTCAGTGTGGTCTGAAATTTCTTTATTCTTTCTTTATTGCACCATGGTAATTACAATATGTTTTTTACATGCGAAATAGAGGCCTTACCTCATGGACCCAAGATGGGTATGGCAATTCAAATCTTAAAATTAACTTATGTGCTAATACATATGTACATGTACCTCTATATCATTAAAATTAAATTAGAATTAAAATGAATAAAATTAACATAATTATATTAAAATAAAATTTAAATTAAATTAAAATTATCAAAAATATGAACATAATTATTAAAATACTAACATCATTAGTAATAGCAACATAGTTAATTATTACAAATAGAACAGAATGTGATAATCAATTTCATAGTATTAAAATAGTAATAGGTATAATTAATCAGTGCTCATGCTATGATTGCTCCGATATTTGTTTAGATTAGATGTATTTGATGGTGACTATATAAGTGTACAATGTTACAATGTTCTGTTTAATTGCCTAGCTTACCTTTTGTGCTTTGTATTCCCTAATTTGATACGCGGGATCCATATGAATGACTAATATTTTCAATCTTTTTCATGTTAATTTGCGAGTTCGTAAAACTTTTAGGGGTTGAATTACTTATGTAGGTACTAGTATAATATACATGGTTTACTCCTGTGACGCATGCCCGTATTCCCAGATTAGGTAGACAGTGCACATGAAACTTCTCAGGTTGTTGTTGAAAGAAACCGGAATTGCGATATTGCAGTGACAGGTTGCCGTTTATCGCCACACCACGTGTTTTGAACACATACCCCGCAGCCGACTTCTACGACACCCACAGAAAAAAGGGGTGGTGAAATTCTTAACCCTTCATCACACAAGTTTCCTAATATTGTATCTTCTTAGAAAAGCAAACTCAATTTCGGTGTTAGAGTGACCCTTGTAAATTCGGCGAGGTAACGATATTGACGGAGATTAATTGTGTGGCCGACAGGGGGCGACTAAGGTAGCTTTAACCAAAAAAATATGGGTTTACAGGAAAAATTTCTTGATGGATTTCAGCATTTAACACATTTATAATGGGTGTCCATCTCAAAAACCGCGACATAATGTGATAACTAATGAGATGTCCTATCACCCATTTTCATTTTGGCGTTGGTTTTAGGGACACAGGGTTGCAAAAAAACGGTTTTTTTTCTGACTTGAAAAAAAAATTTTTTCTAAAGGACGAAATTTCCAAATTTGCAAAATAGTTAATACTTTTATACGGTTTTTTAGACTTTATGTTAACTTTTAAACGAATTTAATTTAATAACTTTAATTTCTGGTTTTATAAAACTAACATTTACACAATCTGTAGTTAGTAGTTGTCGCTATTTACTGTTGGCAACACCACCGCCTCTCCACGCTCCACGCCGCATCGGGGATTCCCCAAACAACGTTTGCATACTGAATGTTTATCGAATTAAAATATACTTTACTTTTACTGAAATGTTACAAATCACGAAAAACCTTTATCGTCGTATTATTTGTTCATCTGAAAAAAACCATATTTAGAAAAAAAACCATGGTGCTTGGTTTTTTTTTCATGTTTTTTTTCATACTTCTGAAAAAAAAACATTTGGTTTTTTTTCTATTTGCAACCATAGCTACCATGTATATAAAGCACTAGCTTTTTCCCGCGGCGACGCCTGCGTACTAATCTAATCTTATTTTCCCATACAAACTATACACCCCCATTTTACCCCTTTAGGAGGTGATTTTTGAAAAACCCTTCCTTAGTGCTCCTCTACACCTTATAAGGAATCTCTAGGACCAGTGGTTTCGGTTTTTTTTTTATACTACGTCGGTGGCAAACAAGCATACGGCCCGCCTGATTTAAAGTGGTCACCGCAACCCATGGACGTCTGCAACTCAATCAGTGTCACATGCGCGTTGCCACCCCATTAGAAACTTGTACATTCCCTTTTGCTGTGTTTTAAGTACACAGCAAAAAGGAGTGTTAAAGTTCAAAGGAGGGTTCGGGTTGCCGACGACTCAAAGGACAATAGACGGAACAAGTTAGTTCCGTAAGTCATCCCGTCATCAGCATACCGCACCCTCGTTGAGCTCTGGCAGCCTTACTCACCGGCAGGAACACAACACTATGAGTAGGGTTGTGCGTTGAAATGTCAGTCAGTCAGTTTTTTCTTTTATTATTTATATTAACCCATCGATTATTTGTAGATTGGCGTTAAGTGTCACTTTCGAGCCATAAATCTATGTCAAACGTGACACTTAACGCCATCTACAAGTGTGTCGCTTAACTTCAAACTTGGGTAAGTCAATTCTGTTTGAAGTTAAGCGACACAAGTATAATCGAAAGCTACAAGACATTTATTTGTGGCGCCATCTATGTGTGGTGTAGTATATGCGCGTTCTTAGGCGGTCGCATTTTAATACAGTATGGGATGATACTTCTTATATTTAATCTATGATTAACAAGAGAGATCAGATACAAAGTTAAATGTTAAACTACAACTAACTTGTCAATAAAATTAAACGGAATTAAAACTACAACCACTAAGTAAATACTCTCAAAGACTTAAAGTAAAAAAAAAAGAAACTTATTTTAAAATTTTCATCGTCATCAAAAACCCTAAAGTTTGACAAATACTTTTAAGAACACATACTAAACATAATTTACATTGTACATACATACATACATACAATCACGCCTGTGTCCCACGAAGGGGTAGGCAGAGCACATGAAACTACTCAGGTTTCAGTGCCACTCTTGGCAAATAAGGGGTTGAAAGAAAACGAAACTGTGACATTGCAGTGACAGGTTGCCAGCCTCTTGCCCACGCCACAATTTAACCCATATCCCACAGTCGCCTTCTACGACACCCACGGGAAGAAAGGGGGTGGTGAAATTCTTAACCCGTCACCACACGGCGGATTTACATTGTAATCTATAATTTTAGTAATTTGACCAGCTATCCTACCACTTGGCAACACTGCGGAGTAACAAATAGCTTCAATTAGCGCGTTGAAGCATGAAATAGTCTATTATTGCGTAGACAATACTGACAAGAGACATATAGGAAGGAGATAGGGGGGCAAATGGGAGATATTAGTCTGAGAAAGGGACCATCGCCTTTCTTACCAACTGTGGTCTATTTCAAAACACTGACAATTGTCATGTATGTTTTCTATGTATACAGCGTGTAAACGTTATACGGGCGATAAATATATAAATAAAATAAATATTATAGGACATTCTTACAGAGATTGACTGAGTCCCACGGTAAGCTCAAGAAAGCTTGTGTTGTGGGTACTCAGACAGCGATATTTATAATATAAAAATAATTGTATACATAGAAAACATCCATGACTTAGGAACAAATATCTAAATAAATAAATGGAACCAAGTATATATAATTTTATTCTTTAGTGTTATCATTAATTGAGAGGTGTTTTTGAGTTACTCTTAATTTTCATCCCATAATGGATTTTTGAGACATTTCCCAGCAGCAATGTAACTGCAAACGAGGTTGCGATGACAGACAGTAACAACTGTCAACGTGCGTTTCACGCGAGTGTTTACATTACATTGCCGGCCGAATCATTTTGTATGGATAAAAGAAATATTTCATTTTTAAGTAAAAGTTATCTAATTACATTTCTTTTGTCCTGGGGGGTTACCATGACGTGCTAAAGCCGTTCAGTTTAGGTTGAGAGAGAGGGACGGAGCTATGTAACTGCTATAGCTGTGTCCCTTTCTCTCAACCTAAACTGAACGTCTTTAGTACGTCATGGTAACCCCCCTGTACTCATCACCGTTAAGAGATTCGCCCGTATTAGGTTTACACCCTGTATAAGTATGTGTATATTATGTTATATCGTTGTCTGAGTAACCACAACACAAGCCTTCTTTAGCTTACCGTGGACCTCATCAGTCAATCTACCTCTATGTATGAATGTCAATATTTATTATTTATTTATTTAACCATATTAACTTTTACCATAGGACCTAACATGTACAGGGTGGCTAGCCGAATGGCACAATCGCTCACGAAACGCTCACGAAACGAAGCGCTAGTAGATATCTATCTCTATCGCGCTTGTGTATTGGCGCGACAGAGCCAGCGGCGTATCGCTTTCGTTTGGCGTCGGAGAAATGCCATTCGGCTACGGGGCCCGATCCCCTTTAGTAACTATTGCTCATGACTATACACACACTGTTGACATTACATATATCAAAGTTACAGGGTGCCCTAAGGCGTCAATAGATTGGATAAATATTAGATTTTACAAACACCCCGTAGGCCAAAGTTTACTGAACCGCAATCATATCAACTAGGGATCGATTCTGATGTTCACAATTTGTTAAGGTTTTGAACTTTCTTTCCGATGTTCTTGATATCTTGATATCAGTTGATCACACTAGTGTGCAAAGTGATACTTTATGTGCTTATGTCGAAATTTCAAAGGGCATTGTGTATGTGTACTGAAAAACGTCGTACAATACACGTGCGAAGTGGAAATTCCTAACTCGAGTCGATTAAATCACCATCGAATGGAGTGGAGTGGCTTATTCGCACTTGTAACGTGACTAATTTGTAGGTCATCACGAAATTACAAAAACGGGTTACCCACGTTTTTTAATAAAGTAAAAATAACGCTCACTTACTCTATTATATACATCACTAAATTCACTAACTCTTGTTTTTTTTTTAACTTTCAGGTACTTACTGACCCATTTTAAAAGGTGCTCTTTGGGAATCTTAAAAGGTTGGTCAATTCAGCGAATGTCTTAAAAAATAGCACAAATAATCAAATTTTGCGTGAATCGTTTACATTTCATTTATCGAACAATAAATTGAATTATAAATAATATTGTAAACTTGTACAACAATAATATTGCTGGTGAGTATGGTTGCTAGTGTTCAACTAATCCCTGGGTCAACAATGCAGCAGGTATGACCTCTGTTACAGAGATCCATAAATATAATATATTTTACAAGTAGGCATATTACAATGCGCTTATGAACGCCAAATAAAGCTACGCCGGCTCTAACCTTACGCCTCAGCCTCGAGAAGATTTCAGTCCCCCCTCAGTTGGAGGGGGTATCCACCAATAGGTCTGGCAAGAAAGTCTACACGTTTTAAAATGACACTGACGCTGTTTAAAAAGACTAGCTGTTGCCCGCGGCTTCGCTCGCGTTAATTTTGCGGAAGTAGGGGGTCAGGAAGAGACAAAATAAAGCCTATGTCACACTCCATCCCTCCAACTACTTCCACTTAAAAAATCACGCCAATTCGTCGCTCCACTTCGCCGTGAAAGACGGACAAACAAACAGACACACACACTTTCCCATTTATAATATTAAGTATAGTATAGTATGGATAAATAAATAAATAAATATTATAGGACATTATTACACAGATTGACTGAGGCCCACGGTAAGCTCAAGAAGACTTTGTGTTGTGGGTACTCAGACAACTATATATGTAATATACAAATACTAATATAGATAGAAAACATCCATAACTCAGAAAGAAATATCTGTGCTCATCACACAAATAAATGCCCTTACCGGGATTCGAACCCGGGACCGCGGCTTAGCAGGCAGGGTCACTACGCGCTAGGCCAGACCGGTCGTCAAATAGTAAGGCTATATTAGTATGGATAACATTTCACTCCCGTTAACAAATTCTTATGGTTTGTAAAGAGACTAATAGCCGTTTAGGTCAATAATGGCTATATCGTTGAAGGCCGGAAGCCAAAAGGGCTTTGTGCGGAGCCAATGGGGCTCGCACAATAGGGCCCGAATAGCCATCGGGCCTTGTTATGAGTTTTAGGGTTATAGGGCTTATTTTTGGGCTCTTTTTTATGTAAGCGTATTGAGTACGTTTAGTGTCTTTCATGATTCGGAACAATTCGTTTTAATAAAATAATTTCTCCGTAAAGAGACCTAATAAATAAACGTTCTTAAAATAGGAGTATTTATGGAAGTACCCACTATTTAATACGTTATAAAACCCCCTCCTTAGCCCTGTCCCATTATCACACTTCCTATCTGATAACACTTTCCATTTCAAAACGTCTAAATTACTCACAATGATAATGTCACTTAAGCCCTTTTAATACAATGTCCGTACAGTTTGCATGCAGATGGGGGGAATGAATCGCGTGCAATGTAAGGAAAGTGGTAAAATATTAATTAATCATAGATTATGACTAAATGAAGCCTGGAAGAGATCGCTTTTAAGATAAGACCGGTTGTTGTTTATGCACCCATTCATAAGATAGATAGATAGATAATAGGGTGGATCAAAAAAACACTTTTTTGGAATTCTCTTCTTCTCTTCTTCTTTGTCTTTGCCTTTATCCCATTATTTGGGGTCGGCTCTCCTCGTTCTCATGCGCCAGGACTTTCTGTCCTGGGTTGTCGTTGTTGACAGTTGGGCTCGCTCCAAATCCTTGGACATTGTGGACCACCATGTAGCAGGCGGTCGTCCAGCGCCTCTCTTAGCATTGGGCAGGTCTAATGCTTTTTTCACCACATGGTCGTCATCACGTCTCATAATGTGTCCGTACCATCTCATCCGCTGCTCTGTTAGTTTTTCCGGGATGGGCGCAACTTTAAAACTGCCTCTGATGTATTTATTACGTACTTTGTCGAGTCTAGTTACACCTGCTGCCCATCTCAGCATCTTCATTTCGTTGGTATGAACTTTTGCTTCGTGAACTTTTTTGATCGCCCAACATTCCGAACCGTACATCAAGGCAGGTCTTATCGCAGTCTTGTATACTTTCCCTTTGGTCTTTATGGGCATTCGTCGATCACATAAAACTCCCGTAAGGGCGCGCCATCGTTGCCACGCGACGTTGATTCGATGATTTACATCAGATTCAATGTTAGCATCTGATGTCAGCATGGACCCGAGATACTTAAACTGTGGCACTTTCGGAACTGGGATATCTCCCAGTCGTATAGAGTTTGGACCTTGTCTTTGGGGTTGGTATAGACATTCTAGGTGCTCTGTTTTACTTCTGCTGATTCGAAGTCCGTTACTTTCCAAAGCATATCTCCAGGATTCCAGAGTTGCCTCCAGTTTTTGCACACACTTGTCCACCAAAACCACGTCGTCAGCATAGAGTAGGCACCACGGTAGAGGTGACTGTATGGTTTTAGTGAGGAAGTCCATTACGACATTAAACAGCAACGGACTTAGTGCCGATCCCTGATGTACTCCCACAGTCACCTCAAATGGCTCACTGATTCCTGCCGGACTTCTGACCCTAGTACTGATGCTGTCATACATGTCTTGAACTACTTTGACGAGTGTCTCTGGCACTCCTTGAACTCTCATGGCATGCCAGACTAACTTTCTAGGTACGCGATCGAACGCTTTCTCCAGGTCTATGAATACCAGATGCAGATCTTCCCTGTTGGAGCGATGCTTTTCCATGACAATTCTGACAGCCTGGATAGCGTCAGTTGTTGATTTTCCGGCAGTGAAACCAAACTGATTCTCCGATATAGACACTAAAGCTAAAAGCCGATGGTTTATGATCCTTTCCCATATTTTTAGAGTGTGAGATGTAAGTTTAATGTCCCTGTAATTTCCACATATGCTGACATCATCACCTTTGTTTTTGAAAAACGGTACTAGGAAGCTTTGGCGCCAGGAGTTTGGGATATTTGTGGTGGATAATATTACATTAAATAGTCTTAGAAGCCATTGCCATCCAGTAGGACCAACTTTCTTCCAGAGGTCTGCTGGTATCTCATCCGGACCAACAGCCTTGTGGTTTTTCATTTTGGTAACCGCTATCTGGACTTCATTTATAGTGATTTCTGGGAGAGGTCCCAAGATTGGTGCAATGCATTGCAATGGTTGACTGGGGAATTCCTCGTTCAATAGTTCATTATAATACTGTCTCCATCTGTTTTTAATGTCTACATTTGATGTCAGTAGCTGTCCGTCAGCATTCCGGATGTATTTGTTAATTTTTATGTCCAACGTAGACTTGTTTCGCTGCTTTGCAATTTTGAATACTTCAACATCTGTTTTGGCATCTTCAAGTCTACGGTAGAACTGTTCTTTTGAATCCGCTCTCGATTGAGCCACTTTACGTTTCGCCGAGTTTTTAGAAATTTTATATGCCGACCAATCCTCTTGGAGCCCTGTAAATTGCCATATTTTAAATAGTTCTCGTTTGGTTTTGATTGCTTGCTTAACTTCGTCGTTCCACCATGTGGGGTCTTTAGCTGTGCTCAGCCCACCTTTTGAGATTCCCAAGATGTTTGCTGCTTTTTCCTTACAAAACCTTTCAAAGTTGGACCACATGAGTTCAGCGCTAGGGTATTCGGTGACATCGTTTGCCAGATAAGTTCTGAGAGACTTTTTTGGAATTAGCAAACCTAATAGTTATCAATCAATGAACCTTAGTCTATGAAGCCTTTGTGCAAAATTTCAGCTTTTTTAATCAACATCTTCAGCCCCCGCATTAGGTTTGAAATTTTGAAAATCTCATACAAACCTGAAAATTCAACTTTCAGATTTAAAAAAAAATTCGGCTGTATTATGTTAAGTATATGTTATTGATACATATCAATATAAGAAACTACCAAAAGTTGCGAAAATAGCATCAAAAATCGCCAAAGTTCGCCTAGTTTTAGTACATTTGCCGAAATAGCTACTAAAATACCGAAAATTTGCGATTTCTAACGCTATTTTCGCAACTTTTGGTAGTTTCTTGTAATAATATGTATCAATAATATATACTGAACATAATACTGCCGAAAGTTTTTTTTATCTGAAAGTTGAATTTTCAGGTTTGTATGAGATTTTCAAAATTTCAAACCTAATGCGGGGGCTGAAGATGTTGATTAAAAAAGCTGAAATTTTGCACAAAGGCTTCATAGACTAAGGTTCATTGATTGATAACTATTAGATTTGCTAATTCCAAAAAAGTGTTTTTTTGATCCACCCTAATAGATAAGTCATTTATTTGGCAGACTGCAAACACACACAATACAATACACAATTTAAAACACACAAATTAGGCGCAACATAAAAAAGAGACAGAACAGTAAAATACAATTGAGACAGTAAAAAAAAAACAACAATAACAAAAAAGAGAAAATTAAAAGAAAATACAAACTGTGTGCGTTGCAGCAGGACAAAAGGGTCGCGGCTCAGTGATACGCTTCGCTCTTTCGACAGAAGCACTGATTTTCTGCCGGAATTAAATTGGATAGTTTGTGTGTCTGTTTGTCTGAATTTCACGGCAAAACGGAGCGACTAATTGACGTGATTTTATTAAGTGGAGATAGTTAAAGGGGAAGTGGGGGGTTAGAAAGAGACAAAAAGTAGCCTAATATGTCACTCTCCATCCCTTAAATTACTACCTGCAGGGTTAGCACATGATTGCCTCGAGAGTATGTCGCCGCGAAATAGACTACCCGTCCTTATGTCATTAATACAGAGAAGAAGACGTGGCATCTATCTCGCGGGGACATACTCTCGCGGTCATCATGTGCTAGGCCTACTGCTTACGTTTGTAATTTACATAACCACTCTACACTGGACCGCTGTTAATCTACCTACTACATTGTCAACGCTATATGGGGTTCAGAGATAATACATATCCTGAACAAATCCCTTCTGACAGTCACCCTGTTGTTACTGTAGCAGGCGATTCGCCTCAGAACCAATGAGACGTTACCTACGTTGTGATTCAGACTGATCATCAATTTTGGCGGAATAGGAAGATGATTTTTGTACGAGAACTTGAACAATTATGATTGAGATGATGAAAACATTTCGAACCGAATCCTCCATAGTTCAAAAATCGATGATTAATTGTTTGCCCCGCTAATTAAATTAGCCCCAGTTTACGGTATTGCAACAGTGACATTACATTACTGCCACATTTCCACGTTTTACGAACAACGGTCCGGCTTAGTGGGCCAGACCAGTGATTCTGTCTTCGAAGTTGATGGTCCTGGGTTTGAATACCGATGTGAGGAAGAGTGCCTATTTTTATTAATTTACATACATACATACAATCACGCCTGTATCCCATAAAGGGGTAGGCAGAACACATGAAACTACTAAAGCTTCAGTGCCACTCTTGGCAAATAAGGGGTTGAAAGAAAACGAAACTGTGACATTACAGGTTGCCAGCCTCTCGCCTACGCCACAATTTAACCCATATCCCATAGTCGCCTTCTACGACACCCACGGGAAGAAAGGGGGTGGTGAAATTCTTAACCCGTCACCACACAGGCACAGGCATTTATTAATTTGTAGTAAAATATGTCCAAAGAATATAATACTCATTAGGGGAAGAACGCCAACTTCATACAAAAAATGCCCCCTTCCAGTCACACACACACTTACACAACCTTCACACGTTTATACTAGTGGCGGTCTCAAATAAAATCCAACGGACATTAATGGAACTAAAATTGACAAAATATGTTAACCGTCCAATTACTACATGCGCAATACAAGGGGTCTTATATTTATAAGAGTTAACAGGCCTTGAATATGGCACATTGTCAATTAATAGAGAAATGCGATAAAACTTCTACAATATTCTTGCGACGTAGTGCCAAAAACATTACTGCTACAAATGTCAAAAATCAACGTTTCTATCAACCTACGCACTAACCTACACAAGTACACACAGACAAAAGCTATACCCCTATAATATTGCTTTCCTTGATCAAGTACTCGTATAACAACACTATCAACAGTGTTATTGGCAGTTCTCCAACCCAGCGACATGTTTGAACAACAAACGTTCCACCTGTCACAGGGATTAGGGAACACACTGTACACCTTACATTTTACTGTGACAGTACCACATTTTGGGATTAGCGCGTCTGGTATCGACTCCTTATTAACTTCTTGGGTAAACTTATTGAAGTGGCAGGAATTTATGGCTGCCAATTACATTATTTTAAGAAAATGAAAGTCGTCTATAATATTGACTGACTATTTATTTGTGTTAAAAATGCCACTTGTATTTAAACCTCGACCTCGCGGTAGGTACACATTAGTTTAATTCCATAGAATCAGATTTAGATAGAAGAAACAAGTTCATCTAATTTGTATGGACAAACCGGCGGGTGTATTCTGCGACTTGTCCAAAGCCTTTGACGTTATAAACCATAACTTACTGTTAGAAAAGTTAGAAAACTATGGAATTGCAAATAACACTCGAAAACTATTCAAATCGTTCCTTGAAAACAGACGGCAGACAGTCGAGGTCAAAATAAAGGGCAAAAATGTTAAATCCGATGCAGGTATATTAGAACAAGGTATACCCCAAGGCTCAGCGCTCGGGAATTCCTTATTTTTGGTATTCATAAACGATCTCCCTTGCTCAGTTGCTGAAGGTAAGATGGTGCTATTCGCTGATGACACCACCGTGGTAGTGAAGGCGCAGACGTATTCGCAGCTCGAGGAAAAAATAGGAAACACGTGCAACCAACTGCATGACTGGTTCTCGGCAAACGGTCTCATCCTCAACGTCACAAAATCCAATATCATCCTTTTTTCGGCCAGTCCTTCAATGAATATTCCACAAATAAAATCGCAAATTCCAAGCTGTGATTCGTGCAAATTCCTTGGATTTACCGTTGACGCAAGACTAAAATGGAAAGAACACATAAATAAGCTATGCGAAAGGCTTAGTAGTGCTATATTTGCGATGCGTAAACTCAAGCCAATTATTTCAAAAAAGTCACTACTCCAAATCTATTACTCATATTTCCAATCACTCATGGCGTACGGTATTATCTTATACGGAAATTGTACAGAATCAAACAGGGTGTTTATCTTACAGAAAAAAGCCCTACGTGTACTAGCAGGTGTACATCCCAGACACCCCTGTCGACAGCTCTTCAAGGAATATAATATAATGACGCACTACTCCCTCTATGTATATGAAATTATCATGTTCACACGCCGAAATATCGACTCATTTAAACGCATAAACATGCCTGGCAGAATAACCCGCCAGACCGGCCGATTACAGTCCGTGCCGCGGCGCCTTGCGTTGCTCGACAAAAACCCACGCGTAATAGGCCCGTCGTTTTACGAACGTCTACCCGCCACTCTCAGAAATGAAACATCGGATGATGTATTTGGGCGTCGACTAAAGGAATTGTTATTGAACAAAACGCTTTATTCTGTCAAAGAATATAAAGAATAAAATATGTACAATTATTTATTTTCATTTTAAATAAAATATATATGTAACTTTGATTGACATTACCTAGGAGGTCCTAGCCGAATATAGTTATACTCGTAGTTATTTGTCACTTTTGATATATGATAGGTATTTTGTTGTATATTTTTTATATTTTTTATTTTTTCCTGTATACTTAATTTTACTACTGACATCGAATGATTTAGATTTTAGACCATTATTATAATTTATTATTATTTTGATATTGTGTAATGACGATCTTTTTGTGAATGCATTTTATTTTATTGACATGTAAAATTTAATGTACATTTTCAATGAGAAATAAATTAATCTAATCTAATCTAATCTAATCTATAGTTAGGGGCCGAGTGTGTCAGATTTTGTACTGAAGTTGTTACTTGCCTGTGATTTTAAATATGCCAGGCCCTTGAGTGTTCATAATTTTTGTGTTGTTGCAATTAAATATCACGTAACGAGGCATTTTTTATGTTTTTGTTGATTTCAACTTACAAAAATTGACGCCCGAGAGCTGAAGCTGCGATTAAAGTCCGTCTTTAAACTCAGTGGATTTTATTGAGTTCATTTGACACGCTAAGTAGATACGTTTGCTTGATCTATGGTATATATGATATCTGTGTTTTGTTCGGTTTATTTCGCTTAGTTGTTTGGCCACCAACGAGTGGGCTGTCAACGGCCATTAGTCAAGTAAGCGCTGACATGTCTGAACTGACGTTCATATGACGTTTATATTCATTGTTTGCTTCTTCTGCGAACGACTAAAAATATATTTTAAAACTTGTTGAAATTTAACGTATTACGTACAAAGTAAATGCTAAATAGATAAGTATTTTCAAAGTAAAATATGTTGCCACAGTGTTAACGCAATGCCATCTTTCGACACAGAAAACATAACGTTAGTTTTGACAATTTGACTCGTATCCTACTTAATGTGTCAAAATTGTTAAATGCATATAACGGAGTAAATATGCGAAACATGACAACTACATAGTACCGATGTCTTTGATATACTACTACTAGGTACTTACAATCTTGCTGTTCAGTTCAGATACAGGGATATTATCAGCGTCAGCTGAATTTTGCAATAAAATGTCAACTTTAATGATTAACTTTTTGAGTTGACATTTAATTGCAAAATGCATGTGGGATGACACATTACTTATTGCGTATCAGCATCACTGTCAGAAGCCCCGAGTAAAGTAGCTTAAAAACCACAACATCAGGGGCCCATTTCCCAAAACTGAAAGTTGCAAGTTACAAGCGGAAATCTCTTTCCAACTTGTCATATACTTCAGTCATATTAGACATTGACTACCTACTTGTAAAATTGTAACCTGTAGCTTCGAGAAATGGGCCCCTGGTACGTACCTACGTACGTACCTGGTACGAAACAATTCGCTTAAGTGATTTAATTAGACATTAAAATACTTCTACGATTTATTAATGAAGCCAATCGTATTTTAACGACATTCATTATGTAACAGTCACATAAGTTTTAGCACCCGATTATGTGTCGACAACAATACGACGCATATAGAAACAATTAGTGATGACATGATTTTATATTACAGCAGTTGGCAGACGATCTTGCAGCTGATATATTTAGTATGTTAAATGCTGATTAGTATTCTCAAAGAGGATCAAGTATACACAAACACGGTGTAACATAAGGGAACTGAAAGATTTTAAGTACGCATTTTTGAGGGCAAAATAAAGATAAAATGTTTTATGACGTCAAACTAATTTCTCCAAAAAAAAAATTTTTTGTGTAATTTTTTTTATGTATTTTCACATAAAAAATAAATGTTATTGGTAAAACGGACACTTAAAATAATAATTAACCTTTTCTAAAGAAATATTTCTTTGTAATGCTACTAGTTATTTTTTGACATCTATTAACGATGATAGTTAGATTAGGTCCGATAACGGCATCATCGAAATCAAAATAGCTTTTTGTTCTGAGAATAAAAAGTGTTTTTTTTTTAAATGCTTATAACTCTGAAAGGAGACGAAATCCAGAAAAGTTTATATGATAATTATTTTACTCTCATAATTGTGATGTAATACGCTGTTAAAATTATTTGGGTTTGCAATCTTACACCGTGTATAAAGAATTACTGTCAAAGTAAAACGTATTATGTAGTACATACCTAGTATAAACAAGTATGTCAGTGTGAGAGTGACAGATGTCTTATCCACGTTGATAAGTGATAAAATTGGAGGCATAATACTCCGTAAGCCATAATACGTCTATTCAGGAAACCGTGAATATTTCAACAGTTACCGTAGCCATGTAAATAACAGTTCAAATATAAGATGAAAGTCGCAGCCATCATCGGCCGGTGGGGAAGCGATTTGTACACTTCAAAGAGTTTATATGTAAAAAACTAAATAAATTCGCTTTTGTAACAGTTATGAATTGTTTTGTCTGCAACTGTGAAGCGTAGATGTTTTAATATTAGATGCGTCGTATTTAAAGTTTGACAGTTGGGTCAGTTGGTAATTTGTGAAATGACATCCATTTGTCATCCATACTAATATTTTATATGGGAAAGTGTGTGTGTCTGTTTGTTTGTCCGTCCTTCACGGCAAAACGGACCGACGAATTGTGATTTTTTAAGTGGAGATAGTTGAAGAGATGGAGAGTGACATAGGATACTTTTTGTCTCTTTCTAACGCGAGCGAAGCCGTTCGGCTGTCCCAGATCAAAGCCTAGTTTAAAATATATTATTTTCATAATAATACACATTGGTTTTTCGTCTTCGTAGAGCGTTGTCTCTTTCTTGCTTATGTAACGATAATTTTCTCTTTCCAAATACCTATGTGCATTCTTTATGGCCGTTTACTGTACATACCTGTATTAGAGGACACCTTACACAGATTAACCCAGCCCCAAAGCAAAGCTAATACTATGGAGTATGGATGCTAGGCGACAAATATATAACACATATACTTACATAGAAAACATCCATGACTGAAATATGTATTCAACACACAAAGTTATACCTACCCTCACCGGGTTTCGAACTCGGGACCATCAGCTTAGCAGTCCTTTTCTGTTTTTTTTCAATATCTCAAAAACCATGACATTTTAATTAAGATCAAATTCACTTAATAGAACCGTTTTTCCCCCGAAGGGTAAAAAACGGATATTTAGGTTCCTGCCGAAGCTTGAACCACTAATGAGATTAACACCTTCATAACTCGGCCCTAATCGAGTGAATTCCTCGATTAGTAGCGCCATCTGGCGCGCCAGTCAAGTACTAGTGTCGCCCGGTTACCAGCGCTCGGCTGCTTTTTCCTCAGTACCTTTAGCCGGCAAGGCCCTTAAGGGTGGTTCAAGCTTCGGCAGGAACCTAAATATCCGTTTTTACCCTTCGGGGGAAAAACGGTTCTATTTAGGTGTCCGTGCCTTCGCTTGAACCACTAATGAGACGTGTTTAAACCTCTGCCGGCGCTGGTTAGGGCGTACTGTGACTGATATACTTTATTTATACAGAAATGTCATAATAAGAAATAGGAAGGTATACTAAGGGATGTTTCAAAATTTAGCCACTAAGGTTTCATGAGTTGAAACTGACTCCACACAGCGCAGTACAGTTATCCATTATGACTCCATGATGGTGGTGAATCACTTAATTTATGTATAACATAAAACCGACAGGAAGCCAGTAGTTAGTAGATCGGTATTACAATATTTACGGAAATAAAACCTGTTATTTCAATAACATTTTTGTGAGAAAATATGTGTAGCAACCCAAACTTTGAAGAGCTTCCCCTTCATCAATGGTGTTACATCAACGTCGGCAAAATTTGTCTCACGTTTCCCTTACAACAGTCCCTAGTCAGAACAAGATCATATACATGTTTTTTGTCTTGTAAATTCACCAAGATACTAGTCTTCTTCTGCTTAAGATAACTATAATTATATCATGTAACTATAATACACAATTATATCATAGCACTGCCATGAGCATTATGACATTATGTTGAAATTTTTATTTTTCATGTAAATTGATTACTGTACCATAAGTAATGCGCCTATATTTATCTCCGAATATGCACATATTATTGTTAGTATACTGAGTAATAAGCAATATTGACATAGCTTAAACATTGTCTTACATAGCCCACTGCCAAATGTCAACATTTCCCATTGCATAATGTGTTATGAATTCTGTATATGAAATATACATTTGCCAAAACAATTGAAATGGACGCTTGAGTTGGAAGAAATTGCACGCTATCATATGTTAATTTGTATTGTATACCCACATCACGATAATGTATGCGTTACTGCTGGACTGGTAGCAAAACTGCAAATAAGATGATAATACATTTTCGGCTTCTGACTGAATTGACAATACCATGGCCATGATTAGCTAAGGATCCATATAATAAAAGGTAAGCTCCTACTCAAAGTCTTTACGAGAACGGAAACTATGCAAATTTTTCCTATTAAATTAAAATGGGTCAACTGAGCAAAAAGCTTTGGGATACAAGTGATTGAAACGAATCAATGATCTAATGAGTCACACATACTTAGGCGAAGATCAAATGAAGGCAATCATTTCTAATTAAATTGACTTTGATACTTCCATGAATATTGTGGCTTAAAGCCAGCAGATATTAAAAGATGGGCAATGGACTGTACTAAATATGAAGTAAAAAGTAATGCTGTACTACCGCATATGGAGCTAGTGGGCTTACCTGTGATGCGGCGACAGTTGCGGCGGCAGAGGCCTCTGCTATTTCTGGTTGCACGGATATAATTATGTTAGTATTTTACTGTTTTTGCTTTCTCTCGTATTTTTCACTTGGTGACACTGACTTGACTTGTAGTAGTTGACAAGACATGTGATTTTGATTGACAGGCCAGTAGCCGCACTAAACCCAATGAGGTAGTACAGCGGCATAAATAAAAAGGTTATATACTAAACACCCCCCACCGAAAGCACTATGTGGCTTTCTCATTAAATATAAGAAAAATAAAGAAATAAAGGAAACAGAATTTGCGCATTCTGAGGCGCGAGAAATAGAATCTAAGCAGTTCATGTAAAGAAAAGAGGGAATTTAGTAAGTATAGGGTAGAGGACACAGTTTATTAACAGGCCTCAGGAAAGAATTGTTGGCTTTAGAGCGCAGAGTAACCTTGCGCACAATGCCGTCTAAGCCGGGGTGAGTTTGTTGGACAATTGCAAGCGGCCAACTACAAGGAGAAACTCGATCGTCTTTGACCAACACTAAGTCTCCTACATTAATATTGGGAGGCGAGGTGAACCATTTTGACCTTTGTTGTAAGGTATTTAGATAGTCTTGGCTCCATTTCTTCCAAAACAGTTGGGAACAATTTTGCAAATATTGCCAACGTGATAGATGATTTACAGGTACAGACTGCAAATCATATTCTGGCACCGCTGTAAGACTCTTGCCTATCAGAAAGTGTCCAGGCGTTAAGACATTAAATTCACGGGGATTATCACTAGCCGGTAGTGCGCATAGTGGTCGTGAGTTCATAATGGCTTCAATCTTACAGAAAATTGTCGTGAGTTCCTCAAACGTCAAGGCTTTGTCGCCGACAGCCCGCACGAGATGATATTTCGCAATGCGCACGCAGCTCTCCCATAAACCACCCATATGAGCAGCACTAGGAGGATTGAACTGCCAATTAATCAAGCGCTGAGCACAGCCGTTCAAAATATCATTTTGGTTGCCCTTGTCAGACATAAATTTCTGAACATCGGCAAGATGTTTGCTAGTTGCTGTGAAATTCGTTCCACAGTCGGAATAAAAGCACGCCGAGAGGCCGCGTCGAGACACAAATCGATCTAGAGTAGCCAAAAAGCAATCAGCAGATAGAGATGACAGCGTTTCCAAATGCACGGCTTTAGTTGAAAAGCAAACGAAGACCGCTAAATAAGCCTTCTCTATCTTCGCGTTGCGCCGTAAACTTTCCTTTATGTAGAAAGGTCCGGCCAGGTCTACACCTACATGCTCGAACACTTTATTTGGCAACAGCCGAGTTGATGGAAGATCACCCATTTTAGGCTGAAGCAGAGTTGGCTTACATTTAAAGCAGTTTTTGCACTTTCCGTGAATTGATCGAATAAGGCTACGAGCAGACAAGATCCAATATCTCTGGTTAAGAATATTTTGTAAATTCTGCGGACCCGTGTGCAAATATATTTTATGAAAATATTCAACCAAGAGCTTCGTAAATCTACTTTGCTTCGGCAATAATAAAGGATGCTTCGCATTATATGGTAGGTCAGAGTGCGGGATACGACCCCCCACCCTGAGGAAGCCACGATCGTCAAGGAAGGGTGCAAGCTTCCTTAACGAAGGGATGTACGTGATACCCCTTTTCAAAGAGTCGATTTGCTCTTTGAAGTAAGCGGCTTGTACTAATTTAATCAAGCTATCATGGGCTTGATTCAAGTCTTTAGTCGTTAAGACTTGGTTACAAATAGCAACGTCACCGCGGGATCGTCGCAGTAAACTCAAGATCCAGGCGATGCTCCTTTGCATTCTAGAATAAGAAGAGAACTGATTGCATACGCGATCAACAAATTCCAGTTTGTCTTCTTCTCCCGTTTGTTGGGATAGCAAATTAAACGTATTTGTGTTTGATTTCATCTCTGGGATTTGTATTTCGTTTTTGTTTACGAACGGAGACACAGGCCAATTCTCACGATCGCCATACATCCAGGCGGGCCCTTCAAACCACTGAGAGCTATCAGCCACGAACTGCGACGGAGAAATACCTCGGGAGGCGACGTCTGCCATATTGTTTTCGCTATTCACATGACACCACGCGTGAGGAGGTATGGACTCTGTAATTTGCGTAACACGGTTACACACAAATGTTTTTAACTTATAAGCGTCAGTTTGTAGCCACGTCAAGACAATAGACGAATCTGTCAAAGCTGTGATTTTAGTCACATTAACCCGAGTTAAACTCTCACAGGCATACTTCATAAGTTTTGCAAGAAGAGCTGCAGCCATAAGTTCCATCTTCGGGATAGTTTGAACTTTGACAGGTGCCACCTTTGTCCTTGCCATTAGCAATCTGCACTTAACGTCTGACTGATGTCGTGATATGACATAAATGCAGGCAGCGTACCCTCGAGAAGACGCGTCGCTGAATCCAACTAGTTCGCATTCCGTTACATTTGGAAGCAAGATATGACGCTGAATTTGCAACTCGGATAGTCGGGGTAGGTCTTCAATAAACGCCAACCATTGTTCACATACATCTTGAGGAAGTGGATCATCCCAGCCGAGACCCACCTTCCAAAGGTCCTGAAGAATGCTTTTTGCAACAAATGTGCATGGAGCAATGTATCCAACTGGATCATAAATCGACGCAAGTGTTTTCAATACAGAGCGCTTAGTATTGACGGTATCCTTCTTATTCATAGAAAAGCTGAACGAATCAAACACCGGAGACCATTTCAAGCCTAAAAGCTTTATCGAAACGTCATCTCTGTCCTTCTGGAAAGTGACAGTAGTTTCACGGTGCTCAGCAGGAACGCGCTCAAATAATTGTTCACAGTTGCTAGACCACTTCTTAAGTACGAGTCCTCCGCACTGTAGCATATTAATCAATTCGTCCTGTAATGCACATGCTTGAGAAAAGGTCGCGCATGACCACAGGATGTCATCCATGTAGATGCCTTGACGTACAACTTCAGCAGCGGAAGGGAAACGTTCGCCTTCATCACTGGCTAATTGTAGCAAAGTGCGTATGGCTAGAAATGGACTTGAACTTACGCCATATGTAATTGTTTTTAATTCATATACTTTTATCGGCTCATCGACGGACGATCGATATAAAATGTGTTGATATTTTCGATCAGACTCGCGCACAAGAATTGCGCGATACATTTTGCAAATATCACTTGCAAAACAGTATTCGAATAATCGAAAATTTGTTATAATGGCACCTATATCACGGTATAGGGTTGGACCCGTCAGCTGGGTGTCATTAAGAGAGACGTTTGTAGACGTTTTCGCACTAGCATCAAAGACGACGCGGAGAGGTGTAGAAGTGCTGCTTGGCCTTAAAATGCTGTGATGAGGTATGAGATATTTACTCGGCTCGCGTCCAGTGTACAATTCCATGTGATCCAGTTTTTCATACTCCAGCATGAAATCATTGTAGGCTTGTTGCAGCACTGGAGAGCACGCAAGTTTGCGCTCCGTTGCCAGCAGTCGACGCTCTGCAGCAGCACGAGAGTCTCCGAGTATTGGCGCATCAGGAACAAACGGCAGCGGCACGATATACCTCCCCCCCTCATCACGGGAGTGATCACGCACGTAGATATCTTCAGCTAGTTGATCTTGAGGGCTGAGCACAGGTTTGCACGGCAATTCCTCTACTTCCCAAAAGTCACGCAGCGTTTTGTCCAAAGTCTTCTCTAAAGAAATCGTCAAATGGAAACTCTCCGTTTGTTGTTCGGTGTCGTTGTACAATCTTCCGCTAACGACAAAACCAAAAATTGTTTCAATCACTTTGGGAATGTTCGGTTTGACTGTAGTAGGCTTGTCCATAATCAACTCTGATACGACGCCATTATCCAGTAGAATATCCACAGATGACTTCTCGAAAAACAAAGGATCAGCTAATTCAAAGTCCTTATATTCTTCCACAACTTCTAGTGGAAACGAAACATTTGGCATTTCAGATGACACCTTCTCTACGACGACCATCTCTACCTGGAAACTCGGAACGTCCGATTTACACGGCTGCAAGTCGCATGTCACCATGCCAAAGTTTTTGACAAGTTCACCTCCTAGTCCTGACACAGTGTAAGGACATTTATTGCGAGGTAGGCCCAAACGTTGAGCGCAATTTAATGTAATAAATGAGCTTTGAGCTCCAGTATCTAGAACAGCACGGCAGTTCTGATGTTGACCAGTGACGTCAACAACTAGAGTCCTCGTAGTCCCCAACACTACACCGTAGGAACCTGAATGTTCACTCACGGAATGAAGATTCTCAGTTCCAGTTGGAGCGGGCGTCACACTCACGGAGCGCGGCGGCGTAGACCCCGCTGCATGCACGGCAGCGCGGGGCGTCTGCAGAGTCGGCACGGCCGGCGCCTGCAGAACACTTGCATCCCGATGTAGCAAATAATGATGAGGCTGAGAGCAAACTCCACAAGTCATGTTGCTCTTACAACTTGACGCTTCGTGACCACTTTTCAAACAGTTGCTGCATAGCTTCAAGGCGTTGACACGGTCAATCCTATCTTGAAGTGACAGTTTACGAAACTGTTCACAACGATAAATCAGGTGATTTGAGTTGCAATGCAGGCAAGTCATAAGTTTGTTATGGTTCGAATTATTTTGAGTATCATTACGAGAGACAGCTAATCCAACCTTTTGCGAAGACGAGGTCGCGTTCGAATATTTATAACTGGCAGGCCTATTATTTTGTTGTGTAAAGTTGACAGATGACTTCACTTTGACTTGTTGATTGTTTGTAGTCCGGGAGCTAGTACCAGAAAATATATGTTCCAATACTTTAATTTGTTTGTTCACAAATTTGATTAATTCCGCGAAAGTAGGTAATTTAGTTTGATCACGACTTTCTTCAAACAACTTCCGAGTATGACCGTCTAGTCCGCGAAGTGCCAGATGACAAAACAGATAGTCATCCAAGTTCTCAATCTGCAAGGCGTGAATCGCTTTCAAAGAATGATCGAAAGTTTCCACAAAAGACGTTAAATTCGCGGCACTGTCTTTTGTCAAAGGAGTAAAGTTCAGCATTTTATCAAGATACTTGCCGGTCAACGCTCTGACATCTTGGTACTTATCAAGCAAACTTTGCCAGACTAATGGATAGTTATAAGACGTGATCGGAAGACTCTTGACTATATTCAGTGCTGGGCCTTTGACACAAGACAGCAGATAATGAAATTTATCTATGTTCTCGAACTTGCGATTGTGAACCAAGGACACAAAAGTATCATGAAATGTGGCCCAATTCTCTACCTGACCATCAAATTCGAATAAAGTCAGCTTCGGTAAAAGCGGTCTAGCTAAACAGTCATCCTTCGTTTCAGTGAAATTTCGTGTTGGCTCCTGGACTATGCGGTTGCAGTTTAAAGCTACCTTTTTACATGCGAAATACAACTCGTCGAAACTGTCTAACGAGCTGGTTGAAGGTTTAGCTTTGGGGTTAGCTTGCATTTCCAGCGTGATAATCTCCATGACGATTTTTTCGAAATCGCAACGTGCGTCGTCAAGTTCTGCAAACTGGATCATGTAATTTTGAACCGAGTCGAGACTATCCAATTTCACCGTTTTGGATACATCATAGGCCTTTTGTATTTTGTTAAATAAATATTCTTTTTTGAGTGTCAATGTATTTATTTTCAATAACAATTGCACCTCGCCTTCCGCCATTGTTTTGTCACGGACAAAATATATGACAAATTGGATGCAAAATTGAATTGAATAACGTAAACCACGTAAATATAGGAAAACACAGGGTTAATATGCGAATACGATCCGCAAGGGAAAGAAACCTAGTTAGCCTATATAAGACAGGGGTTTTTGGGGAAAATAATTTTAGAAAAGGTTCAAAATTTTGGGAAAATTTAAAATCCGGCTCGAAGGACCAGAAAATGTGGCTTAAAGCCAGCAGATATTAAAAGATGGGCAATGGACTGTACTAAATATGAAGTAAAAAGTAATGCTGTACTACCGCATATGGAGCTAGTGGGCTTACCTGTGATGCGGCGACAGTTGCGGCGGCAGAGGCCTCTGCTATTTCTGGTTGCACGGATATAATTATGTTAGTATTTTACTGTTTTTGCTTTCTCTCGTATTTTTCACTTGGTGACACTGACTTGACTTGTAGTAGTTGACAAGACATGTGATTTTGATTGACAGGCCAGTAGCCGCACTAAACCCAATGAGGTAGTACAGCGGCATAAATAAAAAGGTTATATACTAAACAAATATACATGAATGTTAATGCGGGAATCCTCTCTACACTGTACGCGTCAACTTTATTTAGTCTTTTACTATGTCTAGCTAGTATGTTTTTTTTTTTTTCGATATTTGAAATATTTAATTTGTGTTTGAATAATTATGAATATGTGATGCATATATTTTTAGGCTTATCATTTTTATGACTTATGTGCTGATTAGCCGAATTTATAAAGGCAAAATCGTACGATTCATGAGCTAGTAATTCTAAAACATTACGACTTATGGCTCTTTAGTCCATTTCGATATTCTAATAAGAATGTAAGACGACAGATAACTCTTCAAATAAGGGTTAATGATGTACGATTACCCATTTATAATTAAAATTCAGTCATCAGCTTAAGATAGTAAATAGTTTTCTTTTCAGAACTTTCGTAATTTATCACCAAATTGCAAAGAAATATACTCTATATTGCTCTTTTGTGCGAATAATATAAATGTCTCACGTTCTTTATAAACTGATGTATACACATAAACATACGGGTTAATATTTACTGTATTCTTGCTTATTTCCCAAAATCCATATGCAGCGGGACTTCCTACCTGATTCTACAATTATACCGAGATGACAATTATTTATTTATCGTATGGCATATAATTAGAATTTTCTTAAAAGTCGTACGTGCGCACGGCTGTAGCATGTAGCGCCACGGACGATGATAATGGTATTTACACTTGCCTGTCATTCGAGACCAATAGGTCAAAATATCGTAGCTATAAGTACTGCGTACCTTAAGCGCTGAGCTTTTATTTTTCATTTAGGTTTAAAGACCTTACTTCCGATAAATATAGTTCATCAATATCTATTTAAACGGCAATAATTTTAAGTTTTCTGTTACCACTAGAAACCCATTTTGTCTAGAATCTGCGCTCCCCTTTATGTGTCCTAACAAATTCTTGTATGTCAGGTATATTAGGAGTCCGAAGTCTTCTAAATTAAGTCATAAGCACAGTAATGTTATAAACATCATATTTCTAGTTCCTTATACTAAATTCAATTGGGACTGGGACTCGTCCTCTGACCTTACGAACCGTTTTTGAATAAGTTGTGGCGTCTCCTCTGTTACTGACAAATAGTCGCGCCGCAAAATTCTAATAAATGGCGCTTAGTAAGCAACTGCGGAAATGTGTATCGATCCTACAACGCGCTAATGGAGTTCCAAAAGTTAATTGTAAATACACAACTTCTGTTAATCTCTCTAGGCCCCAGAAACCTATTCAGAAAACATTTGTCAAATGAAATAAACGGGAACTTTCTGTTAGTAATACCGCAGTAGCGGGTGATAATTTTAGGATGCGAGCGCCTCTTTATTTGTAAGAGGAAACTGTGGTCTAAAATAGAAAGAGATTCATCCTTCAATTTCCGTTTAATTTATTATTTCAGAAACAGGCCTCCACATTCAGTGACTACTTTTCAACATTTTATCCATAAGAGTGCCTTAGCAAATTGTTAAAATCGGCTTCTCTCGGAAAATGTATTGCCCTATTGGTTTTAATGAGCTTAAAGTGTTTTCGATATATCATACTCATACAACAAATAAGCACTTTGAATACAATTTACCTACACGGTTTCTTGCTTTGTTTTGTGTAGTTGTTTAAGTTTAGGACCAATTTCATTTACTTCGATCAAGAGATGTAAGCCATAGTTCTTCGCTGTAAATAGTTTGAGAATATTGTTCGGTCGTATCTTAAATCTAATTCGTTAGTTATTTATAGAAACATAGGATTCGTAACATTACGCCATCGAACTGGCCAACCGACAAATCCTTTTACGACGAGTCCGTCCTGAGTAACAATGCAACAAGGCATACTAAAATGCTACTGTACTAAATAACATATACTTTAAGTCATTTTGCCAAACTATCTACAAAATATCGTATATATTTGGGAGTCAGATTTCCGGTACGAGTTTGTTGTCTTTGTAATTAACCTCTTCAAGGATTGTCTGTAACCTTGGTCTAGTTAACGTTAGTAATAATGCATGATTGAGTATTCTAACCGTTGGTCGATTAACGGCAGTTTGAGGTCAATTTGTAGTACATATATGTATATATCGTACTTAGAAAACTTTCCGAGCTGTAGCTTTTTATTTCTAAATGAATTGGTTCAGAAGTCTCTACTGGGTCGATTGTTACAGAAGTAATACTTTTGTCAATTCGGTATACTGAACAACATATACTGGAACATTATCCGCCATTAGTCCGACTGGATGTTTCAGCCGGACAGCTATAAGTTTGCTGAAATACAGACGAATATCCAGGTTTCACAGAGTAATGAGCCTAGTACAAGAATTTTCCTTTGCGGTAAGTTATTTTGTAGCTAATAGTCAACATTTTCTAAGTACCTGAGTGGTTCTTCTGCATTTCTAAAGTCCGTATCAAGACCCAAGACCATGCGTCAATTATTGACGCCCGTGAGTTGATGAGACTAGAGCTCTAATCATTCATTTAAAAGAATCTGCACTCTAGGAATAGCGTAAAACAGTGGCATAAATCAATGGATTTTCTTTTTCCCATTGGTATCCTCGCCGCCCCCTCTCCCTTTCTGATTGGGCAAGAAGGGCTTTGTAATATAAAGTGGTTTTTCATTCTGTTTAGCATCACTATTATGTATATTTCTTAATTCGCTTAGTATCTGGCAACAAAGTGCTAGTTAATTGCTACCGAAGCTCCACCCACACGTTTTTAGATGTGGAAGTGAATTTTCACAACGTCAAACCTGCTAATAAACCTCTATCATGACGAGCATTCTAAAAGTTGGCATGACAAATTAGGTTGGCAATAACGGCGTTGCTTTACAGTAATTGGATCACACATTCGTCATCATTATGGCCGTTCAGATATTCACGAGTGAGAGAAATTTGGACATTCCTCACAATCATTCATCTGTTGGTCAGGTGACCACGCTGATTATGTATTAGCTAATTAGGCAACTGAGACGACGCCGATGTCGTTCACTTTACCTGTCTAAAACGACCCCACTTATGGGAACCCATCACGTGATGATTTTTGTATAATAAGACAATGACTAAACTGTGTAATTGTGTATGTCTCAGGTTAACACGTACGCTGTGGTTCTGATTCGAAAGACCTTCTACGAAGTACATATGTTTAGAAATACCTTATACAAAGTATGTTTATTTAAGCGTTGTGCTAATTACCGCAAAGTAGATGTTAAAGCGACATAATCTCATTGAGATTCGAGTACAAATACAACATTTTGCCTCGTGATCATAACGCTCGTCTCATGACACGAAAGGTGAATTAGTGCATAGCAATAGGTTCTCACAGGATGTCGTAAATCATCGCATAGGGCAACGAAATCCAAATTCCAAGTCGCTGCAAAGTTTAATCTTTTACGGGGCGACGCTTGTCAATTTATATGACAGTGTACTTTTTTGCACAGCACAACTTTACTCATGTTGTCTCTAATGACGAATCATGTCTGCACAATGAATGATCTCCTTTATCATATCACGAGGCGATGCCCTATCGGATCGTGGGCCCTATCTTTTCATAGGCCAGGTTATCTATGGGACCTCATCTGTCGTTTCAAGACATCTCTTGTGTCCTGTCACCTCACGAGGCGAAGCTATGACTTTTCAAGGGACGAATCTATGTCGTCTCACGGGACGTCGCTCTGTCTCGTCTTACGTGAGCGTGGCATTTGTCCCTTATATTCTTTATGACGGTGCATAGGATTACACTGCGTCCCATCGCTGACAATTTTCTTCATCGTCTCCATGCCACCACACAGGAACAACCCTGTCGTCTCGCGGGACAATGCAATGTCGTCTCATTGGTTGACGCCTGTCGTGTCACGGCACGACGCCATGTCGTTTAACGGGACGACGCCTGTCGTGTCACGGCACGACGCCATGTCGTTTAACGGGACGACACCTGTCGTCTCACGGGACGACGCTTGTCGTCTCACGGGACGACGCTTGTCGTCTCACGGGACTACGCCATGTCATCTCACTGGACGACGTCATGTCGTCTCACGGGACGACGTCTTTCGTCTCGGGACGATGTCTGTTGTCTCACGGGACGACATCTGTCGTCTCACAGGACAACGTCTATCGTCTTACGGGACGACATCTTTCGTCTCACGGGACGACCTCCGTCGTCTCACGGGACGACGTCTGTCGTCTCACGGGACGACGTCTGTCGTCTCACAGGACGACGTCTGTCGTCTCACGGGACGACGTCTGTCGTCTCACGGGACGACGCCATGTCAGTCTCACGTGAGTGAGGCATATGTATCCGCGTACTTATGACGGTGCCTATAGGAGGTCACTGCGTCTCGTCGCTGGGCCAAAGGCACCGAGCGGAATATCACGAAGTTAGAAGTAATCATAATCTTTTCGATGTTTTAAATTTCTCGAACTTTTTAAGACTTGCTTTTGTAAACGTGTTGCTCGGCCGAGTTACAAAAGCGTACTGAGGAAAAAGCAGCCGAGCGCTGGTAACCGGGCGACACTAGTACTTGACTGGCGCGCCAGATGGCGCTACTAGTCGAGGAATTCACTCGATTAGGGCCGAGTTATGAAGGTGTTAATCTCATTAGTGGTTCAAGCGAAGGCACGGACACCTAAATATGATAGCTGATGAGATGTTCTATGACCCCTTTTCGTTTTGGCGTTGGTTGTAGGGACACCCGGTACATTTTATGATTTTACTTTGACAATAATCCATACTAATATTATAAATGGGAAAGTGTGTGTGTCTGTTTGTTTGTCCATCTTTCACGGCAAAACGGAGCGACGAATTGACGTGATCTTTTAGGTGGAGATAGTTGAAGGGATGGAGAGTAATATAGGCTACTTTTTGTCTCTTTGTAACGCGAGCGAAGAGTCGGTTATTTTTGGTTCGAAGTTAGGACTTCCAGCACGTATCCACTAACTCATCTACTCTTTATACTCTCTTTGTGAAACTTGGTACAGAGAGGGTCAAGAAACACATTAGGAGTATCGCCAAGAGACAAGGTCAGGGCGACACTGTTACGATATCTTTGCTACTCTATTGGTATTGCAAGTCTGTAATCTTTACACACACTTAAAAAACGTAGGGGGTAGGGCATAGCGAATGATATTCCGCTTTGTATGGTAGGACACAGCACAGCGGATATCATCTCGCTCGAATCTAGAGCAGAGCCCAATCGGGGTAGTACCTTACAGAAGACCGCAGCCAAATAGCACTAGACCCTACTCATAGTGTTGTGTTTCTGCCGGTGAGTAAGGCTGCCAGAGCTCAACGAGGGTGCGGTGTGCTGATGACGGGAGGACTTACGGAACTGACTTATTTCGTCTATTGTCCTTTGAGTCGTCGGCAACCCGAACCCTCATTGGAACTTGTGCACTCCTTTTTCCTGTGTATTTAACACAGCAAAAGGGAGGGTGATTCTCCGAGACCCTAATTTTCAATGTCTGGAGGCTTATTTCACTGAAAACTTTAGTTTAAAATCCTGTTTTTTTTTCAGAGATACTTTATATCTCTAGTCGACTGGGACATCGATTAGCTTTAGTATAAGGTCATTGTAATTTTTTATATTAAAAAAATATATCCGTTATTCTTACTACTCTGTCGTGTCCGTTCTCCATTTTTCTCTAAACATGTGATGATAACTTCAATTCAGTTAACTTAACGAATATTTTGATTGAGTACATGGATACATTATTAGTTACTACATTACTAAAATTTAACAAGTATTTTTTTATCTATAATTTTGTATTTAAAATTTAGGAAATAAGAGATGTCCGCGACAATATTCTTATTTCTCTGGTGCGGGTTTTATTCGCCTGTATCGTAAACGTATTGAAGATTGTAGACAAACTGCCCCCCCGCGGGGAATAATCAGCCGCGCTCGGAACGTGGTACGAGATGGAAGTTTCGGCTGTTGCACGTGGCTCCGGAATTACGAAGGTAAATATCTTATTCCTCTGTCCGTGGTTCAGGTATCATTCTTATTACTCTGTTCGATTTTTTGGGATTTGTGTAACTTTTAAAAATGTACTTTATTGCTTAATTAATTGCTTTACGTACTATCTATTCATATTATTAACGACAGCCGCGTTGTATATACACATTATGAATCATTGGTTTTTTTTTCGATAATTTCTTATTCCTCTGTCCCTTATTCCTATGGATTTTGGACAATGGAATAAGAATTTTCTAAATTTTTCTTGTTTTTCTTAACTGACTTTCAAAAAGAAGAGTAGTTATCAAGTGATTTCCTATATTTTAAAGTACCTTAATAAAAAAAACTTAGATCTTTTTAAAAATATTAATAAAAAAATTTAGATCTTTTTAGCACCTAGTGCATTTACAGTCTGAATGTTATTAATAAAAATAAATATAAAAATATTCTAGAATACTTTTTTGATAGTTTTGTGAACAAAAGTACAATATATAATTTATAAATATACGGTTTTTTAACATTTTTGTTAACCTATCCTGACTTATCTTATTCCTCTGGGCCTAAATTTCTTATTCCTCTGGACCAAAAAGTTAAAATGAATTTATTTTAAGAATGAGTTCACAAAAATATGGGCCAAAACCATAGTTATGTCTAAAAATAAATCTATTTTCACAAGAGTATGTCCTTATTGGTCAAATTTCAAAAATAAAAAAGGACAGAGGAATAAGACAAAAATCGCTGTCTCGTAGAATGACCCGGGAATGTACAAGTTTCTAATGGGGTGGCAACGCGCATGTGACACTCTTTGAGTTGCAGGGGTCCATAGGTTATGGTGACCGCTTTCCATCAGGCGGGCCGTACGCTTGTTTGCCACCGATGTAGTATTAAAAAAAGTGTAAAATGCAAAATCTACCTTGAAAAGGGTCCTTATGCCAGTTGAGGGTAAATTAAAACATTACACGACCAAATAAGAAAGTTAAAGACTGCTCGGTTGTTCAGTTACATATCCGCTTGGTTTTGTATTTGGTTGGTTAACCGACAAATTTTGTAAGTACCCGACAATGTGCAAATTATTTGTTTACGTTCTTATAAATACCTAAAAGTACAGATGTTGATATTCATTTATAAAGATTGTGAAGGGAAATTGAATAAAAATACCTTCTAATATACATCGTGGGCTTGAATAACCCGAAAGATTTTAACCATACGTTTTTGATGTAAAAACAAGGAAAAAAATATCACATGACTTTTGTGATCTTTGGAGAAATTGAAATTGTTGTTTTGGAGTTTTACTCATATTTTTTTAAGAGTAAATGGATTTCTGGAAAAATCTTTTTTTTTAACCCCCGACGCAAAAACGACGGGGTGTTATAAGTTTGACGTGTCTGTCTATCTGTCTGTTTGTTTGTCTCTCTGTCTGTCTGTGGCATCGTAGCTCCCGAACGGGTGAACCGATAAAGATTTCGTTTTTTTTTTGTTTGAAAGCTGAGTCAGTCGGGAGTGTTCTTAGCCATCTTTCATGAAATCAGTGGTGTTTCGGGTGTCCATGGGCGGCGGTGATCGCTTACCATCAGACGACCTGTCTGCTCGTTTGCCTTCTATCCCATAAAAAAAAAAAAATACGGTCTACTATGTCGCAGTCGGGGGTTTTTTCAAAATTTTAATTTTGTGGTTAGGTTATTATAATATTCCTGACATTATCGTATTCTACTCTTTTTTTAGATTATGAATTTTAAGACTGTCTGTTGATGGCATAAGACAGTGTTTGTTGACATAATGTTCTACCTAAGTACTTACTTTATGTACCTATCCAAAGCTATGAATGCAACTTTAATGACTCATTATTAATGTTGGATGTGCTTTTAGGAAAGGAGGGGGAGGTAAGGATGGGGGGGAGGGACTTTACCAAGAGTGATTAACTACCCTCTACAATATTCACCAAGGTGATACGGCTAAGTTTACTAATGGGTGTGCAGGTATATTATTGTGTGGCTTTCCATGACGATAGGATCCTCGCTCTGTGCTTTATCAGAATTACAGTGGGACGTTTGGCTGAATAGGACCTTAAAACGAAAAAGAGGGAAAATGAAATTGATACCTACTTAAAATATCTTTCTGTAAAAATAAAACATTAGTTATTTGTTTTACAAGGGGGCAAAGTAGTTGTTTAACCGCACGTGCCAATATTGATACCCGAGCATGCGAAAGATTCAAATATTTAACCACGAGTGTAGCGAGTGGTTCAAAAAGTGTAATCTTGAGCGTTGCGAGGGTTTCAAGGCACGAAGGTTAAATAAACTTTGCCACCGAGTGAAACACAACCTAAATCAAATTCATCAATTTATTCAATATTTATGATTCAAAATCATCATTTTATAGGTAAATTATACCAGCCAGCTTAAGACATTAAGTTCAAATTTGTATGAAATTACTTTGCACTCTTGTGGATAAAATGCAATTCTGCTATTTGTTTTCGAATAGCAAAGTAAGCCGTTACCAGTTGGAGCGGTGAAATAGTTATTTGTTTTACAAGGGGGCAAAGTTGTTGTTTAACCGCACGTGCCAATATTGATACCCGAGCAAGCGAAAGATTCCAAAAAGTGGAATCTTGAGCGTTGCGAGGGTTTCAAGGCACGAAGGTTAAACAAACTTTGCCGCCGAGTGAGTGAGTTTTCACCACACCAACACGAACAAAATATTGACTATAAAACATGAAACTAAATCAAATCTATCAATGTAATCAATATTTATGATTCAAAATCATCATCTACACGTAAATTATACCAGCCGGCTCAAGACATCAAGTTAAAATTTGTATGAAATTACTTTGCACTCTTGTGGATAAAATGCAGTTTTGCTATCTGTTTTCGAATAGCAAAGTAAGCCTTTACCAGTTGGTGTGGTGAAAAATAATATAAACTATTTTAAAAAGCCCAGCCTCTGAAAAGTCGCTCAACCTACTCTTTCATACATTATAAAGTTGACATTCTTTGGTTCTACCGGAATCACGAAAAAGGTAACTTTTTAAACTGGAAACCCTTGCACTTAAAGATGTACCCTCTATCAAAGAGTATATAATAATAGAAGATACAACTAGAAGAAGATGTTGCAACTAGCAATTGCCGCTTTAATGTACAGCCATAGTATGGTTCGACCAAACGATGGAACGCTGCGGGTGCGATCTGGTGTACGACACTTTTCCTTTTTTCTATTCAATTAATTTAGTGTGTTCTGTTTGTTATTACTCTTTTATATATATATTTTTAGATCACAGTCTGTTGTTTATTTTTGTAACGTTTTCACTTTTATCTATTCTTTTTAACTGTTTGACCACTTTTCTTGTATATGTTTTGCATTTCTTCTGTGTTACTCTCCGTGAATCTTTCTCACTTGATGGTCTCATCGGAAGATCAGCGCTGGAAGTCACCAGCAACACGCTGAGGTGAGGCCATTTCGTGGCACTTCATTCCTTTCTGTCTTGTTGTTATTATGTGTATTTTGTCTTCCTGTGTTCACGAATAAATGTTTATTCTATTCTATTCTATTTTATATGGTCGTCGTCTAGCGAAATTATTAGACATGTACAGATTTAGTGCGAAAACTTCCTTCGTATTTTCCGAGAAACGTTTATTTGTCATGCTAGTTCAGTCAACGTCAGTACATCTTATACCGAGACTGACTGAAATAGCATGACACGTTCGTACCTTTCCGTAACGATACGAAGGCAAATCTTTTCGCACTACATCTGATTCTGTAAGGCATATTTTTTTTTTTTTTTTTTTTTATTATAAACTGGCCAGTGATTGACCTTAGTCGCACCTGATGGAAAGTGACGACAAGGCCGAGGTTGTAGCTCACTGGTTTTTTCAAAGAACAAGAAGTTTTTAACCCATAAATTGCTAAGGCCCACTTGCATCAACCATTTAACTGGGTTAGTGGGCTGTCATCTGTCAAATTCCATAAAAAAGAGCGGGTTAACCCGAGGGTTCATTTTTCTTTGGTGCAAGTGGCCCTAAGAGTAGTAATGAAACTCGAGAAGTTCCATGTGCTATTCCTACCTCTTTTAAGAATACAAGCGTGAGTGTATGTACGTATAAAATTGACTTAAGTATATATGTAGGTATGTACTAGTTATTTCCACTGGTGATATCAATTTTACACATTTTTATTTTGTCTTTGATTTTTTTTTGTCTGAGACTGGGACCCTTTGCCTCATCATATATTATAAGTTAACGATAGTTCTTAAGTTAAGTTAATAAGTTTAAGTTTGATTTGTTTGTTATTCTTACTTTTAAACTGTATAATGTATTGTATACTTAGTATTAAGATGTGGCAATAATAGTTATTTGTTATACAAGGGGGCAAAGTTGTATGTTATACAAGGGGGAAAAGTTGTATTTTAACGCCGAGTGTGGAATTGAAAAACGAGCAAGTGTAAGTGCGTTTTTACCCGCTGGTATTAAAGGACAAAACACGTGTTTCCGAACTAGTGAGGGGAAAACTTTTTTTTTGTCACCAACAGGGTTCGGACTCTCCCGGTCGAGCGATTTCGGCATGCTACTCGCATATGCTACGTAGCATATTGTTAGGGTTGGTACACCTTTACGTCCTTTTTCGTCCGCGAAAGCACAGTATAATAAAGAGTACTATCGTACAATATGGCCACTTCCGCTCCCCGCTGAAAGCGCCGCCCACCCCCTCTCGGTTACCTCACAGTTACCGCCTGTCAAAAACGCGAACAGTCAACCTGTCATATCTCACTCATACAAGCATGGTACGCGTTCACCTACACGAGCTTAGAATGTGTGCTAGGAACGCGCCTCTTTCATATGATTGATCGCCAGTGTCCGAGATGTGGCGAAAGGGATAGTACCATGCATTGGAAAAGGTCAACACGATGTAGATTGTCGAGGTGTTTTTAATTTAATTACTTTTTTTCTAAGGTACTGGCAGAATACCAGCGATGTGGCTTGCCACATCACAACGCTGAGCCAGCGCCTTTTGTACCACGACACATGTTTATTTATAATTTTGTTTCTTTTTTCTTTGGTTAGTTAAGTTAAGCGGTGTACTCACATTTCTTTTTGCCTGTTTATTATGTAAGCCTTTATATGTTGTGTTGTGGATACGAATAAAGTTATTTATCTATCTATATCAAACTACGGTTTTCTAAAAGTGTCCTTTCTGACCGTACTATTACTTATTCTCTGCCACCAGACACCTCATGAAAGATGTGTACGGAAGAAAGTAGGCCTCTTATTTAATATTGAACGGGGACTTAAGTTTTTTGCCGCGAGTTTAAGAGATATATGTCTGTGGAGCCGGAATTAGAGTGGTCTAGTCAACTGGAATATTAATGAGGTTGGGATTTCGCTTTTAAAAGAAAAATCTGCTTATCTTTAACCCCTGACGCAAAAACGACGGGGCGTTATAAGTCTGACATGTTTGTCTGTCTGTGTGTGTGTGTGTCTGTCTGTATCATCGTAGCTCTCGAACGGATGAACCGATTTAGATTTCTTTTTTTTTTGTTTGAAAGCTGAATTAGTCGGGAGTGTTCTTAGCCATGTTTCATGAATCGTCGGGGATTTCTCAAAATTTTAATTTTGTGGTTAGGTTATTAAAGGTAATATAGTAAAGTAAGTAGTAACGCAACACACACTCACAGTACAAGTATATTCGCATCTCCTCCGTTCGTGTTCTCCGCCAAACTAAGTACTTATTAATTAATATCCCATTTCATCTGGCTTCAAGATGTGGGTTTTAATCAAAACTTGAATAGTCTTGCCGACATTTACACTCACAGAAAGATAGTTAATATTAACTGTTTCACTACGTCTGTTACATCTTGAATATACAAGTCATTACATACAGAACATTACATACATACAGAATTTTGCGTCGGGAGTTAAAAATGGAGCAGTTGATAAATAATCTCTCGCATCGGACACATCATCATCATCCTCCTTGCGTTATCCCGGCATTTGCCACGTCTCATAGGAGCCTGGGGTCCGCTTTGACAACTAATCCCAAGATTTGGCGTAGGCACTAGTTTTACGAAAGCGACTGCCATCTGACCTTCCAACCCAAAGGGTAACTAGACCTTATTGGAATTAGTCCGGTTTCCTTACGGTGTTTTCCTTCACCGAAATCGCATCGGACTTGCATCGGTAATAATGATAATGATAATCATTAAAATAATTATGCATTCAAGGGTCAATATTTTATGGGGGTTCCTTTAATATCACCATTCCAAATAATATTCAACTAAAGGTCATACATTCATATGCAAATTTTAAATGCTGTGTGACTTGCTCGTAAACCTCTCCGTTTATTTATATACAGTGTGTTTTTATTGACTACCAAAAATTTAAGTTAGACTTTACAATATAACATATTACAATGTCATAAAATATGCCTGTATAACTCGTCATTTGCTTAGCATAGCATCCAAATTAATTGTGGTCGACGCAGCATGTATTTTTCTTCCATAAGTATCTCTCTCAAAAAAAAAAACAATAATTTATTCAGCAAATAGGCCACAGGGGCACTTTTACACGTCACATGTATATGTAGATGTAAAGGACTTACATAAACTAAGTAAATACGCAGCCGGCTGGGTGAAGAACTTAGATATTAACCTGTAAAGCGACAAATAAATTCTGATTGATGCCATACGACTAAATAAATAAATATACATATTTAGAAAAGATTTAAAATTAAATTGAAATTATAATTTATACTACTAATTCTAAATTCTAACTAAAGTATAACTCTACTACAATTAATTAGAGATGTATAAGGTCTCTAAATGTCGAATTACAACTAAGAACTGCACTTAATATAAAAAGTACAAATACAACAAAGTCTAAAATTACTTTAGAGATGCAAATGACTCTAAATGTCACAACTAAAGATAAAATGTATACTTAATCTAATTCTCCTTAGAGATGTATAGGGTCTCTAAGAGTCAAAATCATATATTTAAAATATTGACTAAAAGAAAGGAAACAAGCGAGAACCGAACAAAGTGTCCTGATGTAATATAAATCAGAATTAAAGTTACTAATTAGGTATAATAGCCCCAGTAAGCTTAAACAGACCGGTCTTCACAGACAGCACCCGTTCACGAGTATGACGTGTATCTCAGCCATCGCCTCCCTCAACCTTCATTCGGGAAGGTGGCGATCCGATCAACGACGCCACCGGACTCTATCGGACGTCATCTTTTCATTCACTTGCATTCGTTTCATACTTATTATCTATCTCATCCACCATTCTCCGTTTTCCTCTCCCGCTTCCTCCTTCCACATTCATTATTAATACTTTGCTGGTAACATTACTTTTCACCCTGTATGTATATTAAAATGAAATACTCGGTCAGTGGGCGAATGCTATTTTGACCTTTTTAATCGTCCATTGGTTTTAATATGTTTGTTTTCATTGCTGGCTATCACGTAGGAATTATTGCTCGTGAAATTTTTATAAAGGTCGTATGATAGAAGGTTATGATTACAGTTTCGATTAATTGGTATAGTCATATCGATCTTTTGCTCCTGAATGTATATTTCTGTGTCCCTAGATAAGTTTTGATATGTATAGATATTTATTCTATGGACCTTGAGTCTGAAATAAATGATTTTTTTTTAATAGACGTGACTGTACATGGATTCCATTTAAATTTTCAGCTCATTGTTATTATGACTGATAAATTAATAACTATTACAGAACATTCCTACAGAGATTGACTAAGTGAACGATACATTTAAATATTGTAAGTACACCATACTTAAATGCATACTTGCATAGCAAATATCCATGGTAATAAACAACTTTGCCCCTCACTAGCTCGGAAACACGTGTTTAGTCCTTCAATACAGTAATTTGACCTTGAATAAAGTCAAATTTACTGCTTTAAAATTGATAAAAGTAGGTAAATCTAGTAATAAAAATGATTTACCACCTGTGGAACTACTGGAAGCAGTGATAAACGCATTTTTCGCGTTGTAGTTTCTTCGCTGTAGTGAGGGGAAAAATTTTGTGTTACACTCGGGTGCAAATGTATTTTACTACAACTTTGCCCCCTTGTATAACAAATAACTATTGTCCACACAACCGGCTGATGACAATTCCGTTTTTCTTCACCCTTTAAATTACCAAGAGTAGCACTGAAACTTAATCAATGCATGTGCTCTGCCGACCCCGTTTGGGAATACTGGCGTGATTCCGTATGTAGGTATCTATGTACATATATAAGTTTGTGCACGTTATACCTATCCACAGTTGTAATCAGCCTCCTGGATATCAATCTGGCAATTTCCATACCAGTAATTACCACTCGCAACTTCGAGCCCTTGAAGCCTATTCAGATTTATCTCTTTGTCAACAATTTAAACCAAACATAATTTAAATATAAGCAATAATACATTTTAGAAGCGAAAAATTTGTTTTGACACAATTCCTTTAAAATATTTTCCTCGTAAAAGCTCCGCAATAGAATATAAATGAAGTACCCAAATTTATTTTCACCATACCAACTGCTTTCTTTGCTATTCGAAAACAGATAGCAAAATTGTATTTTATCCACAAGGGGGCAAAGTAATTTCATACAAATTTTAACTCGATGTCTTAATCTGGCTGCTAGATTTTACCAATAAATGATGATTTTGAATGATAAATATTGAATAAATTAATGGATTTTATTTATTTTGATGTTTTATATAGTCAGTATTTTGTTCATGTTGGTGTGGTGAAAAATGTTGTGTTTCACTCGGTAGCAAAGTTTGTTTAACCTTTGTGCCTTGATACCCTCGCAACGCTCAAGATTCTACTTTTTGAACCAGTGCGGTTAAACAACTACTTTGCCCCCTTGTAAAACAAATAACTATTTTCAAGGAAGCATATTACGTATGCATGTAATATGGAGACTCTTACGCAGATCGACCGTCCTACGGTCAGCTCAAAAAGGCTTGTGTTGCAGGCACTCGGACAACGATATATTTGATTTACTAGGTACCGTTTAATTTATCAAATAGACCAATCAGCATCAATCATTAATCTTTAAAGTCGTGTCGAAACAAGATCATAACCATATATACATAATTACAATTACATATACAATTACATACTGCAGCATATATAATTATGCTGTATATTATACATATGCTGTATAGTATAATATATATAATCATTTATGGTTATTTAGTAGGTATTCCATTTCTCGTCATTGCGATATTTCCTGCACCTATTAAGCTCTTATAGATCTCTATCTTTAGCCCAAAGGTTAGCTGGTAGAGAATGCCTTCTGGCATTTAGTTCGCCTTTTGTACATTTTTTTACTGTGCAATAAAGTTTAAATAAATAAGTAATCAGAATCGGCCCCCGATATTTGCTTAACGACCTTAATTACAGTTTCTGCTAGTTGAGATACGTTCTGGATATTTGTTCGAAACTTTACACATTTCGGACGGAAACTTAATTTAAGAAATATCGAGATATCGTACACAGTACACACCAACTTGTATATTAAAGGCCAGCACTTCTAGGACAGCACGTCGCACTAACGTATCTATTCTACAACAGCTTAATGTCAAGACTCGCCTCTCTGCTATCTGCCGGGAGAGAATTATAGGCTTCTTTGGCCATTTGGCCAGACGAGAACCTGACGGCCTTGAGAAGGCGTTGATAGTCGGACCAGGGGAGGGCTATCGCAAAAGAGCCGGATTACCCACGCGCTGGTTCAGCACAATAATGAAGGTCACACGCGTTGGGCTCCAGGGAAGGCAAAAAGCCGGCCGGCGTGGAGAGCACTGCAACGTACATCGACTTATGGTGGTCACGATTCTCAGTCACGAGGTTTCGACGAAGAAGAAGAAGATATTAAAGGCGCCTAGCCTTATCAGAGATAACATACACTAGAGGAATTTCGTCGGGTACCACGGCGGGTAGTCTAGTGGTGAAGACGTTAGCCGCGTAAGCTGAAGACCCGGGACCGATTGCCGGCTCGGCAACCAGTGGGCCTTATTGTTTTTTCTTTCGTGTATGATATCTATTTCAATTTGTAACTTTTATATTATTTATTTCAATTTATTCAGCTAAATTAAACCCATAGGCACAGTTGATTTCTACGACACCCACGGCCACGGGAGGAAAGGGGCAAGCAACTCGTTACAGCAATATGACTATTTCGTTTTTTTTAAAAGTGCCACTGGGCCATTTTTGTCTAAGTTGTCCACATCACTTTTTTTGTAACATGGGTATTTTTTACGCGATTCATACTCAGAATTGCGATGTCTTTCGATCCTGATAGGAGAAAAAAAATGTCCCAAGATTTCCATAAATTTTTCAAACCTTTCATTCCCCATACAAAATTTATGGAAAAAAAAATGATAACGGAATGGGAAAAAAACTTGGGACACTTTTTTCTCCTGTTAGGATTGAAAGAGCTCGCGATTCTGAGTGGAAACCACATAAAAATTTCCAAATCCAAAAAAGTGAACAAATTTGAAAAAGTTGGCCGCACTGAAACTTGAGTAGATTCATGCGCTCTGCCTACGCCTTTCGGGAATGCAGACGTGAGTTAATATAGCTATTTTATATCGCAGTCATGAAATTTGTAACTTAGCATCCCACAGGTATATTAAACATGTATGATTTAAAAATTTAATTTAAAAGTAAATTCTAACCGGCCGTCAAGTTAATATTGCCAGAAATTATTTAGCAATCAGATAAATTGCAACTTTCTCATCCGTTTTTGAAGAATAAACATAGCTTTTGCCAGTCGGATGGCACAAAAATATTCTATTATACTTTATGGCAGAAGCCCCGTAGAGATTACCGACCGTTTTGCGGAAATGGAGTTTAGACAACGCTAATGTCTTCTCATTTCCGGTTTTACTTTATTTCAGGACGGGCATTTTGTATTTTAATGAATAAATTTGGCTTATTATAATATGTTAACATACACCTACAGTAGGCTCTTTCACATGGACTGTTGAATAGAAAAATAATCATATGTAAAATTTGCATGTAGGTTTGTGTCAAGAAAACACCGGTAATTTTATGATTATGTCAATCAAAAGGGCCCCAAAAAATATTAACTCATTCTAAAACAGAACTTAACCTAACTGATCATACAAAGCAGAGATGTTTTTTTAGGGTTCCGTAGTCAACTAGGAACCCTTATAGTTTCGCCATGTCTGTCTGTCCGTCCGTCCGTCCGTCCGTCCGTCCGTCCGCGGATAATCTCAGTAACCGTTAGCACTAGAAAGCTGAAATTTGGTACCAATATGTATATCAATCACTCCGACAAAGTGCAAAAATAAAAAATGGAAAAAAATGTTTTATTAGGGTACCCCCCCTACATGTAAAGTGGGGGCTGATATTTTTTTTCATTCCAACCCCAACATGTGATATATTGTTGGATAGGTATTTAAAAATGAATAAGGGTTTACTAAGATCATTTTTTAGGGTTCCGTAGTCAACTAGGAACCCTTATAGTTTCGCCATGTCTGTCTGTCCGTCCGTCCGTCCGTCCGTCCGCGGATAATCTCAGTAACCGTAAGCACTAGAAAGCTGAAATTTGGTACCAATATGTATATCAATCACGCCAACAAAGTGCAAAAATAAAAAATGGAAATAAATGTTTTATTAGGGAACCCCCCCTACATGTAAAGTGGGGGCTGATTTTTTTTTCATTCCAACCCCAAGGTGTGATATATTGTTGGATAGGTACTTAAAAATAAATAAGGGTTTACTAAGATCGTTTTTTGATAATATTAATATTTTCGGAAATAATCGCTCCTAAAGGAAAAAAAAGTGCGTCCCCCCCCTCTAACTTTTGAACCATATATTTAAAAAATATGAAAAAAATCACAAAAGTAGAACTTTATAAAGACTTTCTAGGAAAATTGTTTTGAACTTGATAGGTCCAGTAGTTTTTGAGTAAATTACGGAAAACTACGGAACCCTACACTGAGCGTGGCCCGACACGCTCTTGGCCGGTTTTTTGATAATATTAATAGTTTCGGAAATAATCGCTCTTAAAGGAAAAAAAAGTGCGTCCCCCCCCCTCTAACTTTTGAACCATAAGTTTAAAAAATATGAAAAAAATCACCAAAGTAGAACTTTGTAAAGACTTTCTAGGAAAATTGTTTTGAACTTGATAGGTTCAGTAGTTTTTGAGAAAAATACGAAAAACTACGGAACCCTACACTGAGCGTGGCCCGACACGCTCTTGGCCGGTTTTTACCTTTTTATGAAGCCAGTTCGATTCCCAGACGAAGCAAGTAATTTTTAGAAAATGTTCCAATGCAAAAATACTTATAATTAAATAAAATATAGTCTTCTTTCAGCAAAATACCCTATTTACGATATTTAAGGTACTTTTCCTTTCATGTCCCACAATCTTGGGCCACCCTGTATATATGAAAGGGTAAATTGGTTATTAGAGCCCTTTTCTATATTTATTATTCCATCAAGCGTAGATAAAGGCCCGCTGCTACGTTTCTGTATGAAATATCTTTTATTACTTCGCCATAGAAAGATAAAGTAGCCATTTTATCTCCATCAAACGTTCGTTTACTTTTTTATGAAAAAAAATAACGCAGGTTTCATATAAATCCTAATACCATTTACGTAGCGTATTCTAATTTTTTTTATACTACGTCGGTGGCAAACAAGCATACGGTCCGCTTTATGGAAAGCAGTCACCGTAACCCACGGCCTGCATCTCAAGGAGTGTCACATGTTCGTTGCCAACCCATTAGAAACTTGTACACTCCCTTTTGCTGTGTTAAGTACATAGCAAAATGGAGTGTACAAGTTCCAAGGAGGGTTCGGGTTCCGACGACTCAAAGGACGTCAATAGACGGAACAAATTAGTTCCGTAGGTTCTTCCCTCACCAGCACACCGCACCCTTGTTGAGCTCTGGCAGCCTTACTCACCGGCAGGAACACTGCTATTTGGCTGCGGTCTTCTGTAAGGCGGAGGTACTTCCCCAGTTGGGCTCGGCTCTAGATTAGAAATGAAATTAAATATCAAAATCTCATAATCAAAGACATGATGAAGCCCAGTATGAGTGTGCACTCAAGCCTAAGTGCGTTTTCACATTATCCGACCCGATATCCGATCTAAGACCGATATCCCATACATTACCTTTTTTTTTATATACTACGTCGGTGGCAAACAAGTATACGGTCCGCCTGATGGAAAGCGGTCACCGTAACCTATGGACGCCTGTAACTCAAAGAGTGTCACATGCGCGTTGCCACCCCATTAGAAACATGTACACTCCCCTTTGCTGTGTTAAGTATAAGAACACAGCAAAAAGGAGTGTACAAGTTCAAAGGAGGGTTTGGGTTGTCGACGACTCAAAGAACAATAGACGGAACAAATTAGTTCCGTAAGTCCTCCCGTCGTCAGCACCCCGCACCCTCGTTGAGCTCTGGCCTACAGGCGCCATCTTGGATTTTTTCCATAGAAACCCTTCCGACATCCGATATCGGATCGGATAATGTGAAAAGGGGCTTACACTCAGTGTAAGACGAAATCGTCCTATTCCCACCCATCGATTAACATTTCCATTGTAAAGAGGTGAACGAGTGAATAATGAGTATTAATGAGTGATTATAAAAGACCATTATGTCTTAATGGGGGGTTATCTCTACGATTACCTTAATGGGGGGAGATTCATTAGCGACTAAGCTTGGTAGATTGTGAAGAATTATACGGAGTGTTTCATGTAACACGAGCAAAATTAAAATACTGGTATATTTTTTAAAGGACCTTTATAAAAATTACATATCGGCCCTGTCAGTCTGCTTTTCATGGCCTCAAACCTCAAATTACATTGTTCAGAATAGCGTCCGACAACCTATACACCATATTCGCTGTGTCTGATGTTGGTTTACTCAAAATGTGTATAAAGGCGCCCTGGTATTGTCTTGGATGATTCCGTTTTTTGTGAACTTAAATTCGTCCCACACTCGGTTTGTCATCCGTCCGTCCGTCAGTCTTTTTCGTATTTCGGCTTAAATCAACGCGAGAAAACTGGCCTAATCTCAACAAGGCCTAACTTAACTACTAAGTTCGAAGGTAAGATGGTAAGTCATTTTTGTAAAAACTAGTGCCGACGCCAAATCTTTATATTAATTGCCAAGCGAAGCCTGAGGTTTCATAAACTGTAAAAAAAACCGCAGTAACGCCGACTATAATAACAAAGATATAATCAAATTAATTTTCACTTATTACATTTTCGGTGTGTGTAACAGCATCCAATATTCGCCACCAAAATAATCAGCCTTTATCTGATCGCCAAATTAAAATTTAAAATCGTTCATTATTTTCAGAACCGTTACCATGGGTTTTTTGACTTGACATTAAACCTCTCGGAAATACATAGTTTATTTATTTTACAAGGGGGCAAAGTTGTCGTTTAACCGCACGTGCCAATAGGCGAGACGACTAAAAAAAACTAATTAGTCCGTCTGTTAGATTATCAAAGAATTTTAGACACGTATTTTTTTTTTCTCGTAAACGAAAAATGACGAATCACGTACAGTGCGTTGAAGTTTCGCGTGACGTCACGCCTAGGTACAATTTTTACTTAGAAGTGACGTCACAGGCCCCCACTCCGGAACTTTGATGCTTTATATCTTTGTATTTTTTCATTAATTAGAAAAAGCGAAAAATATGTGTTAAGTATTTTTGGACGATCTAACTGACGGACTAAACCGAATGCCATTTTTAGGGTTCCGTAGTCAACTAGGAACCCTTATAGTTTCGCCATGTCTGTCTGTCCGTCCGTCCGTCCGTCCGTCCGTCCGTCCGTCCGTCCGTCCGTCCGTCCGTCCGTCCGTCCGTCCGTCCGTCCGTCCGTCCGCGGATAATCTCAGTAACCGTTAGCACTAGAAAGCTGAAATTTGGTACCAATATGTATATCAATCACGCCAACAAAGTGCAAAAATAAAAAATGGAAAAAAATGTTTTATTAGGGTACCCCCCCTACATGTAAAGTGGGGGCTGATTTTTTTTTTCGTTCAAACCCCAACGTGTGATATATTGTTGGATAGGTATTTAAAAATGAATAAGGGTTTACAAAGATCGTTTTTTGATAATATTAATATTTTCGGAAATAATCGCTCCTAAAGGAAAAAAAGTGCGTCCCCCCCCCTCTAACTTTTGAACCATATGTTTAAAAAATATGAAAAAAATCACAAAAGTAGAACTTTATAAAGACTTTCTAGGAAAATTGTTTTGAACTTGATAGGTTGAGTAGTTTTTGAGAAAAATACGGAAAACTACGGAACCCTACACTGAGCGTGGCCCGACACGCTCTTGGCCGGTTTTTTTTTATATAGTCGTGATCCCTATTGATACCCGACCCGAGTAAGCTAAAGATACCAATATGAACCGCGAGCGTTGCGAGGTATTCGAGAAGTGGAATCTTGAGCGTTGCGAGGATTTTAAGTTACGTTGAAACATGAATAAATAAAATGTAAAACATCAAACTAAATCAAATTCATCAATTTTTTCAATATTTCATTCAAAAACATCATGTTAAAATTAGTATGAAATTGCTTTGCACTCTTGTGGATTAAATGCAATTTTGCTATCCGTTTTCGAATAATCAAGAGAACGCGCGTCAGTTGGTTGGTGATAATGACAACTTCAGCAGTTTTATGTGCTCCGCTTACCCTGCTTGGGAATACAGACGAGATATGTATGTATTTGATGAGTAACTATCACGCTTTCTGAAGATAATAATATCTTAATACCTTTAAACGAGCAATTATTGCATATTTATTTATTTATGTATACCGACGATCTCGGAAACCGCTCTAACGGTTTCGCTGAAATTAGTCATGTGGGGGTTTTCGGGGGTGAAAATCGATCTAGCGTAACCTTAGATCCAGGAAAACGCCAATTTTCGAGTTTCCGTGCGTTTTTCTTTCGCGTTAGTAAACGTAAAATATGGTCGTTAATTTCGTCGACCGCGCAACGGTTCCGCGTAGCTCAGTCGTAAGAGGTCGGTATAATGAATAGAATAGAATAGAATAGAATAGAATAGAATAGAATAGAATAGAATAGAATAGAATAGAATAGAATATTTATTTGTATTAATTGTACATCGTCACATTCATCTTTCATACACTATTTACAATTATTTATTTATACATACATACATACATACATACAATCACGCCTGTATCCCATAAAGGGGTAGGCAGAGCACATGAAACTACTAAAGCTTCAGTGCCACTCTTGGCAAATAAGGGGTTGAAAGAAAACGAAACTGTGACATTGCAGTGACAGGTTGCCAGCTTCTCGCCTACGCCACAATTTATACCATGTCCCTTGCATGTCCCACAGTCGCCTTCTACGACACCCACGGGAAGAAAGGGGGTGGTGAAATTCTAAACTCGTCACCACACAGGCTCACCAGCCAGGCCAGGCAGGTTATTTATTTATTTATTTTATTATTGTATTTTATTACAATGTTCGCATGCAGATCGCAGGTGTCAGGGTTTCAAATCCCAGCCAGGAATTAGGTTTTTTTTTGTATTTATAAGAGTTTTTTTTTAATCTAAAGACGTGATATAATAAAATAGAACCCAGATATTTACATTTTATTATGAAATGCGAAAATCTCGTGGTATAGGTTCCGCCTATAATGGCATTTTAATTAAGGGGTATAATGGTAATGTTCCCACATTAGGACAGTGTGGACGCCATCGCCATGTTTGCTGCTAATGCAATGTAGAGAGAATTAGAGGGGAAATGGATAATAAGTAGTACCAAAGACATATACATATAACTCTGTATAGACAGATAAGGTCCTTAAAGGTCCTTTGGAACTTGTCCACTCCTTTTTGATGTGTATTTAACACAGCAAAAGGGAATGTACAAGTTTCTAATGGGGAGGCAACGCGCATGTGACACTCTTTGAATTTCAGGCGTCCATAGGTTACGGTGACCGCTTTCTATCAGGCGGGCCGTACGCTTGCTTGCCACCGACCTAGTATTTTAAAAAAAAGTTCTAAAGCAATAACGTACCTCAGTGCCATACAGAAAATAGTACGGTGGCCTAGATGGCATTACACCTTTGGGGTACGCTCAGCTAGATGGCGCTAATATTAATATTTGACATTTTAAGACATATCAAGCTTATACGCCAAATTGTCAAAACTGAGGTTCAAAAGTTTTAAGCCTGTGTTAAGAGATGGCAGTTTATGCACTGTGATTACACATTTTACTTCAACTCCTCTCTATAATACTCGATCCTCTTTGGTAGTACTTAATATTTGTGATGTTTGCTGCTAATACAATGTGGATGGAGAGAATTAGAGTGGGAAATGGATAATAAGTAGTACTTAGTATTTTTAATAATAATTCTTTAATTCAAAGTACTGAGACTCCATAGATGTTAGTCACAAATGTACTTAAAAGCTATGTTAGTTATCTTAACTATATTTACAAACAATAAATTACTACACTACAAACTAAATTACTAATTTAAATGGGGGGCTGAGTGCTACCTGTTTGATCTGCCCAATCCAGTACTTGAGGATAGGGCAGTCAAATCTTTCAGCAATCACATTTAGAATGCTGTTGGTACTCTGTCTGACCCGACCCAACAGGGATACGATTTTTTTCCGCATGATTGTTTTGATGTAGATGGGAGTGTACATTCTCACCAAGGACAATATATACCGGGACTGACAAAGCCCACATAAAAAAGTGTACCCCTGAAATGCAGCAGGAAGTTACAAAAATCATATTTTCCCCAAATATTTTTGCGTGTTTTTATTTTTTAAGAACAAATGAAATATTTCTTTATTGAACCTGCTCATTCCTAACTTGGATAATTTGATAAAGTTAGGTAATTTTTTTAATATGATGATATGACGTCAAAACACATTTTGAAAAATAGTAGGTACATTGTGCAACAAGGGGAGGAAGTTGAATATTACCAACGAGGGTAAGTTAAATCGCGACGGCTTGCCGTGTTGCCGGAGCGATTTAAAGACTCGAGTTAGTAATATTCATACTCCCCGAGTTATACACAATGTTTTTCATTACACTCGCAATGTAAAAAATATGTAAATAGACGTAAAAAAGTTAAGTACGGTACAAGAAATTTCATTATTCCCTTGGGAGAACGATTTTTCTATAACTCACGCTCCGCCTGCGTGCAATATCACATTTAAAGTGCGGGTGTGATGAAAAATAAATTTTGTAGGTATCATCAGTGTAGTTATGATATAATGTAATAGGTGTCGCAAAAAAAATGAGGTACGATTCTTATGTAGATTGTCAATCCTAAGTATATCATCCTGTTAGATTGATTCTCACATTAACTGAAACACATATTTCATACTCCGTTATTACCATCCCACTATATTATGCCGCAGGAAACGAGTTTGTCACAAGACGGTCATACAAAGTCGTACAATGTATTATATTGCGGCAGTTTGACGCACAGTCCGACGACTATTTGGTCACTTTTGGTTACAAAGTGACAGATTATTCAGGTTTTACCTAACCCTTTTCTTCACAAGTTGGCTATGTATGCATAAGATAAATAAGTACCTACTTATTTATACCTACCCTTTTATGTTTATTAGAGCTTGAACTATGATGTTTATCTCACATTTGCTGTTTAAAGGTATCATTTCATCTACGGTTACTAAAGAATAATGTACTATTTAGTTCCCAAGGGAATAATGGATTTAGTTTTAAAAATGAATTCCTATATCCTTAAAATACTTCTGGCATAGAATTTCGGTTGCACGACCAAAATTTGACTATTAAGCTATAAAAAGTATTATATGGTATTAAAAGTGCATTTTATGTTGCTTGTGTGGTGACGGGTTAAGAATTTCACCACCTTTCTTCCCGTGAGTGTCGTAGAAGGCGACTATGGGATATGGGTTAAATTGTGGTGTATAGGCGAGAGGCTGGCAACCTGTCACTGCAATGCCACAGTTTCGTTTTCTTTTAACTCCTTATTTGCCAAGAGTGGCCCTGAAGTTTCATGTACTTATTTATGTAACATTATGTTTTACAATAATTTCAGCCCATTCTGAATTTATTTAGTAAATTTTATTCCGATAAATCGTTATAATTTACAATCTGGCAGTATAACATGTCACGAATTGGTTTTCTTTTATTTCCTGTCGTATAATCTTCAGAATCCACTGAAATGAATAGGAAAGTGTGTATGTGTGTGTGTGTCTGTTTGTTTGTCCATCTTTCACGGCGAAATGGACCGACGAATCAAAGTGATTTTTTTAGTGGAGATAGTTGAAGGGATGGAGAATAACATAAGTAGGCTACTTTTTGTGTCTTTCTAATCCCTAAAACGGGAAGTGGAAGTTTGTCTAACTTTTGAACCATATGTTTAAAAAATATGAAAAAAATCACAAAAGTAGAACTTTATAAAGACTTTCTAGGAAAATTGTTTTGAACTTTATAGGTTTAGTAATTTTTGAGAAAAATAATAAAGGCAAAGGCGCAGACAAGAATATTTAATAAAATTCTTATTGACTATCCATCTTCGCATAGCCCGGCTGGCACAAACTTTTCTGTCCTGTCACAAACATTTAACTAAATAACTTGCAACCGCTACCGTCTCGAAATTCTCGGCATCTCGTGAAAATAGCGCGGTATCTCATAAAGACAATTCTTTATGCCGCTATACAAAAACTATTGGAAACAGTATGTTATCTACAATTAAGGTAATTCAAACAAGTAAACTATTTTTTTACCGTGCAAAGTCTGCGAGTGATACTAAAAACCTCTATGTTTAAGAAAAATAAGTCGTGGTCCAGGTCGTAGATTCAAGTACTGACGGAGGTGGGAATTTTTATTTTTTTCCTTATTCCTTGAAATTTTGTGCCGGAAGTAACTTTGACACACAAGAGCAGGAAACAGGCCAAGTTTTAGTGCGTTATTATATTATAGTGACACTGACAGGTTTACCAATCGCCCACATCTCAATTGATATATATTATATTTATAACAGAGTCGACTTCTACAACACCCACGGGAGTAAAAGGGGTGGTGAAATTCTTAACCCTTCACCACGTAAGACACTGACATAGATTACGTGTACTTATCTCTGAAGGCTAGGCGCCTTTGACCAACTCTAAGGGCGAGCAATGTGTGCTTGCACCTCCTATATGAATCGTTTGCAGGATTAAATACGATATAGTGAGAGAGATGGTGCTGCCATTTATCGAAGTAGGACACTTCGACCGATTACGGGGTTTAGTTATTATACTGGCAAATATAATAGAGCTGTGTCCATTTGTTATTGTTGCGATGTCGCACAGAACTGGATTAAGTTCATATTAATGTGAGCGTTTAGATACAGCTGTGGTAAAAGAAGTTAATCATTTGTAAAAACGATTCTTGTGTATAAAATGAAAAAAAAAAAATATTTCGTAAATTATTTCAATAAATAATATATGTCTGATTATTTGTTTATTTGTTTATTTGTTTATTAGGATCACCAACAGAAGATACAATATACATACTATTAATTACAGATTATAAAAAGCCCATTCATAATTGATCCCCCACTTATAGGTAATCACAGCATGCAAAAACATAATATTAAGTATGACAATAATTCCTATTGCCCCAAGGGCTATATATAAATTAACTAAGTTTACACATTTAAACTATTACAAAATTACAAATTAACACAGAAATTATCAATAAGTAAACAGAGTTAGCAAGATCCGTCAACAGATAGTAATTTGTTTTTAAATGAGGATTCGCTGTCGCTAAACACATCCAAAGATGGGTCCCTTTTAGTAAATTCGTTGTACAGGCGAGCCAGGCGAGGCAAAGGCGAGTGCGCTAAAAGGTTTGTCCTACTAGGAGGCACATAGAGTAAAGAACACGGGTAACGTGGCAGGCGGGACGGAACTTTCAGACTTATCTGACTAACCATTTCCATGCAGTCAATCTTATTGTTTAGAAGCTTATGCAAAAACATTAGGTCCAACATACTACGCCTACTAGTAAGAGAAATAAGATTAAATTGTTTAAGTCTAGAATTATATACCTGGCTGCCTTTTCCAAAACGATAAGATAAGTGTCTAGTAAACCGTTTTTGCAATCGTTCAATTCTTTCAATATGTATTTTGTAACTATGATTCCAGATCACACTACAATATTCTAATTTACTCCTTACGTAACAATTGAATAGGGTAATAATTGTAGAACATTCCTTGAACTCCTTACCACATCTCAACACAAACCCCAGACATTTGAATGCAGCATCAATTGTCTTATCTATGTGACTTACAAAGCGTAGCTTGCTGTCCATAATGACACCAAGATCTCTTATTTCGTTGACCTCTTGCAAATTTTCGTTTAGTATTACATATTTCGATGGTATATGATTTCGTTTTCGACTGAATTTTATATGGTTACATTTACTGGGGTTCAGAACCATTCCGTTAGACCTACACCATTTTACCAACACGTCTACGTCATCCTGTAACCGATGGACATCAGATTGATTTTTTATCACACGGAGCATTTTCAAATCATCTGCAAATAGCGTTACAATCGAGTGATTAAATTCAAGAGTTATGTCATTAATAAATACGTTGAAAAATAATGGCCCCAGATTAGATCCCTGTGGTACGCCAGAGAGTGCAATAAAACTGTCAGACTCAGTGCCTTCTATCACCACAGTTGATGGCCTGCCTTGAAGGTAAGTTTGGCACCAGTTAAGTAAACTACCTGCAACACCGAAGTTGTGCAATTTATAAACTAAGATTCTGTGATTAACCTTATCGAAAGCCTTCGAAAAGTCGGTGTATACCGCATCTACCTGGTGGCCTCCATCGACAGCTTCTGCGATGTTACTTACATAGCTAAAAAGATTTGTACAAGTCGATCGCTTGGGCATAAACCCGTGTTGATATGGAGAGAGCTTGTCTTTTACATGATCAAATAGTGCAGCATAAACCAGCCTCTCGAAAACCTTGGCCATCGAAGACAGTATGGAAACGGGCCTATAATTTGAAACAAATTCGCGACGGCCACTTTTAAATATAGGTATAACTCTGGCTCGTTTCCATGCTGATGGGAACACCCCTGACTTCAGAGACGCATTGTATATAATCATAAGTGGCACAGAAAGTGGCTTTGCACAGGTTTTCAGAAATACTGGAGGAATGTCATCGGGACCCCTACCCTTTGTAGCATTTAATTTTCGCAATTGTAATTCAACCTCGACCCGTGTAAAAGATAATCTTACAAGTTGATCTGCCGTGTATGTCACGGGTAGCTCCCCGCTACTTGAATTTGGTTGGTTTACAATATTATCCGTATTTCCGTCGTCATACACTGAGCTAAAGTGGTCTGCAAATAGGTTACTGATCTCTCTAGAATCAAGCTTGCCTGTCCTCATACAACATAACTGGTGGATAATTTGAACTATTTTTACGCATATTTTTAATATGGGTCCAGAAGTATTTACTAATTTGTTTTTCTATCGAACTTATGTAACTATTATAGCACTCACAATCTACCCTCAAGTACTTTTGTTTAAGTCGTTAAGGCGAAAAACACTCGTTTTTTGAAGTCGGAAATCGCAATGGAAAAATCTGAAAACGATATATGTTAAATTTCAGGATCTGGTGAGTATGTTATGGAGTTGAACAACATGAATGTTACAACTTCGCTCGATAGAAAATGACTCCAAAGTTACCTCTCCTTTAAACAATAAATCGTTCCCATAGCTAGGATAAAAACTTTTTTGACTTGTTTTTTACTTAAATATATAGCTAATAAGATTATCTAGACGAATCTGATGAGTTTGTGCCGGTAGCGTCATTAAAATAATATAATATTTACCAAATACTACCAAATCCGCAACGGAAAGATGGAACAACTATGAACCCAATTTTAAGACCTGTTACTAATCCTGTTTTTGCAAAAAAAAAAAAATTTTCAAATTTTTTTGAAATTCAAAACATTTTCGATGGCACTTATGGCCTCTTCAGTCGCGCGGCGGCGCTTTCAGAGGACGGACCTGTGTCATTTTTCTCCGCGTGGTCACGTGTCATTGAAACAATGGGAAACAAAGCTTTGAGGAGGCAGAAAAAATAATTGCGTGCTAGAAAACAAATAAATAAAGAAAATTCTAATCAAAGACTGTGAAAAGGGAGGAAAATGATAATTTATATATACTCGTAAATATTTCATTTTCATATGATGTTATCAAGTGACATTTATGATATCTTTACATCATAGATTAATGAAACCCCTAGATGACGCGTCTGTGACGTCATTACAGCACAACTTTTCTACTTGGAAAATATATGACTGATGTCCAGCTAGTGAAGAAACTTAAGTATAATTTTCATAAAAATATTGAGTAGTTCGAAAGAAAAGGCGGCGGTAGGTACAGTACTGATTGAAGATCAGGTAGGGTAGGTATTTCTGTCTTTCAAATTTTGGTATAAGGTTAATTAGATCGTGCTACCCTCAGTCTATATTTTTCCTGTGTCTATGCCAAACATGTGGCCAGCTTGACAGAAATTTTGTTTGACAACTGTCGACATTTTTCCACAATAGTTAAGAGATTTCAGTATTTTAACTTCTCAATAAATTTTGATGAAAATCCATAATCATACATTGATAAAGCTGGACAATTTTTTTTATTTTTATTTGGTGGGTTATGATTACGGTACTTTATATTTACAGATATTTGTCTAATTTGCAAGATTATATAAATCCTTCAACAAGCTGACTCCTTTGGGGCCGTCCATAAATTACGTCATTCTAAATTAGGGGGGGGGGGGTTTGGTCTGCGGATGACGGTAAATGATAGATGGGGGGGGGGGGTGTTTCGAAATTGACGTCATTCTTATTTATTTATTTATAGTTTATTTTTCACGTACAAAAAGATTATTTCTAAAAAGAAATTTCTTCCAGCACACCTAGTAAGTGAGACTGCAAATGTGAGAGGCGGCTAAGGCGCATACAATACTAAAATAACTCATAATAAACATACATAAGTAATGCAACATAGATGTACACAAATACAGTAATAACTACAGATAAAATACTCTAACAATAATATACATATAATACTAGCTGCCCGCCCCGGCTTCGCCCGTGGTACTTAAATGTATTATACATATAAACCTTCTTTAAGAATCAGTCTATCTATTTAAAAAAACCGCATCAAAATCCGTTGCGTAGTTGTAGTGTAAAAATAATAAAAGATGATTCTATAACCAAGTGTTTTAATCATATAATACCCTATTTTTCTCAAATCTGCAATGTTTTATTTTGTCAAACTGGTAATGACGTCAATTTTGGGAGAAGGGGGGGGGGGTCATTAAGATATGACGATAGGATGATTATAGGGGGGGGGGGGGGTCTAAAATCTGAAAAAATCGATGACGTAATTTATGGACAGCCCCTTTGACAACAGTTGATACTTGATATGAATATACTTGAGAATTCAAGGTAGGCATAGAATGGTATTGATACTTTATCTTGTGCTGGGTTGTATTTTATTTGGAGGTACGGGAGTGGCGGTAGTGCCCTTGCCAACACGAGTCAATCGAAGAGAAAAGCTGTTTTCTTGAAGCATTTTGTCGGTCTTCTGAATCCTCGAATTTTGGGTCTGGTTTAAACCAGATAAATATAATTGTCAGGATATGATATCAATAGCAACTTTATTAAATAGACAAAGTTTCACTTGCATAGTTTTCATACTTTAGATTTTATTCATATCTTAATATAAATAGCATAGATTTCGTCAGTGACTGGATGAGTGATTTCATCATGTTTGAATGATGGTCATCAAAATATACAAGTAAGTAACCTGCTATTAGTAGTTTCATAAATAACAAGAATAAAATTCGAAACTTTGGCATGTATACAGCTTAAGAGCTTTCAAAATGAAAATGAAAAAGCGTTATTTATTCACGACTGACAAATTTAATGTGTATTTTTAAACAACACTGACATGCCATAATAATCTTTTTACATAAAGTCTATGGTCAAAGAAGCTGACGGTTACTGTGTTCTGTTAACAATATGTTAATAAGAAAAAACTTCTACATGAAGTAAAAAACTCGGCGAGATGTTAATCTTTCCCCTCCTCCCTTCAGTTTTTCATAATTATATTCATTTTCAGTTTTTTTTATATATTCAGGAAAACCGTAAAAGCTACAGTTATGATATTTAGGGGAAGTAGGTATATTTCCATAAAATTCTCTACACACATCTTTGCAGGTAAATAGTTGTAACTCGTAATTTTCAAATTGTGCTCCTATTTACTATGGGACTAATGCTGAAAACGCAAAAAAAAATATCTTTGACTGTCATGATACAGCTCATTTCTATGGAACATCCAATTTTTTTCGTGGTTTCAGCATTGGACCCTTAATAAAAGTTGTTCATAATGACCTCATAAGTCACTATGCAAAGTTTGAATGGTCCTTTTTATTTCACCCTGTCGATCTGTAGCTAAGTGCGATTACTAAGAAGTTTTGACGATGGCAGTTGGAGAATCCGAAAAAATCGATAAAATTGATTTTAGTTTAGGTACGTCACGAAAATAAAGGCAGTAATCGGGCGGTGATCAGGCGATAGGTACAGCTACTCATTTGCCTCCTATTTCATGAAAAAACTAAGAAAGCCCAGTTAAAATACGGCGATCATTACCTCACTGCGATCCGTCTGTGCCATGCTGCCGCGCGAATTTGAGTTCCCGTGTGTGACAAACGAACAGAGCCGCGCGGGCGGGGCTGCCCGGTCACCGCGCACCTCACCCCCTTAGATTGGTTAGTTTGACAGATCATCTCGCCTTAAATCTAACGTGATATTTATGTTTTCTATTTAAAAGATAAATTAGGTGAGTGGAGTACCATACGGGAAAGGCACGATTACGATTGTGTTTAGTCATAGGCACATTTGTTTTAATAATTTCACGCAATATCTCGTAAAATCGTTCTACCATATCATCTATATCATTATATTTATCGAGCATATGGTGCCATGAGATTTTATTCAAGTCGTTTACAATACTTTCATAGTCAGCTTTATAAAAATTCAAATTGGCACATGATTTATTTTTCCTAGGTATTATTTCGTCAGGTAATTCAATATTTAAATCTAATGGAGGGTGATATACATCTATATGTTTAATCGGACATAAGCTTTCCGTGACTTTGATAACGTTTTCATTACCTACACGGGTTCGCCACCGTATTAAATTGTTTCAAATTGTTTAATAACATAAAATCAATTAAGTAGATTACTTTTAAGCAAACAGTTATTGTAATCAGAAGGCCTAGTATACGACGCATCAGCAGTCCACGTAATACCACTCATGTTGAAATCCCCCACTATTACGTTGTATTTACATGAAACTTCCATAACGTTGTTAACTTTATCTAAAAATTCGTCCAGAGTTCTTTTCGACACTGGTGGTGGAAAATAAACTGCACATAACCTTAAGTGGTCCACCCGCCCGCCACTTTTTATCTCCAGCGTGACCCACAAATCCTCGCACTCACTCTCCCACCTCTGCTCTCTTCTCGACACAAATTTATTATTGACCGCTATAAGAACACCACCGCCCATTTTTTTTGCATTGTTTAAACTAGAGCTTTCACGGTCTCGCCTATACACCGAATATCGAGTGTCAAATAGTTCACTATCAAATATGCTATTATTCAACCATGTTTCTGTTAGTATAATGATATCATAATTTTTACTTAAAATCTGTCGACGAACCTCTGCCGTACTCGACCTGAGGCCCCTAACATTTTGATAATAACATAGCAAAGACGATCTAACCATTCACAAACTAAGCAAATAAATGAGAACTACATTCAGGAAATAATATCCACTCTTGTATGAAATCAAAATATTTATAAAAAACCTATAGAAAGTAATACTAAAATATCATGTTATAATATTTACATTCGTTTAACTATTTAAATAATATTTATCAGCCAAAGTAAGTAATCTGCATCCTAGGCAGTAAAAAAGACTAACATATGGCCCAGATTTGAAAAATTAATGTTTGACCATAGTATTATGTTATGACATTTATGTAGTAATAAAGAAAAAAATGGCCTAATTTGAAAAAAAAATTATTAAGTAGGTACTACATACACATTTAAGATGAAATTAAGTGTGAGTGTACTATAGATAAAAATAAAATTTAATTTACTATTATGATATTTAATTTGATACTATTCGAGTGGTAAAAATACAAAGTTACATGCGTTACAAAAAACGTTGTTTACAATATATCGGCCGCTCAAGATAACGACAGTCTACAGAGTCAGAACGCACTAACGACCGCGCGCGGAGGACCTTTCTACATTTTAAACCTTATCACTGAGCAGTCTACATAATTAGTAATTACTGTCTACTTGTGGTAGGTGCTTTTCGCACGCTGTCAAAGGTACTAGTAAAATAGGTATATTGTTCATGACTTAGGTATAATTTAGGTATTAGGTACATACATAGGTTAGTTATGTTTATATTATATTTTTACCTAAAATAAGTGTGCAATGTGCATTGTTACAATTATACAGTTATGAGTTTCAATGAATGATGGTAACATAATTTGCATTTAGTGATTATTATCTATTTCTCCAATATTATTTTTTCAATAATATCCATACAATAATTGTCATTCAAACTGCACCGGCATAATTATTTTCAGATGTACTTAGTAGGTATTGATTCATTCAATAAATTTATTACAAATAAAATACAAATTCCTGTTATTTTCTTAAGTACTGAGGTTGATGTACATTAAACATGCACCTACCACTCATAAATAATAACGTTACCTTATCTTTTTAGTTATCTATGCCAGGTTAACTAACGTATTTTTATTTTTAACTAAGACATAATTAGAATTCTCAGATTTACGCATAAAAATTTGTCCCTGCGACACCCAAACAAACTTGTAGTTCAGCTCCTTGGCCCTGGCACGCGCCGCAGCATGGAGATCCTTCAAGGTCGCAGACAGGTGTTCCATTACGTATATAGGTCTCCTGTCGCCAGCCATTCCGAGATGACTAGAGTTCAGTTTCTCTGATGAAGATGATGCCTTTTTATTGAAAGATTTAACAGCAGCTAAGAATCCATCTCTCACTCTTTGGCAGCCAAATTTAACAATGACTGACCGCGGTCGCTGGTTCTCTCTATTTAATTTGGCTATGCGCGTACATACCTGAATATCAGATTCGTTTATAGTGTAATTCGTTATAGATGCGATTTGTTTTACGGTACTCACTAGATTTTCTGCCCTATGTTCCGGTATGCATTGAATTTCAATGTTGTTTGACCTTGAGTGTTGTTCTAACTGGGTCAACCTGGTGCTGAGGTCCGTTACTGTAGCGTGTAAGGATCGGTTTTCGGTCTCCAAAGCTGTAATGGTAGCAGTCTTGGTGGCTACATCTTGTTTGACTTCCTCATAGTTTTTTTGGAGGTTGTTAACGGTAGTCTGGACCCGGGTAAATAGGTCTAACATGTCATTTATTTTTTGATTTACCACTTTCATAACGCTTGCTTTAAAACTTTCAAGGATTAACTCCAATTCCTTTTTCATCGATGCCCCTACGGAGGCCACGTCAACTGGGTCTGGCTTGCTCTCGCTGGTATTGAACTTTTTTCTAAACGTAATGTTGGCGGGGCTTGAGCTGTCACCCTGAGTGTAAAAATAGAGAGAACTGGACATGTTTCTGATGGGAGTGTTACTGTTGTCCGTCTTGGGTTGCTCGCTGAGGCAAGTAGGGCAAGTCCATGTCGATTTAAATATTTCACTCAGCTCCTCGAAGGGTGTCACAGTCTTGATGACAGTTATGCAGTTGTAGTGAAAGTTTCTGTGGCACGTTTGACATAACAAAATATCGGTAGCCTCTGTTTGACTGGGGCAGCATCCATAGTCAAAAGACGACGCCATTCTATTGTTCCGTTGCACCAAATAACAAATTCACAAACTCTGAATATTAAATAATCACTGACGTACAGTGGGTAGATTCGACACTCGCGAATGTAGTCCGCACTTATTTCGCTTGTAAGGCACTTGAAATCTTTATAACATGTTCCAATAACAATGTCCGAGACTAGTTATAGATAACTCTCTATAAATAATAAGAAATGACCACTTATATATTTCAATCGAAATTAATAGACGGCGTAAATTCGGCACTCAATGTTTACGCCGCGCCCGCCTACCCGCAAATTGATTATACACGTTAAACTTCCGTGAGACATATTCAAATAATTAATTGAGATACGGTTGTACTCACGTTATTATATCGCTATTGCTGCGACATGTTTCGGGCAAACCGCGGAGTCTAGCCGTCGCGTGAACTCCTATACGCCTGAAGAGGGGCCTCCGAATTGGCCCGAAACATGTCGCAGCAATAGCGATATAATAACGTGAGTACAACCGTATCTCAATTAATTATTTGAATATGTCTGATTGATTGATTGGATTAACTCGATTTGCGTTTTTTAAGGTTCTGTATCAAAAAGGTATAAAAGGAAGTGAACAAATCGCGCAGGTACAGACCTACACACACAGAGCCATATAAAGTAAGATGACCTATCCATACTTCCATACTAATATTAAAAATGTGAAAGTGTGTGTGTTTGTTTGTTTGTCCGTCTTTCACGGAAAAACGGAGCGACCAATTGATTTGATTTTTTAAGTGATGATAGTTGAAGGGATGGAGAGTGACATAGGCAACTTTTTGTCTCTTTCTAACGCGAGCGAGGCCGCGGGCAAAAGTTAGTAATATAATAATGCACAAAATCAACCCATCCTTTATCGTTCACTTTCCAACAAAAGTATTTTTCTTCGTACATTTACACCCCTGTGGTGACGGGTTAAGACCCCTTATTCCTTAGAGCGCTCATCAATTTCACGAAACGGCCATCGATAGATGGCGTTGGCGCTCGGTACGCGAGCACCGGCAACTCAACGCGCGTTTCAACGCAGACACGAATAATCTTGATAGTTTTGAATTAAATTGCTAATAACATAATTTTCAATTTTATATGGGGACTCTTTATTTAATTTCATATTCATGGTATGGTAGTAGTAAATAAGGTATATGAATGTAGTAAAAGTATAGTATTAGTCTACATGTACATATATAAATTCAGGTTTCCTAATTGATTGATTCAACAACCAACACCGCTGAGCCGAAACTACGAAAGCTAGAAAGTCGAAATTTGTATAGATTGCATTAACAAAATTTCGAAGAGATAAGAATCGATTATGAAAATTTACACCCCTAGTAGAGGGAAAAAGGGGGTGAAAGTTTGTAGCGGGATCAATTTGTTTTTTTTTTTATTAGGAAAATTTTAGTTAGGAACTTGAAATTAGAGAATAGTTTAATAGTGATTTCTGTTTTTTAGGGTTCCGTAGTCAACTAGGAACTCTTATAGTTTCGCCATGTCTGTCTGTCCATCCGTCCGTCCGTCCGCGGATAATCTCAGTAGCCGTAAGCACTACAAAGCTGAAATTTAGTAACAATATGTATATCAATCACGTCAAGAAAGTGCAAAAATAAAAAATGGAAAAAAATGTTTTATTAGGGTACCCCCCCCCCCCCCTATATGTAAAGTGGGGGCTGATTTTTTTTTTCATTCTAACCCCAACGTGTGATATATTTTTGGATAGGTATTTAAAAATAAATAAGGGTTTACTAAGAGTTTTGAATGATTCACGGTTATTTTCATTAGACTTATATTGACCGGGATATAGACCGTGATTACCTTTTTGATTTTTGTCGAGCTCCTGATATTTCGACGCAGTTGCATGCATCATGATCACGGAAAACTGACGAAGGCGGGTGGATGTTAAAGTTGTATAGACAGCGCGCGATCTACCCTCCTTCGCGCGCATCGGCTGCGTTCACTTTCAGCGTGTCGCGTGTCGTTTCACTGGTCGCGTTCACACTCGATGGTCTGTCCAAACACACTACACTCACAGTGTCACTACGTTTGTTCAATTCTGACTTCACCAGTTTTTTACACAAACAAATCACTGGATTCCATACATTAGATAGTTTGAAGCCATCCTCACGATTGAAATTTTTATATTTGTGAATCTCAATGGCTTCTCTGAATGGCTTCTTTGGCCGGTGAAGTCAGAATTGAACAAACGTAGTGACACTGTGAGTGTAGTGTGTTTGGACAGACCATCGAGTGTGAACGCGACCAGTGGTAACTAGGGTTGTAAATAGAAAAAAAACCAAATGTTTTTTTTCAGAATTGTGAAAAAAAACATGAAAAAAAACCGAGCACCATGGTTTTTTTTCTAAATATCGTTTTTTTTCAGATGAACAAATAATACGACAGTAACGGTTTTTCGTGAGTTGTAACGTGTTTCAATAACAATAACGTACATTTTAATTCAATTAACATTCAGTATACAAACGTTTATTGGGGAATCCCCGATGCTGCGTGTAGCGGTGGTGTTGCCAACAGTAAATAGTGATAACTACCAACTACAGATTTCGTAAATGTTACTTTTATAAGACCAGAAATTAAAGTTATTTGATTAAATTCGTTTAATAGTTAACATTAAGTCTAAAAACCCGTATAGAAGTATTAACTACTTTGCAAATTTTGAGATTTCGTACTTTAGAAAAAAAAACATACTCCAGAAAAAAAACTGTTTTTTTCACGGTTTTTTTTCATGTTTTTTTTCAAGCCAGAAAAAAAACCGTTTTTTTGCAACCCTAGTGGTAACGCTGAAAGTGAACGCAGCAAACGCGCGCGAAGGAGGGTAGATCGCGCGCTGTCTATACAACTTTAACATCCACCCGCCTTCGTCAGTTTTCCGTGATCATGATGCATGCAACTGCGTCGAAATATCGGGAGCTCGACAAAAATCAAAAAGGTAATCACGGTCTATATCCCGGTCAATATAAGTCTAAGGGTTTACTAAGATCGTTTTTTGATAATATTAATATTTTCGGAAATTATCACAGTTATAGTGACTTTCATATTTTTATAAGAACAGCATGCACTTACGTCCAGAACAGTGACATTTGGTGCATTGGAACTGCTCATGATGTGTCACTTTTTAGGTTCTCAATTCGTCTGTATGTTTATTTATTTTTTTAATTTTTTTATCTTTGTTCCTCGATATCTCCGTTGTTACTGGACCGATTAAAAAAAATTATTGAATGTATATGAATACAGATAAAAAAAAGTAGTAGATAAAAAAAAATATCTGTCCCCTCTTTACATGTAGGGGTACCCTAATAAAACATTTATTATTATTAACGACCTTCCACATATTTATAATGAGCCCAAACATGATGGGGTTATGATGAGGAGAATAGCAGTTCTGTTGACCACCTCCTGACTCCATCATGAGAACTTGGACCTCGTCTAGTTCGATGGTGCTCGTCAGCCCAAATCTAATGAGCCCGAACATGATGGGGTTATGATGAGGAGAATAGCAGTTCTGTTGGCCACCTCCTGACTCCATCATGAGACCCTGGACCTCATCTAGTTCGATGGTGCTCGTCAGCCCAAATCTAATGAGCCCAAACATGATGAGGTTATGATGAGGAGAATAGCAGTTCTGTTGACCACCTCCTGACTCCATCATGAGACCTTGGACCTCATCTAGTTCGATGGTGCTCGTCAGCCCAAATCTAATGAGCCCAAACATGATGGGGTTATGATGAGGAGAATAGCAGTTCTGTTGACCACCTCCTGACTCCATCATGAGACCTTGGACCTCATCTAGTTCGATGGTGCTCGTCAGCCCAAATCTAATGAGCCCAAACATGATGGGGTTATGATGAGGAGAATAGCAGTTCTGTTGACCACCTCCTGACTCCATCATGAGACCTTGGACCTCATCTAGTTCGATGGTGCTCGTCAGCCCAAATCTAATGAGCCCGAACATGATGGGGTTATGATGAGGAGAATAGCAGTTCTGTTGGCCACCTCCTGACCCCGTCATGAGACCTTGGACCTCATCTAGTTCGATGGTGCTCGTCAGCCCAAATCTAATGAGCCCAAACATGATGGGGTTATGATGAGGCGAATAGAAGTTCTGTTGACCACCTCCTGACTCCATCATGAGACCTTGGACCTCATCTAGATCGATGGTGCTCATCAGCCCAAATCTAATGAGCCCAAACATGGTGGAGTTATGATAAGTAGAATAGCAGTTCTGTTGAACATCTCCTGCCTGACTCCATTCATCATGAGAACCAGAACCTCATCCTGGTCCCAAAATATAATAATAATTCAAACTCTCAACAAACTTCACGTATAACTTAAAATCCAAAATCATATGAAAAGCATGTCGAATGCTAAAATTGCATAAGGTGTAAAAAGGATCAAGATTTGTTTAGTCGCAGTTTACGGCACTTCTCGGAACTATCGCGCTGCTTACGAAAGCTAGGTGCGCCGGACGATCAAACGCAGGTCCGTTGTCTTCGAGCGCTCGGCGCAGACTGAGCGGGCTCGCGTTAGCACAGTGTCTTTTATTCGAATTTTAGGTGTTTTAAAAACATATCTATCGACAGAAAGGTATGTCTTATATGTATGATTTTTTTTTTATAGGTCAATAAGAAGTTCTAGTTTAGGATAATATTATTTAAGAGTTACAAAAAATGCAGGAATCGCAGGAAAAATACATAATGTAAACCTCTTTTTATCGAAAAAATGGGGAGGATACGGAAGGTTATTTATCCACCATTTCAAGTAAATCTTAAAATGTCAAAGTATTAGCTAACTCGTACAGGATATAACAAATAGGATTGTGATCATTTATTACCCCAAATAACATTTTTAACAGCACAATCACGATTCTAAACGAGCTATTCCACTACGAAATTTGAAAACGTCTTCCGAAAAAACTGATTTTTCGGAAGTATAAAAAGACATATTTTAAAGTAGTACCAATTGACTTTCTAGCTTAAGATATGTACTTTTAGGAACATTATCATTTTTTTAATAATCATTTATAGTTTCTTTATAATTTTGAATGAAAAAGGTTCTATTTTGCAAAAAACGCTCGTCTTTAGGAATAAGGCCTCTTAAGAATTTCACCACCCCCTTTCTTCCCGTGGGTGTCGCGGAAGTTGACTGTGGGATATGGTTAAATTGTGGCGTAGGCGAGAGGCTGGCAACCTGTCACTGCAATGTCACAATTTGGATTTCTTTCAACCCCTTTTGCCAAGAGTGGCACTGAAACTTAGAAATTCATGTGCTATGCCTACCCCTTTATGGGATACAGGCGTTATTTTATGTATGTATTTACATAAATAATTTAACTGCAGCAATGATTATTGATTTATACACCTAACAAAAGTTCGACGACCTGAAATGCTTATAAAACGCACACTATTAATGCACAGAGTTTAATTAGGTTCACAAGTGGTCGCGCTGCATTAAGCTGTGTTTCTGTTTGGGAAGCAGCCAACTCACAATTTACGCAGAACCGGAAGGAGTCGCTTTAACAGATGGTGCACTTCGAAATTAGCTAGGCGCGTCAGATTTTTGTAAATTAACCCTTTATAGGGCAAGTGCCAAATTTGGTCGCACGAGCGACCGTTTATCTATAGGACTCAAATTTGCTTGTATTCATATACTATTATAATCTATACAAAACCTTATTATTTAATGGATAGATAGTGAATGAACTTCGGTCTCTATGGCGACCGATTATAAAAAAAATAAAACGCAAGGAATTTATGAACGCATCCAAAAGGTGGTCTCAGCGGCGACCGATGAACGCGTCGTTAAAAAAAAAAGGTGCAATGTCAACTCCTCTGTTTACAAAATCAAATTTGCCGTATTTTAGTGAAAAACTAATAGTTAAAGGTATGTAATATGCTAAATTATAATGTTTACTATGGTTTAGTTTAAATATTTTTCGTGTTACAGTAAAATCTTAAGTATAGTTTGTGTTCGAATATTGATAGTAAGCAAGACTAACCTTAAAATCAAATTTTACATGTCTTTATAATTTTCCGTATTTTTATAAAATTATACAAAATAGAGGTTTGTCAATTTAACTAAAGAAAGCTAAATAAGTGTATTATAATATCACATCATCAAATGTTCGAAGAAATTTGCAGCTTAGATAATTTTTCGTCACAAATGTCAGTTTTGTGCAACTATTTGTTAATATTTCTCCTTCTACTTTTTAGATGCCTCCAAGAAAGAAGTATAAGCTATCGGAATTGTAACAATTTAAAGAAACTGACTGGGAGAATATTTTTGAGGGAATCACAGACGACGAGCAGGCTGAAAATTCCGACATCGGGGGTGATGACGATGCTGAAGATGACATGCCAGTTTCATTTAGACCTGTGGTAACAGTACCTACCAAGATTTACCAAGTCCTGAAGCTATTAATGGGGCCAGTTCTGAGAAGAGTACATCTTGCAGTAATGAGAAGGAGAAATCAAATATATTGCATAGCAGGGTGATCAAGCAAGGATCTAGGAGAGGGTGAGCACCCACAGAAAGTTGGAGAATTTGACAGTGTTATGGACGGTTCTGTGTTGGTAACCAAATGGATGGATCGAGGAACAAAATCAGTGATTATGACTTCTAATATGCATAGCCCTGCAGAAATGGAAACTGTCCTACGGACAGACAAGAAAGGTGAGAGGGATAAAATAGTCTGCCCTAAAATGATATCAGACTACAATCATTATAATAAATATGGGAGGCGTAGACCGATTTGACCAGTTGATGTCTTCTTATGCTGTAGCGTGGAAAAGTAGACGGTGGTGGATGAAAATATTTTACTACTTATTTAGATGCTGCTATAGTCAACTCTTATATTATCTGAGGTTGACTATATGTGTACCTAGTTTTCAGTTCCTTTTTGTATGACTAACTAGTATTCTGCTGTGATTAGTTGTAAGACAAAAATAATGATTGTGATGGTTTCTCTATTTTTTGTATTAGATTTTCAAAGTCTATTTGTGTCGCTTGACTTCGGGACTGGGTAGGTCCATTCTGCTATAGGGTTGATTATCTTTTAGATCAAATTATATTTTTTAAATATTCAACCTTAAAGCAGAATGGATTTATCCAGGTTTGAAATTAGGCGACACATTTGGATGTAAGAAAAGTATGTTACTAGGATGTGTAGTTTTCAGTAAATATTTAAGTATGTAAGATTAACTACTATCCTGCTGTGATTAGTTGTAAGACAAAACCTGAGAATTTTAAGATTTCTATGAAAGACTGAAGATTTAATTGAAGGTATAAAGATAGTATACTAAGATTTCCCTGAAAGACTGAAAGTCTACTAAAGCTCATTTGTGTTTAAACTATAATTAATTATTATGTGATTATCTCCAGTGAAAGAAACGGATCTATATAATGTTACCTTGTTTTTTTTTTTATAATTGCCCCAAATACTTAAAATAAACAGAATGCTCATCGGTCATATGGTTGACCGCATTTATAATGTGTTAAATGCTCACTGGTCAAATGTATGACCGCAAGCATTTTGTTCTAGATGGTCACTGGTTGACCGTCGATTTTCTCGCTTTTCCGAAGTTTTCCAGTAAATTTGAGAAATTAGTTTTTTCGGCTAACCGTAAGCTACAACATAACCAAAAACTATAATGATTGGCTCAAAAAAAAGTCTTGCCCTATAAAGGGTTAATAAGTAAACATATTTTTCCGTCATTCTTTTAGTTCTGTCACAGAAAATATAACTGATAGGTAGTAAGGGTCTCCCCAAACCTATTGAATCTCCGGAAATCGCTCTTTAGTATGAAGACGCTTGCGCGTCGTCATCGCTGAACACCTTAATTAGGTACAGCGGGGCAAATCTCGACTGGGGGTAAATGTAACTGGTCCATTTTTTTCCATGTTTTACAATGTTTGCATTATTAAAATAGCGTGTCCACCTAAAAAATCACGTCAATTCGTCGCTCCGTTTTGCCGTGAAAGACGGACAAACAAACAGACACACACACTTTCCCATGTATAATATTAGTATGGATTATCTACTTGAACGTCGTATTAGCGAAAATAAATGGATTCAAAGAATTTTTAAAATTTAAATATAAAAATTGCTATATGTGTATATTTAAAAAAAACATTAACTTACCAAAGGTACCTATTGAATCAATATTTCTTTCCTAGAATTATAATAAGTTCGGGTTAAAGTGTGGCGTAGGCGAGAGGCTGGCAACCTGTCACTGCAATGTCACACTTTCGTTTTCTATCGACCCCTTATTTGCCAAGAGTGGCACTGAAACTTGAGTAGTTTCAGAATGTGCTCTGTCTACCCCTTCATGGGATACAGGCGTGATTGTATGTTGTATGTATGTATGTATAATAAGTTCTCGAGTTTTGATATAAATTTAGCTTTCAATATATTGAGATAGTTTCACGTTTTCATATTTTTAACTGTGTTATCAATTTGATTTTACAATTATATGTATTTAAAAAAAAACACGAAATAGTGGTTTCATAAAATTCGGTGGTAACTATTTTGCACTAGATTCAAAAATATTTCTTCGAAATATGTATAGACTTTCAATAACCTACTTAGGGTGAAGTCACATCTATCAGCATTGAGTCGCATTTTATTTGTGAGAATTCGCTCGTTAGGGCCTTATCGCACTTGCGATTTGCAGACGATTTGAAAGCGAAACGAATGCGCAGCGAGTTCGGCGCGTCTAGAGTCGAGACGTCATGCTGTATTCGTCAGCAAAATTAATTTCTATCCACTTTAGTTTATGTCGTTATTTGTAGTAGTTCATTATCTACGAATGTGGGCAAATGGACAAGCAATAATAATGGCACCGTCGGAAGATTCAAACACTGTTGCAATGGATATCGCGGCGAACACGCCGCGCACTCGCTTCGATTTCAAATCGCCCGCAAATCACAAGTGTGATAAGGCCCTAACGAGCGAATTCTCACAAATAAAATGTGATGTGTGATAAGGCCCTATGACGTTTACGTATCGGAAAGCTGAAAGCATGAGTACGCATGTTCATACTAACGAGCGATTTCTCATACACAATATGCGGCTCGATGCTGATAGATGTGACTTCACCTTTAAGTTTGTACTCAGATAAAATGCTAAAGTGCGGAAAAATAGCACTTTCTACACACTTTTAGAAATACAACGACCCACATTTACAGCACGGAATGAAATAGATTAAACACTAGGTACATATTAGGAAACTACATTTCAAAACCGATTTCTCTTAAATGCGGTTTAATCAGCTTTTTATATTTCGTGCATTTGTCCCCTTCGCGAATCTGTGGACTTCTGACCGTTCACAGACCAATATGTTAACTAGACATCACAAGTGCTAAAATAAACTAGGCAGGCAAGCATGGTGGCGCGATAAATGATAAAACATCAGGTCGTCCCTATTACCTACTCGTCGTTACTATTTGTAAGTGCGATAGTGACGATTATCATTTATCGCGCGACCATGCTTATACTCTAGGATAGGGTATCAGGTAACGGTTATCATGTTAGAGTTACGCAATAAAACTGAAACGTAAAAGATTCGGAACAATAAAGAAACTTCGAGCTTCGTCCAAGTCTACGGTTACATACTTTTCTAATATAAATAAATAAATATTATAGGACATTCTTACACACGTTGACTGGGTCCCACGGTAAGCTCAACAAGACTTGTGTTGTGGGTACTCAGACAACGACATATATAATATACAAATACTTAGATATATAATATACATAGACAACATCCATGACTCAGGAGCAAATATCTGTGCTCATCACACAAACAATGCCCTTACCGGGACCCGAATCCGGGACCGCCACGTAGCAGTCTAGTTATCTCGGAGACTTATATGTCCGTGGCTGTTCCATTATTATTATTCGAATGCAATTTTCATTTCGCTTGCGGGAAATTTTCATTAATGCGCTTCATTTGTTCATCACGACGATTTCCGATCGTTCATTGTCTCTGACTGTTATTATAATGATAAAGATGATTACCATTTCCTATTTATTATTATTAATTTATATAATACTAGCTTTTGCCCGCGGCTTCGTTTGCGTTGGAAAGAGACAAAAAGTAGCCTATATAGCACTTTCCATCCCTTCAACTATCTTCACTTAGAAAATCACGTCAATTCGTCGCTCCGCTTTGCCGTGAAAAGCGGACAAACAAACATTTATAATATCAGTATGGCTTGTACGTCCCAGAAGGTAATGTCGCACTTTTGACGGTTTATTACATCCCAGTTATAATGAATTATTATTACTTACATTTATTTATTTATTTAATCTTTATTGCACAAAGAAAATACAAACTTACTTAATGCTATGAGGCATTCTCTACCAGTCAACCTCCACACATTTACATTGAATATGAATACAACGGATTTGTAACTGATCTGTGAACATTTTTCATCTCGGTGCATTAGGCAAAATACTGAGCGTTGCGAGGGTTAAACGAATCTTTCCAACGAGTGATACACTTTGTTTTTCATTATAATCAGTTCAAAGAAAATTAATAATTGAAACATCCGTCATTCACGGCAAAACGGAGCGACGAATTGACGTGATATTTTAAGTGGAGATAGTTGAAGGCACGGAGAGTGACATAGGCTACTTTTTGTCTCTTTCTAACGCGAGCGAAGCCGCGGGAAAAAGGTAGTATTAACATAAAATCGAATGTGGCATTCAGTATTTAATATAATAAAACATCATTTTATTTATAATTCAGTTTGATTTGTGTTTGACCCACATGTGGATAAAATGCAACCTTTTCATACATTTCATTTTATATTTAGACGATACAGGAGCGAAAGTGCTAAAATGGAAAGGGGGCTCCTTTCAATTTGGGAATTTTAGTTAAATATAACTAGATTTATCGAAAAAAAATTGTCCATTAAGAAACTCAGTTAAAAGATATTGCGAAAAAATCTTTAAAATCGAGGTTCCGCTCTCGACTGTTTCTTCCTTCAAAACTTAATCTTTCAGAACGAAATTTGAGAATCTGAATGAAATCTGAATCGGAAAGAAATGAAAATATCAAAAAAATCAAAACGATCCGACACAGAACCGAACTTAATTATGTATAAATAAAATAAAGAACAATTCATATGTAACTAGACTCCTTAACTCAAATAATCTTTTCAATTTAAGATTAGCAGTTAAGTATATTATAAATGCATGCACGTTTCTTAGAAATAAACAGATTAATTTTTTTTTTTTTTTCAGATAAAAATAATAATAATCTGTGTGGAAAAAATTATTGCTCTGTCTTCAAAAACCAGGAAGGAAATAGTCGAGAGCATTTGTATGGAGACCCCTCCTGTATCGTCTTAAGGGACGTTGCTGATATAAAAAGAACCCAAAACCATAATAATGTAATACTTTCATTGATTGTATTTTTGGTTCTATTTAAAATATCGACTTGCAAAGAAGTTGGCAATGCTCCAAACTGCCGCTATTGCATAAAGTCGTATCTACGAATGTTGTACAACTTGTACATAATACGAGACTTGACATCATCTTTATTTTGCGATTATTTTGATATTTTCCACGTGTATTTTCTTTTGTGTCATAACCAACCAACAAGTTTTTAGAAATATAAAAAAACATAACCTAACCACAAAATACAATTTTGAAGAAAAACCCCGACCGCGACATAGTATACCGATTTTCATGAAACATGGCTAAAAACACTCTCGACTAACTCAGCTTTCAGACAAAAAAAAAACTAAATCTAAATCAGTTCATGCGTTCGGGTGCTACGATGCCACAGACAGACAGACAAACAGACACGTCAAACTTATAACACCCCGTCGTTTTTGCGTCGGGGGTTAAAAATCACATTTATCACTTAAAGACTTGCTTAATTCAAAAGACCTATTATTATTCAATCCAAGAGTTTATGGAAGACATAAAAACATAATATAATTTTACAAATTTCCGCTACCGTAAGGTTGTCTGGAAGAAATCGCTCCTTAGCAATAAGACCGCCTTTTGTTTACCTTTATTCATTTTGCTTCTTTATTTTATATCGCTGTATTTTTCAAGGTGTACAATAAACTCACTTTTAATTATTAATTATTAAATATTACTTGTTTAATTTTGTTACTAACATAGATAATAAGCGACTTAACTAACACATTTCTTGGACCATTTGATGTCTGAATTGAATAAATAAATTAAATTAAATTAAATAAAGAGTAATTGTATTGTATTGAATAATATGAGTTATATGAGTTATATTATTATCATTTGGCTGTTATCATAATTGTTTTATTTTACTGAAAATATTACATACATATTATAGTAAGAGTTTTGAATAATTCACGGTTATTCAGACTTATATCGACCGGGATGTAGACCGTGATTACCTTTTTGATTTTTGTCGAGCTCCCGATATTTCGACGCAACTTTGACATCCACCCGCCTTCGTCAGGTTTCCGTGATCATGATGCATGCAACTGCGTCGAAATTTTGGGAGCTCGACAAAAATCAAAAAGGTAATCATCTATATCCCGGTCAATATTAGTCATATTATAGTAGATTTTGTAACATACAAATTACTCTGCAAGTATTTATCAAGTATGTAAGTAACTATTACGTAAAAGTTTTCAAAATTTTGTCCCTATTTAACTCAAACATCCTTTTTAACCTCCTTGTCAAACATCTACACTGTCTTCATATTTAGTGACATTGTAAACCCAACATCTTAGTTTGTATTTGCAGACCACGGGAAATGCACGTTTGCATTAAATTGTACTCTCAAGAAAATTGGTCTCGCCAAGTTTTAAATTTAAAGTTTCTTCACAAACCGCTGACAGGCGAGAATGTATCGTCTGGTATGGCAATGCAAAATGGAGGAATAATTATCTAAGTACGTGTACATTTTCGTGAAAATCGATTTCGGAGATAGGGGGGGATTTTTTGCCTATTTTCTTAAATAAAAATTATTAAAAAAATATTTTTGAAATTCTTACAAAAAGCTCTTTCATTTGAAACACAATATAAGTACTTAGTTCAAAAACTTTGATTTTTAATTTCCACTTATACCCCCAAAAGTGGCCCCTATAATTAAATTTTCTTACATATGTGTGCGCATCGAGAACGCCTGGAAGAGCTTCTGGTCCATGAAGACGCTAATGAAGGGCAACCTTCCACTGACACTAAAGCGCAAACTCGTCGACATGTGTATCCTGCCTATCCTAACATACGGCGCCCAAACTTGGTCATTGACGGAAGCCCAAAAGTCCCGACTCAAGATTTGCCAGCGAGCAATGGAGCGCAGCATACTCGGAGTCCGCAGAACCGATCGGGTTAGGAACACCGAACTGCGCTCCAAAACTGGTATTGTAGATGTGGGTGTTAAGTCTGCAAGGCTCAAGTGGGATTAGGCAGGACATGTCTGCCGAATGCATCCAGATCGGTGGGCCAAATTGGCTACCGACTGGACACCACAGATTAGCCGGGGCAGAGGTAGGCCAAAGAAAAGATGGCGGGATGACCTCGACGCATTTTGCAGCGACTGGCCGGAGCAGGCGGCAAATCGTGATGAGTGGCGGAAGAAAGGGGAGGCCTTTGCCCAGCAGTGGGACACAATTATAGGCTAGGAAAAAAAAAATGTGTGCCAAATTTCGATATAATCGATAAGTAGTTTCGGAGAAAATTGGCTGTGACAGACGGACAGACAGTCGCACGAGTGAGGGTTTTCCGTTTTGAAGTACGGAACCCTAAAAAAGCGACATATTTGAATAATGTAGGGCTCACCGGCTAATTGTCGGTGTCAAGTGTCAATGGGCATTTTCGCGAAAAAAGATTCAAAAACTTTTTTTTCTAAATTAGGTAAATTTAATGTTTTTCCTAGAGAATTGTCGTCAGGCTTTGCCCATACAGTTGGCCCGACGCGACGCTCGCGAGACGCTAGATGTGGGGGGACCCTTACGAGCTCTTTTCATCCTACTAGACGGAAAAAAGCGTCCCAAACTTTTTTTCTACTTCGTTTTCAAACACTTTGTACAGCGGTTACAAAGTGGAAAGTATGCAAAATAATAGATAATTTTGGGACCATTTTTTTGTCTCTTCTTTTTTGTCCAAGATCGAAAGGGCTCGTGATTCTGAGTAGGAAAAACATAAAGTTAACCTACCTTAGAATACCCCAATGCATGTCACTGTCCGCCAGCTGCTTGGCGACCAGTCTGGCGTAGTTGGTAGTCACCCTGCCTGCTAAGCCGCGGTCCCGGGTTCGAATCGCGGTAAGGGCATTTATTTGTGTGATGAACACATGTATTTTGAAGGACAAACTTGTTTGGGTGAATTGCAAAATTGTAACTTTAGAATAAATAGGCATTAGTGTACTAGTAATAAGTGTAGTAGTTATTAGTAAGTAATAAAAGTTATTTTAGTTGTATGGAAAAACCTGACGGACATAAGTGTATCTTGCATACCTATATGGGAAATAAATAAAAAAATAAAAATAAATTTATTTGGTTCCCGAGTCATGGATGTTTTCTATGTATATAAGTATGTATATCGTCGCCTAGCACCCATAGTACAAGCTTTGCTTAGTTTGGGGCTAGGTTGATCTATGTGAGGTGTCGCCCAATATTTATTTATTTATTTTACTTACTGTAGTGAAATAGCCCACAGACCGGTCGTCAAAAACAGAGATATAGTTTAACAATGGGAAAATATATATTTTGCTATCCTAGATTTTCTCGTATAAGTACCTGTAATAATAGGAGCGATTTGTTTGCTGCGAAGTGCGATGCTTCATGTCTGACAGTATTTATAGCGAGGGGTATAGATTCAGACTGGGAGGAGTATATTTATCACCTATACCGAAATAGTAAACAACTATCTATACTTATCCATACTACTATTATAAATGGGAAAATGTGTATGTCTCTTTGTTTGTCTGTCTTTCACGGCAAAACGGAGCGACTAATTGACGTAATTTTTTAAGTGGAGATAGTTGAAGGATCGAGTGACATAGGCTACTTTTTGTCTCTTTCTAACTCTCTACTTCCTTAAAATGGAGGGTGGAAAGTTTGTATGAAGCATTCCGGAATAGTATTATACTAAATACTATGGTGATAGTTTAGCGTACTAGTGCGAAAAGTAATACTTTATGAACCCACATATGTCGAAACTTTCAAAAACTGTATAACGTCATATAATACAAATAGGAACATTTTTTGTAACTCGTGTCGATCTAAAACACTCCGCTTCGGTATTTCTTTATGTATTAAATTACCAATCGTTTCGAAATTTCTCTTTTCCGCACTTGTATTGTACCTAGGTATTATTTATATTATAGTTTGCTTTTTGTGTGTGTGCTTTACACTAAAGGGTAAAAATCTTGACGAGCCTTTTAGAAAAAGAAACTTTTCATAAAATCAGTTTAATTTATTATGAAAGTCAAATCAGATAAATAAATAGGCATAATGACCTGAAATAAACAACACGTAGCCGAGCCGGGAATTGAACCCGGGTCTTCAGTTTACGTGGCTACGTCATTACCTAGTCCTACTCACGTGTTGTCGCCCTAGTGCAAAACGCTGTACATCATGTCTAGACCAGTATTTATTGCCGGAGGTATCGAAACAGTCAGCTATATATCATACCTAGGCCGAAATTCCCAGCCTAGGGTAAAATATTGATACTATAATAAGCGTCTGAATTTGTACTTGCGTTGTTGTAGTAGCGTAATACTTTAGTTAGAACTTAGAACTTAGAATTAGTATTATCAATTGTAATTGCAGTTCAACTTGTATATTGACAAGTAGGTAATTGCCCCTGTGGCCTATTTGCTGAATAAATAATTTGTAATTTGTAATATGACAGGTCGACTGTTCGCGTTTTTGACAAGCGGAAACTGTGAGGTAACCGAGGGAAGGGGTGGGCGGCACTTTCAGTGGGGAGCAGAAGTGGCCATACTTCACGGTTGTTAAGAAACGTTTGTATACGTATAACGGTAGTACTCTTTATTATATTGTCCTTTTGGTCGACTAATCTTGGTTCGCATTCTTTGTAAAATACCGCGTACTGAAAATCGGCGTACCTATTTTTTTTCGGAAAATCAATCAGTCTGAAAAACTAATTTCAAATCGTGCCATTACATCTGAGCTTCTGCGAAATCCTAGAGTATTTTTCTATTTACGTTAGCCTCTAAAATTATAAAATATGTTGTTTTTGCACAAACAACTTTTATATACCAAGATTTCCCCGGAATCCGTCAAGTATTTATCGTCGACTCATTAATCTGTAACTAAATATAAATGTGTGCCACTTTCCCGTCCTAGTCGGCATTGCCTAGCCAACGTCCTAATCACTTTACGCTCTGTAATCCTATTGTTCTCTGCCTAGCGCTCGTGCCGTAGCCGAATGGCATTTCTGCGACGCGAAACGAAAACGAAACGCCGCGAAAGGTAGCCTGGCTCTGTCGCGCCAATACGCAAGAGCGATAGAGATAGATATCTACGAGCGTTTCGTGAGCGTTTGTGCTATTCTGCTACGTACCCTAGTGGTTGAATGAACCTATACTTAACTTTCAGTGGGGCCATTTTTTTCAAAGTTTTTACGCGATTCATACTCCGAATCGAGAGCTCTTTCGATCCTGATAGGAGAAAAAAAAATGTTTATCAAGATTTCCATACATTTTTTTGAACCTTTCATTCCATTACCGCCATACAAAATGTATGAAACAGTGGTAATGGAATGGGAAAAAAACCTAAGGACACTTTTTTCTCCTATTAGGATTGAAAGAGCTCGCGATTCTGAGTGGAAAACACATAAAAAATTCCAAATCTAAAAAAAAGTGGGGTGGACAACTTTGAATAAAATGGCCCAGTGCTACCCTTGGCAAAGTGTTGAAACAAAAATAATTGTGACATTGCAGTGACAGGTTGGTTGCCTAAGCTACAATTTAACCGGTATCCCACAGTTGACTTCTATGACACACACGGGAAAAACGGGGGTGGTGAAATTCTTATCCCCGTGTCCACATTGGAATTCATAAGTGTGACAATACATATTTTTTCATTATTGATTCTAAATATAGTTCTATAATTATATGTATTTACAACCATAATAAATAGTATATTAATCTTTCGTATGCACTGTCAAAAATTTGCCTTTTATTTATATCATCATAATAATACATTTATGTTAAAGTTGAAACATTTGACGACCGGTCTGGCTCAGTCGGTAGTGACCCTGCCTGTTAAGCCGCGGCCCTGGGTTCGAATCCCGGTAAGGGCATTTATTTGTGTGATGAGCACAGATATTTGTTCCTGAGTTATGGATGTTTTCTATGTATATAAGTATGTATTTATCTATTTAAGTATGTATATCGTCGCTTAGCACCCATAGTACAAGCCTTGCTTAGTTTGGGGCTAAGTTGATCTGTGTAAGGTGTCCCCAATATTTATTTTATTGATTTTTTTGAAACCATATGGAGCAGATTTGCTACTAAGCATACGAGAGGTTAATTTTAGTAAAAGGGTTCAGAAAGAATGAAAATGTTTTCACCCCTACTTAGTGTTAAAATATATTTCATCATCATCCTCTTTGCGTTATCCCGGCATTTGCCACAGCTCATGGGAGCCTGGGGTCCGCTTTGACAACTAATACCAAGATTTGGCGTAGGTACTAGTTTTACGAAAGCGACTGCCATCTGACCTTCCAACCCGAAGGGTAACTAGGCCTTATTGGAATTAGTCCGGTTTCCTCACGATGTTTTCCTTCGCCGAAAAGCGACTGGCAAATATCAAATGACATTTCGCACATAAATTCCAATAAACATTGGTGCGAGCCGGGTTCGAACCCGCGATCTCCGGAACGAAAGTCGCACGTACTTACTGCTAGGCTACCAGCGCTGTTCAGTGTTAAAATCGATCTCAAAACCCCAAAATGTTTCCGACACTGCGTTGAAAATCCTAAATGGACCCCAGAGACTGGTGTTCAGTACTTATTCAGCGCTCGTGCGAAAAGCACTTTCCCGCACGCGTGTTTCATATTCACGAACTCGTTTGAATAAGTATGTGTGGGACAGAAGTGTTTTGGTATTTTGGAATATGCTTCGATTTTGAGGTGACCAAGAAAACCGTTCGATTATTGTGAACTGGCATTGCCCCGGCTTCGCGTATTATACATATAAAACATTCTCTTAATTCACTCTATTAAAAAACCGCATCAAAATGGATAAGCCTACATAAGAACAATAGACAGATGATGTGGGACTTTGTTTTGTTGGTTATTTGCATGATTGTTTTAATATACTGTTTCACCACAGGGCATAGTGGCAATTGTCGCCCGACAGTTTATTGCCTGTTCAACAACGAAAAATTGACGCTGAGAAATAATGTTACTTTTCAACCCAGAAATAGGCACACCATTGTCAATGTCAATGTGGTGAATTAGGCCACTGGGATGAAAATATGTAATAATTTTATAGAATTAACTATCCTTTTCCCACCGAATGAATCAACAGGCTACTTAACTTGCCTCCTAGTCAAACCAGCTTCTTCTTAAGAACTGTCAAAACGATTTTGAACGACTTGCTAATACCTATGGAATTAATATGAAATCGAATTGAGTGACGTCACGGTCAACTGATTTACTTTAAATATTTCTATCTGATTTATAAAATAGAAATTGGAGTTAAAAATAACTTCTGTTGCTGTTTTTCTTATAATTATCTGATGCTTTATTTCGCGCATGGTATAAAATATCTTATTTTAAGTACAGTCAAGTTGCCTATACAAAATGCCACAATCTTGTGTGAGCCTATACAAAATGCCACAATCAGGTGACGGAACATCGGCCGCAGTTAGAACACGGGACGGGAAACTTCCGCTTGGCACCGTTTAGCGAAATGACTCCGTTTTCTGCGCGGGAGTGGATACAGCGGAAAACAGCGAGGGCAGTTATAACTAACTATGACAGTGGCATAGTCGAATTGTTACAAATGACATAAGTACCTTCATTTATTTAATTTTAAAACTAAAGGAAAAACTGACACATCACATGAAAAATACTATTCTGGCTGTCTGAAAGTTATATATTTTTCTCTATTAGACCTTTTGAAGTTTACCTCTTATTAAGTTGTTTATTCATTGTATTAAGTATATTCCCGAGTTTTAGCGAACAATAAAGACTATTTGTATTCCTGATAGTTCCCCAAAAAATGCGCATCAACTTATAAAAAGCAAAATAATCACTTGTTAAAAATAAAATTGATATTTATCCTCTCAATTTTTTTTATTGAAGTGAACCATCGTAGTTTCATTAAATCTGGTGACAAAATTCATGAATTAAATAGTTCCCAATCAGAAATTCCACCGGACGCCGCAACATAGTAGGTATTTATATCGATCGTTTCATATTTGCAGAGCCACCTTTAGTGACTATTTTAATTTAATTTAATAATGGTAGGTATTCATTAATGCCGATATCGTTTAGCTCGAAACCTTTAGTGCTTGGTTAAGTTTGTTCATTATGATTTAAATCTAAACGTAGGCATAGCTAAAAGACAATTATGCTATAATTTAATCATTTTTACTAATTACTGGCACTAGGGTTCCGCTAGAGTATTTTGTTCTTAAGATAGACACCCTTAAAAAAATATACCCACAACTTTATAGCCATAATAGATAACAAAGTAAGGTACAGCCGGACAAATCTCGATTGGGGGGCCATCGTAGCTGATCCGTTTTTTCCATCATTACACTATTAAGTTGAGTTCCACATGTATCCACTGAGCACGCGTGCCATATACTCGTATTACGTAAACACTGGACACTCAAATTAGTAATGCAAACATTGTAAAACATGAAAAAATGGATAAGTTGCATTTGTCCCCCAGTCGAAATTGTCCCGCTATACCTTACCTCGTCTGTTCATTTTTATAACACTTTATCTGTGTCCATATTTTTAATATCTTGACTGTACCAGATAATTATAAAAAATACTATACTACCATAGATTGACTGAAAAAAATATATTAAGAAAATATGTGAAGATGAAAGTTTATCATCGATTATAAAAAAAAATAACCAACATTAATAAAAACTAATGCGTTGCCGTAAAAATAATCATTATACCAGAATATCTTCAAAGAGCAACGGATGCATCTATCGCAGCAACATGGTTTTGCGAGTCATTCGGTGAAAAAGCTTTGCAATTTTACGATGCTCGAGTTTAACAAGCTCTCCAGTATCGATAGTGATGAGCTATGAGTATCGGAAACTATTCCTGAGTCTAAAAGTTCATCACATAAAGTATTTTTTTAATTATAACTATTTAGAACTAGCGAAGATCGCAGGAGTCCGCTGGATGCGGGTGGCGCAGGACAGGTCATTGTGGCAATCTTTGGGGGAGGCTTATGTCCAGCAGTGGACGTCTTTCGGCTGATATGATGATGATGATGATGATGATGATGATGATGATGATGATGATGATGATGATGATGATGATGATGATGATGATGATGAATATGAACGATGATGATGGTGATGGTGATGATGATGAAAACTAGTGAGCGATCCACCCTAGGTTCGTACGGGGAGTAAAACATAAAAATGGACATGGTAAGATTGAAAGTAAAAATATAAAAGAAGGAAAATTAAATCCTAGAAGATTAATTTGCTAATCCGCGAATAAATTACTAAGTCAATAAGTGCTAACCCGTTATATGTATGCGTACACGTGTTTTAATATGTACATGCATTTAATATTTCCACCCTCTCATCGCAAACATACTCATAAATACGCAATAAATGTATAACAACCCACTATCAAAAATATAAAACTCGACACGTTACTTTCATTAGGTACGCTAAGGCGTGTTTTCATATTATCCGATCCGATATCGGATGTAAGACTCATATCCCATATATGTATTGAAGCAACCATCTTTGATTTTTGCCTTTGAAATCCTTAGGTACTAAATCCGATATCGGATCGGAAAATGTGAAAATGCACTTATTGTCGTATTTTATACTTATTGGCATGTTAAAACCTAATTCTTTGAATTTGTCACAACAAAATCTTAGAAAAATCAAGGAGAGGCATCGAATCCCTCTATTAAAATAAAATAAAATTTTAAATTGCCATTCTTCGGATATTAAATACGTAAAATCCCGTCGCTCCTAATTCCCATCCCTATTTAAAGCTTTGATCTTCGGCAGTCGTTTTAAAAAATGGAGCTAAAGATGGCCGGAGGTTCGATCGCTCCGCCAGTTAGTCTTAGAAATGCTTTTGAAAAGTAACGTCGTTCAGAAACTGACTCACCGTTTTGTCTTTGCTACAAATTACTTTGGTTTGAAGGTGGAATTGGAATAGGTATATATCTATTACCTATTCTAATTGCAGTTTACTCCGCCACATTGTTGACGACTGAATTACCGCAAATATCAAAGATTTGTGCAGAAACTTTTGAAGTTATGTAAGTTTTTCGACACCTAAGTACCTACCTACGGAGAATTTCCTATTTATACCATTGGCACATGGTGATCAAATATATGAAAGAGGCGCGTTCCTAGCACACAGTCTAAGCTCGTGTAGGTGAACGCGTACCATGCTTGTATGAGTGAAATGTGACAGGTGGTAACTGTGAGATAACCAAGAGCCCACCCACCCACAACCCACCCTGGGCGGCACTTTCAGCAGGGAGCGGAAGTGGCCATATTGTACGATAGTACTCTTTATTGTACTGTGCCATTGGCACATAATAGAGAATATGTATTCCTTAGATGAAGAAATATGTCAATGAAAACTTGGATCCTCCACCAAAAAAATTCAAAATATATAAGAATCTCGAATTAATAAATTATCATATTATATTATATTGATAACTTGGCAAGATATCGCTATGCTTTAAGAACAATCCAATATCAATTTTCAGCACTCCTCTCAGTTCTTCAAACCGGGTTGCTGTCCAATTTATTTGAGATCCTCCAAATATCGTGCTGCGAGAAAATTGCATTCAATTTGACGCCATACGAGATTTGAAATAAATGGAGTTGCTGAACAATCTATGAGATTGGATTTCTAAGAAAAAGCTCGTTTTTAAAATGGTAGAAAATTGTGAAGTGTTGTTCGATATCTTGTTAAAACGAAACACTGCGCAAAGGGACTAAGGTGAAGTGGGGCAAATCTCGACTGGGGTACAATTGTAACTATAATCCATTTTTTCCATTATTACACTATGATGTTGAGTTCTACATGTATCCACTGAACACGCCTACCATATATAACCGGTGGACATTCTATTTAATAATGTAAACATTGTAAAACAGGGAAAAATGGACCAGTTACATTTGCCCCCCAGTCGAGATTTGCCCCGCTGTACCTTATCTTTAACATCCATATCGATACTAATATTATAAATGGGAAAGTGTGTGTGCCTGTTTGTTTGTCTGTCTTTCACGTATCGACGTGATTTTTTAAGTGGAGGTAGCTGAAGGGATGGAGAGTGACATAGGCTACTTTTTGTCTTTTTCTAACCCCCCACTTCCCTGAAATGGGGGTTAGAAGTTTCTTTGGGGCATTTCACAATTTTCGAATTAAACGCGAGCGAAGCCGCGGGCAAAAGTTAAGTAGTATGTGCATATATTATGTTACATACATACAACATCTCAACATCATTCTGTGTAAGTAGAAGCGTATCGTTATTTATGTTGAGTCCGCAAATAACTTATTGCCAGAATAAATAGTTAGTTGTGGTCGTTACTGAGACGAATTGCCGACAGCACTAGGCCACGATGTCTATAAAATGTAATGTGCTAGCTTTGATCATTGACAAAATGATTTTTCCCCTCACTAGCTCGGAAACACGTGTTTTGTCCTTTAGTACCAGCGGTTAAAGACGCGTTTTATCCACTAATGGGTAAAGTAATTTGACCTTGAATAAAGTCAAATTATCTAGTGGGTAAAGTAGTTTGACCTTGAATAAAGTCAAATTTAACTGCTTTAAAATTGATAAAAGTAGGTGAATAAAGTAAAGTAGGTAGGGTAGGTGAGGTAATAAAGATGATTTACCACCTGTGGAACTACTGGAAGCAGTGATAAACGCATTTTTTGCGTTGTAGTTTCCTCGCTACAGTGAGGGGAAAAGTTTTGTGTAACACTCGGGTGCAAATGTATTTTACTTCTCGTGTGTTCCACACTCTACACTCGGCGTTCAAATACAACTTTGACCCCTTGTATAACAAATAATTATTAAATTTAGAAAATACTTTTATACAAAAGAGGAAAAATGCTTATAAAGCGTGACCAGAAATACATGATTATTGTCAGGAGGGCGCTATTATTCTGATGTATGGGTTGACAGTTCAGACACACCTCGGACACTGGCGATCAAATTTTTATGAAAGAGGCGCGTTCCTAGCACACAGTCTACTCGTAAGCTCGTGTAGATGAACGCGTACCAAGTACCATGCTTGTATGAGTGAAATATGACAGGTCGACTGTTCGCGTTTTTGACAGGCGGTAACTGTGAGATAACCGAGAGGGGGTCGGCGGAACTTTCAGGGGGGAGCCGGAGTGGCCATACTGAACGTTGATAGCGCAACGCGCCTCTTTCATATATGATCACCAATGTCCGAGATGTGTCTTTAGTCTGTGCTCAATCAGTTTTCCTATAAAAATTTTTTGCTCCCGCGTTACGGATAATTCGACATATCTACTAGATATAAGGAAATAAAATAGAATTCAATAAGCAGGTAATATCTAACGAGGCAATAGACCGAACGACGGGAAGTGACGACATTACAATAAAAACATTAGGAAACTGTTTCTGAGTGCGGGACCAGTGCCAAGTGGCGGGAGGTGAGACGAGATAATTGACGTAATTTCTGTAGTTAAATATTGCAAAACATTAAATGAGATCGTTTAAGAGAGGCCTGAGTTCACGCTTATATTGGGCGGGCAGCGGCATAATCAAAATATTTATATATTATTATATAATAATCAAAATATCTGAATAAACCTACAAACTATACATTTTGCAAAAGGTATTACTAAAACTACAAATGTACAAAGGATTGGTAAGTTTTTGGCGAAATGGTCCCGCCTCAGCATAATGCTAGCTCGGAGGTCAGCGCTGATCTTCCGACGAGAACATTTGTGTGACCACGAACGCAGCCGTGCGGTACGGCCCTATTGTAAGTTGAAAGCATCCTTACTGAATTCGACATTTTGTCTACTGTCAGCATGTCAGGTGTTTCCCTTCCACCATGACATGGGGTTCTTCAAGAAGCATGTATTTAGGGTTCTCAAAGGTCGGCAACGCATAAGTGGCTCCCTTGATGTTGCTTATGTCCATGGGCGGCGATGACTGCTTCCCATCAGGCGGCTCGTCTGCTCGTTTGCTGCCTATATTGGTCAGTTTGATCATGAAATCTGGTTTAGTTATTAGACTTATTAGTTCTTATTACAGGGAGCACATATCTGTATGTATGTAAATATGTACCTAGGTATAAACACATTTTTATTTTTAAATCGATGCGCCCGCCACATTGTGGCGTAATTTTGTAGGCACATTATCCGTAACCGGTGGGGAGATAGCGTTATAATCGTCAAGTTAAACAGGGTAGCGTAAAAAGTACAAGCAGTAGCAAAATCGCGGAGATTATGAGATACATTTCCGCTTGCCTGTGTGTCGGTGAGTTGGTCAAACATTGATGTTGTGGCAATGTCACTACGTACTTACTTAACCATAAAATTTTTACAATAATTAATTCTCGCCAGTACTTATCATAGGCGTAAAAATAAGTATCGTCAACTTATTTTTTCCAAATTTGGATCAATTAAAAAGATCTGGTTGTGACCATTATGCCACGAGAATCGATTTAAAATTGTAACACAGTCAAAAATAGACTGTTTACTGTAAAATCTTCGAGAGGTCGACTGTACATTGAAGTTTTTAGGTCCCAGCTGCGCCTTTTACGGACCTCTACCGGCTAAACAAGCCCCGTAGGCTGGTGCTCTTTCATTTTATATGCCAGGCTTAGCCTGAGAATGAGAACTCGTGAAGTTAGGGATCCCTGGGACATTACTTTAAGAAAGGTTATCTAAGATTCTGTAAAGGATAACATTTGGGAGACCGAATTTATAACCTACATAATCTCACGCTTGTCTTCTAAAATGGGTAGGCAGAGCTTTTGAAACCATTTTAGTGCTACTCTTAGTAACAGGTTGAATGGAAACGGAATTGCGATATTGAAGTAACAGGTACATAACAATTGAACTATGATCATCCCATATCCCTCTGTCGACTTCTACGATAACCATGGGAGGAAATGGAGTTTTAAAATTCTTCACAGGTCTTACGGGTGAAAATTAAACAATAAATAAATACGCGTTTTCAGAGATAAAACCTAGAATAATATATTACAAAATGTAGTACATCTCATCCATCAAAATTGTTGCTGGCGTGTCCGAGATCAGTCGTCATCAAGACATATCACACAAATAAGTGCCCTTATCGCGATTCAAATCCAGAACATCGGGCTAAGCAAACAGGGCCGCTATCCACTAAGCCAGACTGGTCGGCATTTTTCTATTCACAACCCAAAATAACCATGTTTTCCGTTTCAGCCAAAAATACTCATAATCAGCTTGTTTTTCCGTTTCACGGTTGTGTAACGTCACATTCCCGACACTCTGACCCACTTCCGCGATCAAAACGCGATTAGAAAAATCGCTGGCATAAATTAAAACGAACGAAGACGAACTCCCGAAACCGGTATTTCATACAAACGTTTGTCTAATTTTTACTGTATTTAATTTTTTTTTGTTATTCAAATAAGTTACACAGCATAACAGTAAAAACTAAGGCACTGTGAAACTAAAAATGATAAAAAAGAACAACATATAGAGCACATACTCAAAAATACAAAACAGAAAAAAAAACAATATTCTATTTAGGCGACGACGTAACAGCGTCTTCGGTTACCGCGATAGTTATTCATGAAATAAAACTATGGAAACGGATTATACGCGTAACTATAATGAATTTACAATTCATCCCGACGTTTCGAACACTTTACAGCATTTCATTTTTTTTCCTGTATATATTGGAAATATTTTTATAAATTTTTAATGTTCCTATTTACAGCATTTAATTTTTTTTCCTGTATATATTGGAAATATTTTTATAAATTTTTATTACCATGTTCCTATTCCTTTATTATTCTGAATATTAAGGACGAAAAACCTTGGTTGGTTGCAGTGGTAGCGAACCCCTTTGCTTGGTTGCAGTGGTAGCGAACGCCTGACATTAAACCTTTTGTGGCTTTTGTACTTTTTTGTTTTCTTAAAAAAAATATTCGCGGATATCATGACTAAGTTTGTACGGAGATTCCTTCGTCCCCTTTTCTCTAAAGATGATTTTTGACGCCGACTCCCGGTCCACATTCGCCACTCGTAAAAATAGTGGACGAAAAGACGTCGCGCGCGCCGCTCGTACCGCTGACATACATCTGTTTCGATTCGAATTAATACGAATAAGAAAGTAATTTTTGAAGTCTAGTATTTTTAGTGTACAATTGAAGTGAATAATTAGGTTAATTACCTGCTCATTGACATTGAAGATTTAAAAGATAAATATTTTTTAAATTATAAACAGTTTTTTTTTTTGGATTTCCTTTTGTGTTACAGTTAAAGTGTTGTGTTGTGTTGTTTTTGTGAATAGTGGATTTGAGAAATAATTTTGAAAGGTTCGTTTCTTTTCAAGTACTTAAACACGTGTATTTTTAAAATGTGCATTTGCACCTATGAACATAATAGGCCCCAATTCTAGTTCCATTTATTATTGAAGACATCCAGCGCCTCTACTTGGGATTGATGAGAGATAAGCATAAAAAATAAAAATGGGTACCTATAGTAATAATTTCTTGAGTATTTCTATAATACATTATGTCTACTTTTTTCACTTGTCTATATTTTGATGCGGTTAAATATCCACTTAAATCCTAAACCCAAATGTGTTTTTAATTTTTCAATACGTCCCAGATTCCACATTTATTTAGTTAAAACAAGAATACATGTACAAAAATTACACTTCCAACCTTAAAATAAAACAGTACTTTAACACTACTCCCATGCGAAAATTCATCCGCAACGCAGGCATCGTCATGTGGCCACAAATCCAAATCAACAACATGCTTCGTCAAACAAACCAATGATGATATCCCAGATTGTAAGTACGTGCGACTTTCGTTCCGGGGGTCCAATGAGTTTTTCGGAATTTATGTGCGAAATGTCATTTGATATTTGCCAGTCGCTTTTCGGCGAAAGAAAACATCGTGAGGAAACCGGACTAATTCCAGGTCTAGTTTACCCTTCAGGTTGGAAGACCAGACGGCAGTCGCTTTCATAAAAACTAGTGCCTACTCCCATGCAGACTCCCATGAGCCGTGGCAAATGCCGGGATAACGCAAGGAGGATGACGACGATGATTAATATTAAATATAATTTCATGTTAAAAAGTGAATCAATAATCATAGCTAATCGGGAACTATTCATAACCTGATATTATAATCCCGCCAGATTGTTAATATCAAAACCATCTGATAGTGTCAAATAACTAATCAAACAATTGAATTTCGATATTGTGCCTGCCTTTGAGCTTCATACCAACAATATGCTAATATTGCTAATGTTAGTAGTTCAACCAAACAACAATGTATGTATTATAACATTAATATACCTACTAATAGATACCGTGAATGGAGGTGATTTACCTACCATTTACTAAATAGGTATCTACCTACCAGAGGCGGCTGGTGAAAATTTCAGCTAGGCAACATTGAGCAAAGAGAAACCTACCTTTACATTAGGTACTTTACTAGTAATCAATTTTAGGCAAGCCGGTGGGAATCGGCTTGTATGGACCAGCCGCTGCTGCAGTACCTACACAAAGTGTATCATAAGAATTGCTAATTTTAATCGGATGTTACAACTTTTTGAGTTTTTTTTAATCGTTTTGGAGATTTAACCCCTAAAAAGAGTCTTCTTCTTCTTTGCCTGTCCCTCTTCCCAGTTCATCTGGGGTCGGGTCTCCTTGTATTTCTGCGCCAAAGTGCTCTGTTCTGGCTTGTCTGCGTACTCAGGTTCTCACTCAGAATCTCTTTTTGCATGTCTGACCACCAGGTATCGGGTCGTCTTCCCCTTCCTCGGGATTGGTTGGGTATCTTTAGGGCTTTCTTAACAGAATGGTCCTCATCCCGTCTGAGGATATGGCCGTACCAGCGCAGCCGGCTTTCCTTCACCTTTTCAACTATCGGTGCTACCTTAAACGATCCTCGGATATGTTCGTTTCGGACCTTATCCAGTCTGGTAACTCCTCCCGCCCATCTCAGCATTTTCATTTCGCTGGTGTGGAGCTTTTGTTGGTGTACTTTCTTAAACGTCCAGCACTCTGCACCATATGTCATGGCTGGTCGAACCACCGTTTTGTAAACTTTTCCTTTTACTCTAACAGGCATTTTGTGATCGCAGAGGACACTAGATAGTGATCTCCATTTAAGCCATCCGATGTTGACACGGTGATCTACGTCTTTATCGACTTTTGCATCCGAAGTAAGCACCGAGCCTAGATACTTGAAACTGTTTACTTTGGGTAGTGCTTGATTGTCTATATAAATGTTGCATCCAGTTTCTTCTGTACCTCCAAAGTTACATTCTAAGTATTATGGTTTTACTCCGACTTATACGTAGCCCGTGACTTTCTATGCGTGTTGTCCACTGACAGAATATTTCCTGAAGGTCTGCTGCATTTTTCGATAGTAAGACGATATCATCCGCGTAAAGCATACATTCTGGTGTTGGCTTTTGTATGTCTCTGGTGATGTAGTCCATGCACATGTTAAACAGTACAGGGCTTAAAGCTGATCCTTGATGGACCCCTACTTCTACGCCGAATGCATCGCTAAGGCCGGCAGGGCTTTTTACATGTGTTTTGGTGTTTTTATACATATCTTGGACTATAGTTATGTAGTACTCTGGGATGTTTTGCTTTCTCATCGCCTGCCATACTAGCCTTCGAGGGACTCTATCGAAAGCTTTTTCTAAATCGATGAAAATGAGATATAAATTTTCTTTATTCAAACGGTGTTTTTCCATCACAATCCTGAGTGTTTGGATAGCATCGATCGTCGATTTGCCAGGCGTGAAGCCATACTGGTTTTCGGTTATGAGGATATGATCATATAAACGTGAGGCAATGACTCTTTCGAAGAGTTTTAACGTGTGTGATGTGAGCTTTACTCCTCTGTAATTGCCACACTGTGCAATATCGCCTTTTTGCTTATAAATAGGGCACAGTGTGCTATTACGCCAGCCTTCAGGGATTTTGCCATCTTTGATAATGCAATTGAACAGTTTAGTCAACCAGGGTAGTGCCGTTTGGTCCGTCTTCTTCCAGATGTCCGCTGGTATCTGATCCGGCCCCGTGGCTTTGTGATACTTCATTTTGGTTAATGCCTTCTTTACTTCTTCCACTGTTATGCAGTATATGGGTCCCTGGGTGGCAAGCTCATGTAGCATAAGTGCGTTAGGGTATTCCTCGTTCATTAGTTGTTCGTAATATTCCTTCCAACGGTTCGTAATATTCCTTCTAACCCCTAAAAAGAGTAAAGAATAAATAACTAAAGGGATTAAAAAGAGCATGAAAGTACCTACACAAAGTGTATGATAACAATTTCTAATTTCAATCGGATGAAACAACTTACTGAGCTTTCTTTTTATTTAAAAAAAATCGTTTTTGGAGATTGATCCCCTAAGGGGATTAAAAAGAGCATGAAAGTTTGTACGAGGAAAAGTTTTATTGTAAGCTAGGAACTTGATAGTTTAAAGTAGGTAATAACAACGATAATTATTTCAAGATTGTCTAAGTTTCATCCCCTAAGAGGTTTAAAAAGGGGATGAAAGTTATAGGTACTTTAATCAAGTAGATAACTTGAAATTTCGTAAAACGTATGTTTGGAAAATCAACAATTAAAATAATAAAAAGGGGGATGAAATTGGTATAGAGATCCAATTTTATTTAAAGTAGGTACTTAACTTATTCTATTCGGTTGTATCGGATATTTACACAAACAAACGAAGCATTATTATTCGGGGTACGTTTTTTCTTGGACTTCATTAAAATTTGTCTTGTAAGAGTATAATTATGTGTTCGGTATGAATATAACTATGCCTATATACTTATATTTGCACATGCCATGCTATTTGTAAAGGCCAGGTGGCTTCAATCTCAGTGACTGATGGATTTCCAACGAAAATAGGAGTTTGGCCAAATGTTATCTAGAACATGTGGTCTGGCGCTATCTAGACATGCAATCAGATGTAGGTAGTTTAGGTAGTACTTGCCAAATGATGATAATTTCAAAGAATCGACCAACGTACGTACGTACAACCAAAAAATAACCAAAACCTCTCTTTATTTCCAGATAAGTGTGGTGCAGTGCAGTGCAGTGCGAGTGTGATGTGGGAAGCCTGAGCATGGAGAGTGGCTTGCCTGCCTCGGACGCCGACGACGGCCCGCCCGGCTCGTCCGGCAGCGGATCCTCGTCCGGCACCGGCTATTATCATAAAAACGGTAAGTTACAACATATCTACAGGCTACGGTGACCGCTTACTACCAAGCGTGGCGACCACCATAAGAGTATATTGAATGTAACTTTCGAATGCAGCGCCAAGTTTAAGTTACGCCAACTTTTCATGTGACTTTCCATGCCTAAAGGTTCCTTATAGCACATAAAGCATGTGGACCCTTTAAACCAAGTCCAAGTTGCCAGAGTTGCGACTGAGTACTCGTGATATATATACGTCGCATAAACGTCTGCGTCGTAAATAACTCGCTGAATGGAGTTAGATGACGCGTAGTTGATGAATGTGCCCTATTTTACTGTCACTCTTAAATTAGCTCTAGTTTTAGTTTAATTCAATAGTTTAGAGACCTGTATTTAAAAGATTATTATATGATTGATGTTACACCTGTATTTCTGAAGGGGGTAGGCAGTGCACGTGAACCACTGAGCTTTTAAACCGGTCAAACTTCAGTGCTACTCTTGGGCAATTAAGGGGTTGAAAAAAGAAGGAATTTTGTAGTAACAGGTTGCCAGCACTACACACCACAATGGAACCTCATATCCCATAGTCCACTTCTACGACACCCACGGGAGGAAAGGGGGTGGTGAAATCTTAACCAGTCACGTAGCCATTACAGGAGATTGTGTCTTTCAAAATGATGATAAAATTGCATACTAAAAGTATTATTTTTCAAACTTTGGACCCCCATTTCACCCCCTTAGGGGGTGAATTTTGAAAAATCCGTTCTTAGTGCTCCTCTACACCTTATAAGGAACCCAATTCGCAAGGAAAGACCTAAGCCCTCCTACGTGTATACGTAGCATAGAACACGACCGGTCAATTATACTGTCATGATTGTGACCGAGTCTTTAAAAGTAAATTTGGCCTGGCCAGCCATATTATAAGAGCTCATATGAGAAAACAACTTTGATTGCTGAGGTCGCCGGCAGAGGACTTTAATATAAGGAACCTGCGTACCCAATTTGAAATCTCAAGAATCAGTGGTTTCAGCTGTGCGACTGTGCGTTGTTATATCAGTCAGTCAGTCAGTTCCTTCTTTTATATGTATATTTAATAAACTGGCAAAGTTTTAATACTTCCAAAATAACATACCATTTTATTTGAATGTAGGCTCAGTTTTTAACCGACTTGAAAAAAATGAGGTTCTGAATTCGTCGGGATCTTTTTAACCCCCGACGCAAAAACAACGGGGTGGTATAAGTTTGACGTGTCTGTCTGTCTGTCTGTCTGTCTGTCTATCTGTCTGTCTGTCTGTCTGTGTGTGTGTCTTTCTGTGGCATCGTAGCTCCCGAACGGATGAACCGATTTAGATTTAGTTTTTTTTGTCTGAAAGCTGAGTTAGTTGGGAATGCCGAGTGTCCTTAGCCATGTTTCGGGGGTTTTTTCAAAATTTTAATTTATGTACCTACGCTCCCCGCCTGGACTGAATTGGAAAATTATACCTTGTTTTCTCAAAAACATGTCTCGTAGGCCCTGTGTTGTTTGCTATAAGGTTCATATTTATGTTTATAAATATTTGTCCCATGTATAGGTACTGTACCTATATAAGTATATGTTTGTGTGTGTACTGGCCTGAAATAAAGCTTCATTAACATAATAAGCGTTATGAAGTGAGGTGATGATGAATGGAACGTAGCACGCATTGTTTACGTTGATGGAGAACATTTTACTACGACGTAACGATACAGCCACGGGTACACTACACCTGCCAGTTGTGGTCGTGTTTGCCGCTCCCGTATTGGCTTACACAGCCACGAAAAACGTTGTTGCCTCACTTGACACTGCTTGAATAGTCTGTTAGAGACTTGAAGGCGGATGAAGACGATAATGATGATGAACGATACAGCACCTATGTATAGTTAAGTACCTATAAGTAAGGTCAATTCACCTTTACTTGTCTAATCATAAACATTAAATAAATGTCATATACAAAGAAAAAGTGACCAAGGCCTCCAAGTGTTCCGAGCTGGAATCGAACCAGCGTACTCCGTTTACCGGATGGATGCCTGTAAAACCACTCGGCCATCGGATTTCATTCATAATTTATTATTTAGATTTTAGTCATATTTAAATATCCAAATATGTACAGTGCTGGACAAAATTCTTCATACACCGACATATAAAATAAACTTTCTATCATAATTTCTTTACCCTTAAACTTAACATCACAGTTGTGTTGGAAAACTTTTAGCTAATTTCATGGTGTACAACATACAGACAATAACATATCAATGATTGTAAAATGATTGTTTTACATGGGTATAAATATAAATATTAGTACTTTTGGCTCTGGACAAATTTGATCATACAGTAATTAAAATATTTACGAATGAAATGCAATGTATGTAGTAGTGTGTATGGCTTTCATCTGCTTTAGATATTGCTGCTTGTCTCGGAGGAACATTTTCAGTTACAAACTGAAGGTATTTATCTAACCCAAGCTTTTTCCGTGTGCCTACTAAAGTAGGCAAAGTGGGTATAATTCAGAATGACATTTGATATTTTCTTTATTTTTCCAAAAACTTCCTTAAATTTTGGCTTGGATTGATTACATGAGACTATGTTAGCCATTCAAGTTACTTAATCATATAAATCACAACGAACGCATGAAATAGACATACTAGTATTTTCTTTCAGTCATCTTTATTAAACACATCATATATATATTCAGACGGGCGATGGCTGCAGTATTCCTGCCGAATAATCGGATTGTTTAATTGAATAGTCTGGTTTACTCTCACGGGAGTTTTATATAGTTAAATTCATTGATGTCTGTTGGACTTAACCAGACGAGTATGTTTGTACCTACATTAAATTCTGAAAGCGAATGAATACCGTTTGAAAGATTTATGAGGTAGGCGCCGGTGTTATGTAAATTTAAGCCTACTGCGACACGGCCGATCGCGAAATTAATGAGGGTGGACGGAAAAGTACTGTCGACGCTTGAAGCATTGGACGTTTCGTAAAGCTACGGTGAATAAGTTTTTTGCAAAAATTTCATTTTTGGCACAAACTTTTATCGCTGACTGTACCTTTCTTTCAACAGTCATCTACTGCTCTGAGACGTTTCTAAAAACCCCTTACTCGATGGGGATACGACGTTTCTAAACATAGTTCCTATGACCACCTTTCTGCTCTATCATCAGATCAGCTCCATAATACCATAATATTGCATTGTCACGTGATTTACATATGTGTGCAAATTTTTAGCTCAATCTGAAACCGGGAAGTGGGTCAAATTTAGCTTCTACGTTTTGACGCACACTAACATACTAACAAGACAAGTTGAATAAAAGCTTGTAAAAATGTTGTTTGTGTGTTTACTTGTAATTTTCTCTTTATCGATCTCTCACGATAAAACCAGTACGGTCGTTGCACGTTGTGTCAATTTCAATCGAAAACGTTAATGTTTCTGTTATGCTCATGATGGGATTGAACAGCTGTTTTTTTAACCCCCGACGCAAAAACGACGGGGTGTTATAACTTTGACGTGTCTGTCTGTCTGTGTGTGTGTCTATCTGTGGCATCGTAGCTCCCGAACGGACGAACCGATTTAGATTTAGTTTTTTTGTCTGAAAGCCGAGTTAGTCGGGAGTGTTCTTAGCCATGTTTCATGAAAATCGGTCTACTATGTCGCGGTCGGGGGTGTTTTCAAAATTTTAATTTTGTGGTTAGGTTATTTATTCGTCACTTTCGTTACCTGTCTTTGTAGTCTTAATATATGAGTTGTTGGAATGGGATCTTGATTAAGAACTTGACTAAAACCACGACGTGGAATCAAGACTCTCTCGGTTACCTCACAGTTACCGCCTGTCAAAAACGCGAACAGTCGACCTGTCATATGTCACTCATACAAGCATAGTACGCGTTCACCTACACGAGCTTGGACTGTGATCTGGGAACCCCCTGACTATACTATGATTTAGTTGGCGAAGTTTTGTACGATGAAACCGCTCTAATTTTATTTTTTTAACATTGTTTGTGTATAACGCTAGCCGTAATCGTGGATTACGGCTAGCGTTTGATGGATTGGACATTCAGGATTCGGAAGTCTCCGTCATATTTTACAGTCGATGTAGATTGTCGCAATCAGCAATCCGCACGCTATGGTGCATAGTAATGCTAAATAAATAAAACAGATAATTAAGATCTATTCTTACGGGTACCTAGATGTTTGCTATAACGCCACTCTAAAGCGGTTGAGAATTGATGGAAGGCATGGATAAATTCGCACACATCCCGCAGGCCTCCGTGGCGCAGTTGGTAAGCGCGATGGCCCCGGCAAGGCGAAAGGTCGCAGGTTCGAGTCCTGCCGGAGGTGCGAATTTTTCCATTTTTCCTTTAATTTAAAAATATGTAAACAAAACAGTTTTATTTCGGATAAAAATCCGTAGCTGTTAGGAACATATACATTAAATTTAACTTATATAACCTAACCACAAAATTAACATTTTGAAAAAACCCCGACCGCGACATAGATAGTAGATCGATTTTCGTGAAACATGGCTCAGAACACTCCCGACTAACTCAGCTTTCACCACTTCTCGCACTAGTGGGTAAAAAAGTACCATCTGTACTGAAATAGTAGGTACATTACAAATACAAGTGCGCAAAAAAAGGAAGTTCGAAACGAGTGGCGATAAATTAAAACACGACCGAAGGGAGTATTTTAAATCAATACGAGTTACGAATTTCCTTTTCACACGTGTATCGTACGACGTTTTTCAGTACAGATGAGCCTCCGAAGTTTCGACTTGACAAATAATGAACCACTTCTCGCACTAGTCTGAAAATAGTTATTTGTTATACAAGGGGGCAAAGTTGTATTTTAACGCCGAGTGTGGAATTGAAAAACGAGCAAGTGAAAGGATTCTATAGTTGAACCACGAGCGAAGCGAGTGGTTCGAGAATAGAATCCTGAACTTGCGAGTTTTTTAACAAACGAGAAGTAAAATACATTTTGCACCCGAGTGTAACACAAAACTTTTCCCCTCACTATAGCGAGGAAACTACAACGCAAAAAATGCGTTTATCACTGCTTCCAGTAGTTCCACAGGTGGTAAATCATCTTTATTACTAGAATCACCTACTTTTATCAATTTCAAAGCAGTTAATTTGACTTTATTCAAGGTCAAATTACTTTACCCACTAGTGGATAAAATGCGTGTTTACCCGCTGGTATTAAAGGACAAAACACGTGTTTCCGAGCTAGTGAGGGGAAAAAGTTATTTAACTTTCGGTTCTAGTAAGTATTAGGTAACAGTCTCGCATTGCTTACTTTGTCCGTGCAATTAATATAATTTTCTTGCCTGTGTGGTAACTTCAGAATGTTTCCTTTACCGAAGAGCAACTGGTAAATGTGTAACTGTACATCAACATGTCATTACCGTTCTCGGACCTGAATAAATAATGTTCGCAGTCGACTCGCTAATAGACGATACTATTCAAACAGGTACTAAGCTACAAACGAAGGCATAGTACAGAAAAAAGAAATAGGGTAAGGTACAACGGGACAAATCTCGATTGGGGGGAAAATGTAACTGGTCCATTTTTCCATGTTTACAAAACAGTGTCCACCGGTTATATAGGTATGGTAGGTGTGTTCAATGGATACATGTAGAACTCAACATCATAGTGTAATACTGGAAAAAATGGATTAGTTACAATTGCCTCCCAACCGAGATTTGCCCCGCTGTACCTTATATGGTAATGTGGTCACTGTAAATCAGATCATGATAAAATGTGTCGCTTAACTTCATACTCGAGTAAATATGCTATAAGGTTGATTATTTTTCAGATAATATGTATTTTTTATACATAATCATCCTTAAAGCAGAATGGAATTATCCGAGTTTAAAGTTTAGCGACACAAATTTCAGTTTAGACAATCCACCCCTTTTCCTCCCGTGGGTGTCGTAGAAGTTGACTTTGTGGTATGGGTACAACTTTGGTGTGGGCGATTGGCTGGGAATCTGTCAAGTGTCTGTTAATTGCTGAAAGTGGTGCTGAAACCTGAGCAGATCCAATGTACTCAGCCTACTCTTTTTGGAAATATAGGCGATAACTGTAGTAGGTAGGTATGTTTACCATTTTAGACATTAAAATTTCGCATAAGCTAGCGCTTGTGCTGCCCCCTACAATAAACGCTCGTTATAAACCAACATGTCATTACCATACCCTAATTTCCTCAATCGGGAGTTTAAACTTGACATTAACATTCCGGATAAACGAGCTCTCTTGTGCTGCTCCCTGCAGTTCACGCACACTATAAATCAACATGTCATTACCATCCCCTAGACCTGAATAAATAATGTTTCGGCTTTCGACTGACTAATAGAAGCCACTTCAGATCCTGTGTAATGAATGAGTTCACAGTGCTAAGAAAACAGGTAAGTTTAGTTTTGACCCTATACTATTTTTAACCCCCGACGTAAAAACGACTTGTGTTATAATTTTGAGGTGTCTGTCTGTCTGTGGCATCGTAGCTCCCGAACGGATGAACCGATTTCGATTTAGTTTTTTTTGACAGCTGAGTTAGTCGGGAATGTTCTTAGCCATGTTTCATGAAAATCGGTCCACAGCTATGTCGCGGTCGGGGGTTTTTTCAAAATTTTAATTTTGTGGCTATTAAAAAAACCAGATGGCGGCAAACAAGCATACGGAAGCAGACCGATTTTCAAGAAACATGGCTAAGAACACTCCCGACTAATTCAGCTTTCAAACAAAAAAAGCTAAATCTAAATCGGTTCATCTGTTCGGGAGCTACGATGCCACAGACAGACAGACAGACACGTCAAACTTATAACACCCCGTCGTTTTTACGTCGAAGGTTAAGAATTGATTTTTTTGTTCTAAAAATGACATTAATTTTTGCATTTCCAAGTGATTATTTCCTAAACTGTTTTTATTGTAGTAATTTATGTTTCATATTACGTTAGATTAAAAAAAAACTAATTTTTGTAATTTTTCCTCACAAATTGTTTTCCTCACAAGTTGTGCTGCTGCTATCTACAGTTGAACCTCCTTATAAATCAGCATGTCATCACCGTGCTCGTCTGAATAAATAATGTCGGCAGTCAACTGGCTAATAGAAGCGACTATCTAAACGCTTATGAATGGTAATGAAAATTACACAGTTAACTCAAACTAGTAGTTTCTTCATCTTTAAGAATTTTTTGCTTTATATGTAAATAAAAAGGTAAAGTTAAAATTTCGTGGACCGTTTCGTGGTATACTACTTTATCGTTTTTTTTCTTTAACTGTTAAATGTGTATTGTTGTAGGTATTGTTTTAAATTTGATTTGTATTGTAGTGTATTGTACATTACTATACCAGTGCGGAAAAGAGGAAATTTGAAACGAGTGGCAATAAATTAAATCTCAATTAAGGCACAGTTTAATGAAGAGTAATATCGTAAGGGGTTAAAAAATAATTTGTTATACATACGTACATACCTCAATGCAATATATACATATATACACCCCTTACATTTCAACCCCTTAATAGGCGAGACGACTAAAAAAAACTAATTAGTCCGTCAATTAGTTTATGAAAGAATATTAGAAACGCATTTTTTATTTTTTCTCGAAATTCGAAAAATTACGACTGTACAGTGCGTTGAAGTTTCGCGTGACGTCACGCCTAGGTACAATTTTTACTTAGAAGTGACGTCACAAGCCCCCACTCCGGAACTTTGATGCCCTATATCTTTGTATTTTTTTATTAATCAGAAAAAGCGAAAAATATGTGTTCAGTATTATTGGACGATCTAACTGATGTACTAAACAGAATGCCATTTTTTTATGTAGTCGTCATCGCTATTGCTAAGGGTCACTGGCACCACTGAAAATGGCCAACCTCGGGTTAATCCTCCATTTTTTATTTGACAGTTGACAGCCAACTAAGCTTGAGTTTAGCGGGTGGTGCTAGTGGCCCTAAGAGTAGCAATGAAACTTGATTAGTTTCATATACTCTACCTACATCTTTTGGGAATACCTACATGCGTTTTAGTTTATGAATGCTCATTAACCATGTCAAAATATCTCCAGTACGTTATCCTACTTGATTTACTCTACTAAGGTAAAGCTGAGAAGGGCATAATTAATGGTTCGCAGTAAAACGCACCTGTTCTTGGCTATTATTTAACAGATATTATTATTTTACCTGAAGCACGGTCCATCGCAACTACAGATCACAAGAGCCGGAACGAATAGCAGGCATATATTATGTTTCCGTAGTTTTTTTATTTAACATGAGAACGCAACCGCTTGATTCAGTTGCGTCAACGTTTTAGAAAATTAATGACCTAACCACAAAATTTAAATAAAGGACCGATTTATATGTAGCATGGCTAAGAACGCTCCCGAGTCTCCCGACTAACTCAGCTTTCAAACAAAAACAAACTAAATCTAAATCGGTTCATCCGTTCGGCTACGATGCCACAGACAGATACATACACAAAAACAGACAGACAGTTTTTTAAAATAATTTACATCGTGCATAAGTCAAGAAATTTCAAATAGGTAACAATAACGCTACGATTTTCAAGAACCTTTACACCGGAAATCCTTTACTGACAAATTACTGAAACCTATATTAATATATTAGTCTTATCTCTGAAACAGACCAAACTTTATACTTGAGAATCTTGAGTCACATCTGCATGAAGCTGAAGCTGACTGAATAATTACTTGGTTTACTTACCCGAGGCACTTATTCACAAGGATTAAGAATTTCAGCGGAACGTGGTTCGTCATAAGAATAAAGTTTTTTTTCCCCTCACTAGCTCGAAAACACGTGTTTTGTCCTTCAATGCCTGCGGGTAAAAACGAATTTTATCCACTAATGGGTAAAGTAATTTGACCTTGAATAAAGTCAAATTAACTGCTTTAAAATTGATAAAAGTAGGTGAATCTAGTAATAAATATGATTTACCACCTGTAGAACTACTGGAAGCAGTGATAAACGCATTTTTTGCGTTGTAGTTTCCTCGCTATAATGAGGGGAAAAGTGTTGTGTTACACTCGGGTGCAAGTGTATTTTACTTCTCGTGTGTTAAAAAACTCGCAAGTTCAGGATTCTGTTCTCGAACCACTCGCTTCGCTCGTGGTTCAACTATAGAATCCTTTCACTTGCTCGTTTTTCAATTCCACACTCGGCGTTAAAATACAACTTTGCCCCCTTGTATAACAAATAACTATTACAATAAGTAATATTGTCTTCGGTTACCGCGATAGTTACTCATGAAATAAAACTATGGAAACGGATTAAATCGCGTATAATGAATTTAAAATACATCCCGACGTTTCGAACTCTTTACAGCGTTCGTGGTCAACGGGTGACTGAGGAAAAATTAAAATGTGCAAAAGCTACCCACTTACAAGAAATATTAACGAACCATGACCACAAATAATATAGATTTCTAAGGCAGGTTCACACACTATTAATAAAGCCAGTTATACAATATTCAAAAAAATTTTACCATTACTCTGTTAAAAAATAATTAACCAATTAATCTACACAAAATTGACAAAGAAACAAACTGCAAATGTCCAACACCATACAACACAAATGCCTCACAGCCTTCGTCGTGCTTGTTCCATTATCAGATGTACTACTGGATCCCAAGCCGGTGGTAAAGTAAAGCCATCCTCTCTATTAAAGTTTGGATATTTCTTGATCTCAATGGCCTCTCGCAACATTCTGGGTATATATCGCTTCTCCTTAGCGAGAACCAGAGGCTTGTCAAACTTTATAGCATGATTGACTTTATCCATGACATGTTCAGAGACTGCAGACCTTTGCCGACGGTGCTTGACATCCGCTATGTGTTCCTTCACCCGTGTGGAAATGCTTCGTTTCGTCTGTCCCACATATGACAGCCCGCACTCACAGTCTAGCCTGTACACTCCCGCGCTTTGTAGAGGAGTTTGACATTTCACAGGCCTCAGGAATTGGGACATCTTCTTCATAGGCTTGAAATAAGTTTTAATAGAAGCCCGTTTCAAGATGTGGCTGATCCTATCTGTGACCCCTCTAACAAAGGGGAGAATTGCAGGCCGGCGCTCGACTGTAGGGATCTTCAAACGGGCCTTCTGCTTGACACGCGGTATCTTGAGCTTGTTCGCCAACAGCGCCTGCCTGGCTGCAGTCTCTGAACATGTCATGGATAAAGTCAATCATGCTATAAAGTTTGACAAGCCTCTGGTTCTCGCTAAGGAGAAGCGATATATACCCAGAATGTTGCGAGAGGCCATTGAGATCAAGAAATATCCAAACTTTAATAGAGAGGATGGCTTTACTTTACCACCGGCTTGGGATCCAGTAGTACATCTGATAATGGAACAAGCACGACGAAGGCTGTGAGGCATTTGTGTTGTATGGTGTTGGACATTTGCAGTTTGTTTCTTTGTCAATTTTGTGTAGATTAATTGGTTAATTATTTTTTAACAGAGTAATGGTAAATTTTTTGAATATTGTATAACTGGCTTTATTAATAGTGTGTGAACCTGCCTTAGAAATCTATATTATTTGTGGTCATGGTTCGTTAATATTTCTTGTAAGTGGGTAGCTTTTGCACATTTTAATTTTTCCTCAGTCACCCGTTGACCACGAACGCTGTAAAGAGTTCGAAACGTCGGGATGTATTTTAAATTCATTATACGCGATTTAATCCGTTTCCATAGTTTTATTTCATGTATTACAATAAGTATTGTACATAATTATAAGTTCCCTGCCGAGGTATTCCCATGAACTACATATATGAGAGTATGGGGTTCTTCAAAAAAGGAGTGCACAAGTTTCTAATGGGTCGACAACGCGCATGTGACACCCCTTGAGTTGCAGGCGTCCATAAGTTACGGTGGCCGCCTTCCATCAGGCGGACCGTATGCCTGTTTGCCAATACGTGTTTCGCATACTCTCTATTCCGCACTTGTAGTGTACTTTCCCGTGGGTGCAAAATGGTAATATTATTCGTGGGTGTAGTAGAAGTCGACTGTGGAATGATAGATATTATAAGATATTATAGGTACATACGAGTAGGTACACATTTCATTTCGTACTGACATGATTTAAAATTTAAAAAATGTTCGCTTTTTTTGGTATTTTTCTAAGAAGTTGGCTAAATTAAAGTTGAATCCGATAAACAAATGTCACATCAAGTTCGGATTTTGAAAATCGCAATACCATCGCCAGCGTCCGTGGGTTTTGCATCAATTTGCATTTTCGCTTTGAGACGAAACCGCTCGTGAAAGCAGGAGAGCTATTAATATGTATATAAACTGTCCTAAATCTATAAACGCTGTGTTTTTAACCCCCGACGCAAAAACGACGGGGTGTTCTAAGTTTGACGTGTCTGTCTGTCTGTATGTGTGTCTGTCTGTGGCATCGTAGCTCCCGAACGGATGAACCGATTTAGTAGTAGTAGTAGTAAAACACTTTATTGTACTAGAAAATAATACAACACACAGGAAAAAGAGCTTATTACAATTACAAAGACGAACTTATCCCTTTAAGGGATCTCTTCCAGTTAACCTTAGATTTAGTTTTTTTTTTGTCTGAAAGCTGAGTTAGTCTGGATTGTTCTTAGCCATGTTTCATGAAAATCGGTCTACATATCGCGGTCGGGGGTTTTTTCAAAAAATTAATTTCGTGGATTGCAGGACTAGATATGTTATCCATACCATACTAATATTATAAATGGGAAAGTGTGTGTCTGTTTGTTTGTCCATCTTTCACGGCAAAATGGAGCGATGAATTGACGTGATAGTTGAAGGGATGGAGAGTGACATAGGCTACATTTTGCCTCTTTCTAACGCGAGCGAAGCCGCGGGTAAAAGCTAACTAGTTTACTATAAAATATTCGTGTCGGCTTCATTAAGAGAAACCAATCGTGATTAATCTTAATTATCGCACGTGTATTTTCGTTATAACCCGGTTTTGACACGTGTCATGAAATTAATCGAAAATCGATACTAATGATCTCAAAGTTAATACTGTATCCTTGTTAGCGAAGAAACTTGAGTAATTAAGATTTTGTTTAATTAAATATTTGGAAGGCGGCCATTTTGTTTCTGATCACTTGATTGGATAACAATTTGTTAAGGTTGTTAATATAAATTGGTATAATATTTTGTATCAGCACAGTATAATAAAGAGTACTATTGTATCAGGATACTATATTGACATTATTCTGTTGATTTTATTTATAACTTGATATGATACTATATTGATTTTAACTAAAACGATTTTCATTCATCACGACAACATTGAACATATACATATAATGAATGAATGAATGAATGACTTTATTGCCATAAACATAATTTAGGAGGGCGATTTTTGAATCTCGCATACGGGATTTTGTCACTAAAATACCGGTTGAAAACGGTGACTTGCTTATTATTTTCAGTGTCAATTTTCTAAATTTGAACGCGTGAGACTCAAAAATCGGCCCGCAGTATAATGTGCAATTGGCACTATGTAGGTACATAAGTACATATTAAGTTATGTAGAGTAGTAATCATGTTGGTGGTACAATCAGGCGGTCAGAATGCCTTTGTGCCCGAATTAGTACGGCAAACGTACGCACAGTGCCGTTATTGGTAGTTATTAACGTATGCATTGGTTTGGTTCAGGAATGTATTATCACAGAATAATAAAGAGTATAATATACAGTATGGCCACTCCCGCTCCCCGCTGAAAGTGCCGCCCATCCGCTCTCGGTTACTTCACAGTTACCGCCTGTCAAACGCGAACAGTTGAGCTGTCATATTTTACTCATACAATCATAGCTAGTACGCGTTCACCTAGACTGTGTGCTAGGAACGCGCCTCCTTCATATATTTGGTCGCCAGTGTCCGAGGTGTGGTATTGGTATTACCAGTGTACAAATAATTAAAATTAAAATTTTGAAAAAACCCCCGACCGCGACATAGTGGACCGATTTTCATGAAACATGGCTAAGAACACTCCCGACTAACTCAGCTTTCAAACAAAAAAAACTAAATCGAAATCGGTTCACCCGTTCGGGAGCTACGGTGCCACAGACAGACACACACACAGACAAACAGACAGACAGACAGACAGACAGACAGACAGACAGACAGACAGACAGACAGACACGTCAAACTTATAACACCCCGTCGTTTTTGCGTCGGGGGGTTAAAAATAACCTGTACGTCTAAATGTTAACGAACGTAGTTTTTGACGTTTTTATAGTACATTTTAAGGGCGGAAAGTGTTATTAAAGAGTAACTAGGAGTTATTAAAACCTTCGGCGTCGGGCTTCGAACAGCCTCTTGTTCGTAATCCTTCCGCCGCCCGTGATACAATGCTTTTCATCACACTTGCTAAGTAATAACCAAATATTAAACTTGTATTGAAATACCTACGCTGACGTTTCGAGCATTCGTCCGCCATCTTCTAATTTTTGACAGGTCGTGGAAGGCCCCACCCAGGTATTCACTTTACTGCCCTAGGGCGGTAAAATAGCTCATTACGTATCAATATGCAGGCTTGTAATAACACCGTTTACAAGCAAGTGTGATGAAAAATAAGTTAATAGAGTCAACGTTACGAATAATGACAGTTTCTGTATGGAGATCAATCAAAATTTAAATAAGCTTAAAAATAAACACTTTTTAGAGACAATAAACAGCGTCCACAAACGACTATGCGTCATGGAATAATTCTCTTTTTTTATTATAATCACAATTATAATCTTCTTTAACAATCATCTGTTCCTTGCCACATTAAAAAAATATTTTTGAAATTAAATTTTTATCCCATGAAATTGTCAACACAATTTCATTATTTATTTATTTTCACTGTGATTTATTTATTTTAATTGTACTGTTATTTTAATTGGACCATATGTTGTCTGCAATAAACGGATTTATTATTATTTGTATGTCTTTCCCATCACGGAACAATGGTGTTCCGGACCTTTGGGAGGCGTGCGCGGGGCCGAAGCCAACGCGTAGAGGCCCTTTTGACACTTTAATGAAATGTAAGGGGTACACCGAGCGGATGTTGCCCTTGCCCGTATCATGGGACACACGCAGAGGCAACACCCGCCAGGGAGTAAGGACTATTTGAGAGTTAATGGAATCTAAAATGAACTGGTCTATTTTGATGAAAGTGATGGACTAAATACTGGGCTATGGATAAAAAACCGGACGCCTGCCTAATAAAACGGTATCCAATTTTATTTCCGGCAGACGGTGACTCGTCCCCACAAGATGGGCCCCCACAAAAAGCGACATCCAAGATGGCTCAAGGGCAACACCGGTGTGAGAACTCAAGGGTGTCGAGAGGTGTACACCGCTTTCTGCCCAGTGGCCGTTAAGCCACTGTAGCAACTCGCGTCTTATGCAAATTTTCACTTCCACCCCTGGGGCATGTAGCCCTAACGACCCCACTCTGGACGGCCAGCCAAGGCAAGCCAGAAGTAGAGAGTCCTGTCCCACCCACCCGCCTTACGGGTAACAGAACTCCCCAGGAGCACTCGGGTACGTGGGGTCGCTGTTCCCCAACAGCTCGCCACAAGCTGCCCTGGCCCCGTAGCCGAATGGCATTTCTCCGACGCCAAACGAAAGCGATACGCCGCTGGCTCTGTCGCGCCAATACGCAAGCGCGATAGAGATAGATATCTACTAGCGCTTCGTTTCGTGAGCGTTTCGTGAGCGATTGTGCCATTCGGCTAGCCACCCTGCGTTGACTGATTGCACTGGTAAAACCAATGGGCGATGGGGTCGTCACATCCCTACGCCACTTACATCCCTACGCCACTTATTATTATTATTATTATAACAGCCAAATTTAATCAATTGATATCCCGTACATTTTTCATTTTCCTTAATAATATTAAAACATGGGATTTTATTACTTTATTAGATATTAACTCAATGGGATTTATTAAACGTTCAAAATGTTTAATTTGTTTTAAAAATCGTATTTAACACCAGACTAAAAATGCCTTCTTGCCATCGATTAAGTACTTGTGTTATATTGGCGTTAGTGTCACTTCCGAACCGTAAATCTATGTCACAAGTGACACTTAACGCCATCTACAAGTTTAATCGATGGCAACAATGCATTTTTTGTGCCGCCATCTACTTTTTGTACGTTCTTAGGCTGTCACATTTTCATGTATGTGATGGTCGGATGGTATAATCTTCTTATATTTAATCTATGATCTCACAAAAAGGCGAAAGTGCGTTGGAGATGGTCGCAAATTCGTCAATGAGACCTGGTTTGCGGCACTTGCTGACAAAAGGGAAAGAAGACACCATAGCGGAACGTCGCAATCAGTTGCAAGCTTCCCTTGTCAGCTATGTGGCAAAATATATCGCTGTCACATAGGTCTCTTCAAGCTGTGTGGCTTTGGAATTCCCTACCCCTAAATATTAGACGCGCTCAATCTCCTACTTCTTTTAAGATACTTCTCAAGCTTCACTTTTTATCTGATCATTGATCAATGATACCTTGATAGACTTATGTCCCCTATAGCTGGCATGTAATTTGTTATATATATATATGTATTTGTATGTTTATGTATTGTATTTTATTTTTATGTGTGTAGTATATTGTTTTGCGTAGTATAGTTTGTGCTAGATTTCCTCTAAGTCTACATTTAGTACACCTACTTACAAGGTTAAATTTATTATTCTCCACTACCTAGGTTGTCTGGAAGAGATCGCTCTTTAGCGATAAGACCGCCTCTTGTTTTACCTCTTAAGTTGTTGTTTATACTTGCTATGTTGTTTCGTGTATTGAGGTGTGCAATAATAGTTATTTGTTATACAAGGGGGCAAAGTTGTATTTTAACGCCGAGTGTGGAATTGAAAAACGAGCAAGTGAAAGGATTCTATAGTTGAATCACGAGCGAAGCGAGTGGTTCGAGAATAGAATCCTGAACTTGCGAGTTTTTTAACACCCGAGAAGTAAAATACATTTGCACCCGAGTGTAACACAAAACTTTTCCCCTCACTATAGCGAGGAAACTACAACGCAAAAAATGCGTTTATCACTGCTTCCAGTAGTTTCACAGGTGGTAAATCATCTTTATTACTAGATTCACCTACTTTTATCAATTTTAAAGTAGTTAATTTGACTTTATTCAAGGTCAAATTACTTTACCCACTAGTGAATAAAATGCGTTTTTACCCGCTGGTATTAAAGGACAAAACATGTGTTTCCGAGCTAGTGAGGGGAAAAGAGTATTTGTATTGTATTGTATTGTCTCTTTAGTCATCAAAAACGTTGTCTCTCGGACATTACACCATAAATCGTCTGAAATAGACGTTAAGGCCAGTAGTAGTAGATCTCACTGTTAAAAACCGGCCAAGAGCGTGTCGGGCCACGCTCAGTGTAGGGTTCCGTAGTTTTTCGTATTTTTCTCAAAAACTACTGAACCTATCAAGTTCAAAACAATTTTCCTAGAAAGTCTTTCCAAAGTTCTACTTTGGTGATTTTTTTCATATTTTTTAAACATAATGGTTCAAAAGTTAGAGGGGGGGGGGCGCACTTTTTTTTCCTTTAAGAGCGATTATTTCCGAAACTATTAATATTATCAAAAAATGATCTTAGTAAACCCTTATTCATTTTTAAATATCTATCCAACAATATATCACATGTTGGGGTTGGAATGAAAAAAAATATCAGCCCCCACTTTACATGTAGGGGGGGTACCCTAATAAAACATTTTTTTCCATTTTTTATTTTTGCACTTTGTCGGAGTGATTGATATACATATTGGTACCAAATTTCAGCTTTCTAGTGCTAACGGTTACTGAGATTATCCGCGGACGGACGGACGGACGGACGGACGGACGGACGGACGGACGGACGGATGGACGGACGGACGGATGGACGGATGGACGGACGGACGGACGGACGGACAGACAGACATGGCGAAACTATAAGGGTTCCTAGTTGACTACGGAACCCTAAAAATAGGTCAAGTAATTTGTTACAAACTAAAATTATCTCCAAAATCACCTAATAACACCACAATGTCAACAACTAAATAAATTTACCCTAATGAGTGTTGTTTGTTCTGAAAAGAACAAATAAAATTGCCGCTAAACTTTACGAGAATTGAAGAAAGACGGCCAAGTCTGAAACTATGCGGAGTTTGGATTGTAGCTGGTTTGAGGTGGAGAAATATAATTAAGAAGCAATTAGTGCATGACTGGACAAATAGTTTTACACGGTTTTGTATAGTTTTGGAATTTGGGAGCTATTTATAACGCCGTGGCTTGCGTGGGCGACGGTCGCGCGATGGTCGCGCGACAGCGATGCAACGCATACGAAATCAAACCTTATCGATATGGAAGCATGAGACGCGACGGCGACGGTCGCGCGACCGTCGCCCACGCAAGACACGGCGTAAAAAGTGTAAATAATATTTCAGAGCGCAGAAACAATTTGAGCACCAAAGATATACCTTACTTGCCTTGTAAAAATCTATCTGATAATAACCTAACCACAAAATTAAAATTTTGAAAAAACCCCCAACCGCGACATAGTGGACCGATTTTCATGAAACATGGCTGAGAACTCTCCCGACTAACTCAGCTTTTAAACAAAAATAAAATCAAATCTAAATCGGTTCATCCGTTCGGGAGTTCAGATGCCACAGACTGACACTCAGGCAGCCAGACATATTGGCAGGGTGCAAAGCGGGTGGAGGGGGTAGCTAAAACGATCACAGCGCTCACTACGGCCAAAATTGTCATCTTAGTCGCTGACTTGCGCTGTCAAATCCATATTGCAGTAAACATTTTCATGTCGTTTTTGAGATAAATTTAATACGGGCCCAGTAAAATTTGTTATGGCGAACTGTAATAACTCCAAGAAAAATAGCGACTAAATTCTAGCTATTTCCAAGACCGTGGTGGAAACGAAACCACCGTTTAAGTGAATAGTTGCCGTAAGAAGAAAAGTGTCGTCCAATCTCTGAAGTTTTACTTCAAGTGCGTAATCATTTGATACAAGTATTGAATTGAATTTACGGTGAATTTATAGTGCAAATTTTATTGGAGGTAGAAAAGCCGACGTGGAAGCCAATCCCAGTTATGTTCGAAAATCATTTTATTTGTTTCCTCATGTGTGCTCCTGTATACAAATCGAAACGGATTGACGAAAATGCTTAAATATCGAGGTTTCAATGGGAAGAAGGAGCACGAGAACAATAGAAGCAGAAGCAGTCCATCGACTGAAGGCTTATCACATTTTAAATAAAATTCCTGAGAACTTATTTCATCGCATTCATGATTGTATTTGATGTGATATCTGGTAAACCTACAATATTTTCAAGTAAATGAAACAAGTTTTTGTAATGTATATTATAATTAAACGTTATTACTTATAGCTAGTTTGTTTTTATTTTACAATAAACCCTGTACCCTGCAATGATATTTATAATACCTATAGTTAGCCTATGAAAATGACAGGATAGCAGTGAACTGATCAACTATTTCAAAAGCCAATGATTTATTTATACTTTATTGCACATAGGTACAAATGGTGGAATAATGTCTTCAATCTGTAGAAAATGCCCAGCTAGCACCAATTTATTGCATTTATTCATCGACTCAGGTCGGAAAATGATTTCGTGAGCGATGGCACGAAACCCCGTTTTAGTCACCAGTTTGTTAATTTCTCACTGAAAACAACGATTTTAATGTTATTGGCGATAATGTTGTAACCACCATCGTCCAAAATTGTCTAATGTAGTAAAATAGCACAAGATTTCATTAATTTTGTCACAATGTTTACTTATTTCTCGCTTGAGAGCGGTTACAATGTTGTCACTGTCACGTGGCGTTGTCGTCGCGCACGGTCCCAATAGACAGGCAGACAGACAGACACGTCAAACTTATAACACCCCGTCGTTTTTGCGTCGTTATAAGTTTGACGTGTTTGTCTGTTTGTTTGTCTGTCTGTTTGTCTGTCTTGTGTCTGTCTGTAGCATCATAGCTCCCTAACGGATGAACGGGTTTAAATTTAGTATTTTTTAAGCTGTTTTAGTCGGAAGTAGGTACCTCTTCTTAGCTATGTTTCATGAAAATCGGTCTACTATGTCGATTTTTTTTAATTTAAATTTTGTGGTTAGGTTAGTTTATTTTTTAGTCTGCACTTTTAAAAACTTGGCCATTTTTACAATAAACCTTTTGACCACCCAAATTTACCTAAAACCTGCCTACTCGTAATCTCACAGTCGCGGCTGAAGTTGTTCCGATCGTATCACGGACGTGATTACACGTCGTCGACGGATAATTGCAGTGACGGATATTTACGTCAGCGGGTAATGACGTTGAAATGTATCGCAGTTTTACAAATTACTCTAGTGTGCTCGCGTTTCATGATGAAAGTTTTTCTTAAATTTTTCTTGCTTTTTGCAAGAATTGCCCATACTTATTATTAGCTCTACTTTTGTGAGTTTTAACCTGGCCATCGTGAATAAAGATCCTTATTTTTATTTTACATTAAGGGAATAGTTAAAAAAAGAAATATTTACAATTAAATCTATATGTGAGAGACACTTTTTTCATACAAAAGTGAGGGACAGCTATGTCCACTGGGTCACTGCTCGAAATAAAGTAATAAAATAGCAAATCCTATAAAAACTTGATGTATTGCATAGCTTAATGTATATCTGTTTTTAATATAATAAGTATAAACTAATTACACTAAATACAAATTAAATTTTCTGACCACATATAGTCGAAGTATGCGTAATTTTACTGGCAAAGAAAAGTTGATTCACCCTTAATGAGGTTGAAATGTCAAAGTATGTATTTATCAATGCCTCGTCGAGTCGTTTTTAATTAGAAAAGCTTCTCTGGAAAATATGTCCTGTCTTTATTCTGCATCAGTTGCCAATATATAGAAAATCCATACTAATATTTTAAATGGGAAAGTGTGTGTGTCTGTTTGTTTGTCCGTCTTTCACGGCAAAACGGAACGACGAATCGACGTGATTTTGTAGGTGGAGGTAGTTGAAGTGATAGGGAGTGACAAAGGATACTTTTTGTCTCTTTCTAACGCGAGCGAAGCCGCGGGTAAAAGCTAGTTAATATAATAAATGGGAAAGTGTGGGGTGTCTGTTTGTTTGTCCGTCTTTCACGGCAAAACGGAGCGACGAATCGACGTGATTTTGTAGGTGGAGGTAGTTGAAGTGATAGGGAGTGACATAGGCTACTTTTTGTCTCTTTCTAATCCCGCACTTCCCTAAAATGGGGGGTGGAAATTTATATGGAGCATTCCGCAATTTTCGAATTGAACGCGAGCAAAGCCACGTGCTATAGCTAGTAATAAATAAAGCTCGGCTGTGTGATTTTATTTGTTATCCACGGATATCTTCAATAGGCTAGTTTCCTACTAGTCAAATCAGCTTCCTTTTATTAGGGTTCCGTAGTCAACTAGGAACCCTTATAGTTTCGCCATGTCTGTCTGTCCGTCCGTTCGTCCGTCCATCCGTCCATCCGTCCATCCATCCGTCCGTCCGTCCGTCCGTCCGTCCGTCCGTCCGTCCGCGGATAATCTCAGTAACCGTTAGCACTAGAAAGCTGAAATTTGGTGCCAATATGTATTTCAATCACGCCGACAAATTGCAAAAATAAAAAATGGAAAAAAATGTTTTATTAGGGTACCCCCCCTACATGTAAAGTGGGGGCTGATATTTTTTTTCATTCCAACCCCAACGTGTGATATATTGTTGGATAGGTGTTTAAAAATGAATAAGGGTTTACTAAGATGGTTTTTTGATAATATTAGTATTTTCGGAAATAATCGCTCCTAAAGGAAAAAAAAGTGCGTCCCCCCCCTCTAACTTTTGAACCATATGTTTAAAAAATATGAAAAAAATCACAAAAGTAGAACTTTATAAGGACTTTCTAGGAAAATTGTTTGGAACTTCATAGGTTTAGTAGTTTTTGAGAAAAATACGGAAAACTACGGAACCCTACACTGAGCGTGGCCCGACACGCTCTTGGCCGGTTTTTTACTGTCAAAACGATTAGCTTACTATGGAATTACTATGAAATACTGAGGAATGACGTCACGGTCAATTCATTTACTTTATATCTTTCTCTTTGACTTATTAAATATATATTATATTTAAATGAAAAATGAAAATGAAAATGAAAATGAAATATTTATTTTTCAAGTAGGCATATTACAATGCGCATATGAACGTCAAATAAAGCTACGCCGGCTCTAACCCTACGCCTCAGCCTCGAGAAGATTTCAGTCCCCCCTCAGTTGGGAGGGGGGTATCCACTATGGGACCGGCAAGAAACTCGGCGGGCAACTTCTTTTCAAAACATTACATCTTATAATTAACATGCATTAAATAACAACATACAATTTAACATGCAAAAGTATTCATCAAAGAATATGAACAGACTAGGTACTCTATGGAAATCAATTTCAATAAATTATATTATTGCTTAATAATACGTCGTTCTTCTTCAGAGAAAACATATCAAATTGTCATAGAAGAAAAAGATAATATGAATCTCAATATCATTAAATATGTAATTTACCTACACAACATAAAATATAAAATATTTGATGTGCTTTCTTATCTGAACTGTGTCCTCTATACATAATACAATTATTTTAATTGCTATTCGTTTTTTGTAGTTTCTGGTTCGGGCCATGCATGTTTGTCTGTCAAATAGTCCTCGACTCTGTAATAAGCCTTTAACATCAATGATTTTTTTAAGTAGTTCTTAAGAGCTGGGAGGGGTAATCTCAAAGCAGTGTCAGGTAACTTATTATAAAAATGAATGCATTGCCCAACAAATGACTTCTGTACTTTACGGACACGAAACTTCTTTATGGCAAGCTTATTTTTGTTTCTAGTGTTATAATTATGGATATCAGAATTCTTAGTGAAACAGTCTAAATTCTTAACAACATAAATTATACTATCATAAATGTATTGGGAAGCTACAGTTAAGATATTAATTTCTTTGAAGAGTTCTCTTACTGATTCACGTGTTCCTAAGTTGTAAATAGAACGAATGGCTCTCTTTTGTAATACAAAGATAGTCTGTATGTCAGCTGCTTTGCCCCAAACCAGAATACCGTATGACATTACACTGTGAAAATAACTATGATACACTAGGCGAGCTGTCTCAACATTAGTCAGTTGCCTGATTCTCCTAACGGCGTATGCGGCTGAACTTAATTTGCATTGCAATAAACATAACTACTGTCCATATATTTCTTCTAATTATTTGGTGCTTTATTTCGTGCACTGCATCAAATATTTTAAGTATAGGAAACTAGCCAATTGTATTGACAGCTAATATTTGCAGTTGACCAAGATAGATATACTTCAAAACAAGAATGAATGACAAATGACAACATCAGTGACGTCATCACACAGGCGTGGATGTCGTTATGCAGTGTCCCAAATTGACAAAGCCGCGGAGTGGGTCCTCGTATTGAGCTCCGATACTGCCCAGTCACGATCATTAAGTACTCATGTGATGTAGGTAATTTAATTACTTGTCATTTGCGAAATAAAGAAGTTTTCAAAAGAGGTTGCTCGTAATGTCGAAATTATGGAACCGAAGATGTATGGACTTAAAAGTGATGTTTTTTCATGTACCCTCGATTGTCTTAAAGAGTCTTATGAGGGTAGATTTTATTTACATTTATCCATACTAATATTATAAATGAAAAAGTGTGTGTGTCTGTTTGTTTGTCCGTCTTACGTTTCGTCGTAATAATTTAAGTGGAGATATTTGAAGGGATGGAGAGTGCCATAGGTTACTTTTTGTCTCTTTCTAACGCGAGCGAAGCCGCGGGCAATAACTAGTACATATATAACTAAATATACAGTTTATACTTGTGTGATGAACACAGATATTTGTTCCTGGGTCATGGATGTTTTCTATGTATTATAATAAATTTGTATATTATATATATCGTTGTCTGAGTACCTGCAACATAAGCCTTCTTGAGCTTTCCGTGGATCTCAGTCAATACGTGTAAGAATGTCCTATTAAATATATTTGTATTAATAGCCTACGTGGTGTCCCACTGCTGGGCAAAGGCCTCCGCCATAGATCTCCATCCGTCACGGTCTTGAGCAATCTCCGGCCAGTCGCTAAGATATGCGTCTAGGTCATCCCGCCATCTCCGCCTAGGTCTGCCAGATCCTCGTCCGTCTTGCGGCATAATATTTATTTATACATTTGTATTGGGAATCGGAACTTTCCCTCTAAAATATTACAATACAATAATAAATACAATACAAAGCATTTATTCATGGTAAACACACATAAAAAAAAAATACAAACAAATGGTTATAAAAAAAACAGTATAAATGTTGTTTACCACGAAATGGTCCCGCCTCAGCATATTGCTAACCATAAGGTCAGCGCTGATCTTCCGTCGAGACCATTTGCAATAATTTATTCATTGGTATTCGTTGATTGGTTGATCAAAGCTCTCATTAACGCTTATCACGGTTGAGTTACAATTTGTAGTTTAATTTAAATGTGTTTAAGCTTTAAATGACAATGTCCGTAGATAATTACTTGATAGTCTTGATACTTTATGTAGATTTATGTTATATTTACTTTACAGACGTATATATAGGTACACTCTTGCCTGCATTCAAAAGAGGATAGGCAGAGCATATGAAAATGCTCGTTCCAGTGATTTTCTTAGCAATTAACCCTACAACTGCCTTATTCCAGATCTGTCTCAGACAATTTAAACTGTAATTAACAGACTGAAGGTTATTAATTCAGTAGCAAATTTTTGACAACGGCATTCCAGGGGTTATAAGAGATTGACATAATTATATAAGAAACTAAGACTAAACTTAAAAGCTAGCTAATGTCTAAAATAGGCCCTTGAGGCATTGTACCAAGGATACTGGCGACATTTCCTCGCTGAATTGAGATTGATAGAAAACGAAATTGTGATACTGCAGTGACAGGCTGATTCTGATTAGGCCATTGTCCAAATCACAAGACTTCATAATTAATAATTGATTGCATAATATAATAATAGTATTGTGGTACAAAACAGGTGTTACAATATGGTAGGTTCTCACATGAACCCTAGCTGTTAGGGCAGTGCAAGTAGGGACTCAATTACAACTAGGAAGTGCAGGGGCCCATTTCTCGAAGCTACAAGTTACAATTTACAAGTGGTAGTCAATGTCTAATATGACAAGTTGGAAAGAAACTTACGCCTGTAACTTGTAACTTTCAGTTTTGAGAAATGGGCCCCAGGTACATTATGTCCGAAGCATAAGACTAAAAGCTGCATTTATATAATTTTAGTAAAATTATAATCTTCTACGGGGTGGTGAAATTCTTAACCCACACGCACGGGAGCTTAATCTTAAATCGCCTACAAAAAGGACAAATCATTGAAATCTGCGTATGTTCGTGTCCTTCAGTGGCTAGTCCTCCAAGAAGGGCTATATCATTTTATGAGTAGTTTTATTGCGTACACAGACGGGGTCGGCCGTAGCGCCTTAAGTGCCAGTCTGCCAGAGTTCCTTAGGCTAAAGGATTACGCCGTGGCTTGCGTGGGCGACGGTCGCGCGACCGTCGCGCGACCGTCGCCGTCGCATCTCATACTTCCATATCGATAAGGTTTGATGTCGTATGCGTCGCATCGCCGTCGCGCGACCATCGCGCGACCGTCGCCCACGCGAGCCACGGCGTTAGTACCTGACCCTAAAGATGTATGTAGTATGTACCTATTTCAGCTTTCTACCTACGTAGGTACTTAGAAAGTGTATTTTTGAAATTACGCAAAATATGACAACCGATCTAACTTAATTAGCCTTATCAAAGAGGATCGAATATTATAGAGAGTTACTGTCAAAGTAAAATGTGTAATCACAGTACAAGCACTGCCATCTTTCGACACAGGTATAAAACTTTTGAACCTCAGTTTTGAAAATTTGGTTTGGCCCATATTCTTGGCTTGATATGTGTTAAAATGACAAATATTTTTGTTAGCGCCATCTAGCCGAGCGTTCCCCAAAGATGTATCGCCATCTTGGTCACCGTACCTTTTTCTTTATGGTTTTGAGGTACGTTTTTGTTTTAGACTTTGGCCTTATGTCGGTCCCGGAAAATGCGAATTTTCGAGTTTTCGAACTCTGAGCTATCTCGGTCGCCCAGGTACTAGTAATTTTAAGAAAGATCTTATAACTTTATACTTGAAAACTTTATAGTCTCGGATGGTCTTATTTGTTAAGTTTTTAAAATTTGTCCCATTTTGCTATCGTCACTGATTTTACATTTTAACCTTTGTCAGTAGTATTTTTCGTCTTTGACTACATGTATATTGTTTGTCTTTTTCTTATTTCGACTTAAGTATTCGTTATTCGTCATGGTCTCTTTTTCACATTTTCGCTGTTTATTTTTTTTTTAAATCTTAGGTCCGTCTATAAGACCAAGTTATAACACCTATGCTAACAGGGCAAGGTGGTAGAAAAATTGGTATACCGAACCCTTCACTTAGCCAGCGGTTTGACGTCTTTAGTTTACGATCATACGTAATGTCAGCGGGGTGATTAGGACAGACAGACGGGGTCAGATTGAACACACTTGAACGCTTGATTGAATTGTGTCATAGTGCCCTAATTATATGACATGTCCTCTGTTTTCATTACGGGCATATTAATTTTAAGTATGAAATGAAATGAAATATTTATTTTCCAAGTAGGCATATTACAATGCGCTTATAAACGTCAAATAAGGCTACGCCGGCTCTAACCCTACGCCTCAGCCTCGAGAAGATTTCAGTCCCCCCTCAGTTGGAGGGGGGTATCCACTATGGGACCGGCAAGAAACTCGGGACCACTATGAGACAGAAGTATGTTTTGATGACCCTGTACAGTTATACACGGTGTAACATGAAGAAACCGAATGATTTTAATTTATTTACTGATATTTTATTATCCTCCTGTACGATTGGAAGGTTTAGCTGTTGTTAATGTTAATTTAAAGAATAAATATGGAATATTCCCTAATTCATCATAATGATCATGACAATAATCGGTTAGTTTAATCGATATCTTAAAATTGATATCGTTGATATAGATGGGTTTTTTTTAAACAATATTTTAATAAACATAAAAGGAATCCCTTAAAAAAGTTTGATTTTGCCTACGGCCACTTTTGAAACAAATAACCAACCTAAAACCTTTATAATAAATTCATGAATCATTAATTTCTCATTTTTGACAAGGAATTTCCGGTCCCGAATTAGGGAAACCCGTATTTTTTTCCAATGAATGAATTCCAAATTGGCATTTATAAATAGCCACAGAAGGTTTGGTCTACCAGAAATGTGCGAATATATTGGCATACCGATCGGTATCTATAATCATAATTATAAATGTTCTTATTACTTAATATTATAATATACCTATGTTTAATATTAGCTACGTTTTAGTTTAGTGTCATTTTAGCACTTTTAACATGCTCAAAAAAAAAGACATTCTTGACACCAGATTTTTTTTTAGAATTCCTCATTGCCATGACTGATAGATCTATAACAAACTTCTACGACAAAAAGATATTTCCCAGACCCCCAGTCTCAAGCTAATCATGAAATAAATACAAATTAATTATAAGGAAAGAGAAACCGAATCGTCGAAGCTATTTGGCGAGCGGCCAACGACACGTTAAAATTGACGCTAATGTATCATGATACCGCTTAATCTATTGGGATTATATTTATATTTTTGCTTGTATTATTAGTTATTACTCGGGACCCAGGAATTATTCTCTATATTATAGGTAACGAATTACCAGACATCGTAACTTTTCTCCTCCCCTCGTTTCTTCAATCCTGTCACTTGTGTAATCCTGCCAACGCGGACAGAATGCGTCCAAGTCATCGCGCCATATCTTTTTCGGTCTGCCTGAATCCCGGCCTTTTTTTACTGACGGAGTGGAAATGCAGTTACGCACGATGTGTGGGACCCGCCGTTTCTTTCCTTGCCTGAATCCCGACCTGCACCCTGACCTCTAAGGCGTTCCGTGGGTCCCACTCGGTTATTATGGCCCACCGTTCAGGGTGCACGCGGCAGGCATGTCCAGCCCAGGGTACGCAGCCGAATGGCACAAACGCTCACGAAACGAGACGCTCGTAGATATCTATCTCTATCGCTCGTGCGTATTGGCGCGACAGAGCCAGACACCTTTTGCGGCGTTTCGTTTTCGTTTCGCGTCGCAGAAATGCCATTCGGCTACGGCACCAGTTCCACTTAGCGAAGCGGTCTTGACACCTACATCTGCAACTCTAGTTCATACATACCTCACAAATACAACTCCCCCCCCCCCCCCTTCTTCCCTACTTGGGATATTGGTTCAATTGTGGCGTAGGCAAGAGGCTGCCAACAACTGTCACTGCAATGTCATAATTTCGTCTTCTTTCTCTGAAACCTGAGCAGTTTCGTGTGTTCTGCCTTACCCCTTTATGTGATACAGGCGTGATTGTATGTAGGTACATATAATAGGCCCCAAACGACGCCCAAAGGGTTAATGACCTTAACCTAAAAACCCTTGCTACCAACGACTCGATGACGGGTGTCATCAACGGCCATCAGTCACGCTCGAGCGCGTTTCGATTCGATTTATATCGATTACATTTATATCTGTCAATCGATGAGAGCCAAGACGCCGGCGTTCGTTGGCAAGCGATTTGGTAGGCTGAGAGACGACGGCAATTTTCGTAGTTCAGTATGTTCTTACATCGTAGGCCACGTGGCCAAGAGTAAGCCCATTTAACATTAAATATAATACGTTTATTTCCAAGAAAATGGTGTAGGTGTGTAATTGTGTAATTAAGATGTCAACATTTTTGTGTTACAACACACTTTAAGACAAAACACACTTAACAAACTTTAAGATTTTTAATGATTCACGGTTATTTCCGTAGACCGTGACTTACCAAAGCCCGAAATATTAATATTTAATAATGTCGTTTAGTCATAATGATACTTTTCAGCACGGATGGCGTTTTTTATCGCAATAGTTCTAAAAAGGGGTCATTTTTGTCAGGTGGAAACTTCAGAGGGCCATGTGTACTGAAAAACGTCGTACGCTACTCGTGCGGACAGGAAATTCATAACTCGTGTCGATTTAAAACTTAATTTTATCGCCACACTTTTCGAACTTCATTTTCTCGGCACTTGTATCGTAATTTACTATTTTATATGAGTTGTAATCACTCTGAAATGCCACTAAGTATTTCGAACATAACTAACAAGTGCTGAAATTTGTAGCGGTCTCCCAGCCTACAGTGTGACATTGCTTGTATAGCTGAAATGATTTAGAGGTGTTACTGATATTTCAAATGTCTCATTAAAATACTTAATGGCTATTTCAACGATCGGTCTGGGCTAGTGGATAGTGACCCTGCCTGATAAGCTGATGGTCCTGGAATTGAATCCCTGTAAGAGCTTTATTTGTTAGTTTCTGAATCGTGGATGATTTCTATGTTTCTTTTAATATTGTATAATTATGTAATTGTCTGAGAATGTCCTGTAATATGTATTGTTTTCTAATGTACAATAAATAGTTATGTGCACTTCCGGTCATTTTCCTCATAATAATATTTCTTCAACAGAAACTGTCTCTATTGACATGACACTGAGCATGTGATCTCCAAAAGGTATCTTTAAAATATGGCCCTAAACTTGTATTATTTTGTCCTAAATCGGCCTATGAGAGCCCACCGCAATAACCTCATTCATCCCTAAGCATAAGCACATAAATGCACACACTCATACCTACACAGTCTGTGGTCCGGTTAAGGTACCAGTTCAATTCTAACCATACGATTACAGCTGCACGGCCGCACGACTTCTTAATGCACAGTTTTTTATCATTATGAAAAAAATCTATTGTCGTTGGTTTAGCACTGGAAGCGCTGGTCGCCTAGCGGTACGTGCGACTTTCGTTCCGGAGGTCGCGGGTTCGTACTCCGGCTCGCACCAATGAGTTTTTCGGAATTATGTGCAAAATGTCATTTGATATTTGCCAGTCGCTTTTCGGTGAAGGAAAACATCGTGAAGAAACCGGACTAATTCCAATAACTAATTCCCCTCACTACCTCGGAAACACGTGTTTTGTCCTTTAATACCAGCGGGTAAAAACGCATTTTATTCACTAGTGGGTAAAGTAATTTGACCTTGAATAAAGTCAAATTAACTGGTTTAAAATTGATAAAAGTGGGTGAATCTAGTAATAAAGATGATTTACTACCTGTGGAACTACTGGAAGTCGTGATAAATTAATTTTTTGTGTTGTAGTTTCCTCGCTATAGTGAGGGGAAAAGTTTTGTGTTACACTCGGGTGCAAAAGTATTTTACTTCTCATGTGTTAAAAAAACTCGCAAGTTCAGGATTCTATTCTCGAACCACTCGCTTCGCTCGTGGTTCAACTATAGAATCCTTTCACTTAATACGTATTATACTATTGAACAATGTTACTAACAGCAAAACCCTTAACTAACCATCAGTAGACTTTTTGCCATTTTAATAAGGATTACAAATGTAGGTACAGCCATAGATTAAATACAAGAAGATTCTACCTTCCCGCCGCAGATGTGGCGCCATCTATGTGTGGTGAAATGTATGCGCGTTCTTAGGCGGTCGCATTTTAATGTATGGGATGGTATGATCTTCTTATACTTAATCTATGGTACAGCTAACATTGTTGCAGATGGTACAAAACCCATGGTAGGAGCTCTGCCAGTGCCCCAAATACAGATAAACATGTACGGACTGATTAGCGGTCACTGGGTGGGTCTAATGATGTGGTCGGTCACCGCATCTTCAATCGACTGTCGCTAGTGCCTACTCCATGTAGGGGACGCATGTTTACAACACACTGCCATTATTAGGAATTCATTAGTATGCATATTCAGACGCTCAAAAAATCTCTGTCATTGCTTGGGAAATATAAATACTTATACATACTTATATACATAGAAAACATCCATGAACACTGATATTTGTTCCTGTATATATTTATCTATAAAAGTATATCGTCACCTATTTAGCAGTAGCACCCATAGTAGGTACAAGCTTTACTTAAGTATGGGGCCAGGTTTATCTTTGTAAGATGTCCCCCAATATTACAAACATATATAATCACGCCTGCATCCCATAAAGGAGTAGGCAGAGCACATGAACTACTCAAGATTCAGTGCCACTCTTGGCAAAAAGGGGTTGAAAGGGGCAGGTTGCCAGCCTCTCACCTTGGCCACAATTTAACCCATATCCCACAGTCGACTTCTACGACACCCACGGGAAGAAAGGGGAAGAAGGTGGGGTGTTTGTTGAATAGTATTATTGTTATTTATTTATGTAATTTTGAGATGATATATATTTACCAAGCAATCTAACGGCCTAGCCACGACAATGGTCTAAGGCGGCGAGCGGGGCGACCGGGCTGCGCGGGAAACGCGCGCGGGCGCTAGCCATGCCACGTACTTTTAGAAGCGGCGGCAGGGCCTAGGAGCGGCCAGAACGTTTTCATATTTAAAAACTTGTTTTTTACTGTCGAATATGACTCTAACGTGCATAGAATGCTTTAATTAGTCAATTACGTCTTGTACAAGAGAATATGTGTGATGACTAAGTACATGGAATTTATTTTATGGCTAGTTAAATGATACTTAATATAAATAAACACTTAGAAAAAAATTAACAGTAAATACGAATAAATACTATACAAAAATATGTTTGAAAACATTATTACATACTACATACGCGAAAGTACAATTCAATTTTCATTAAATAAAGGTTTTGGGTTCAAGACGCTCATAATAAAAACAAAATATTTTGTTTCGCGCGGAATCGCTAGCCCCATCTAGCCGCCTAGGCCGGTCGCGCCGCTGTAATGTCGTGGCGGTGCCCGCGCGGCGCGCTACAGTTGTTTGAGTCGCGCGCCGCCCCGCGCGCCGCTCCCGCGGGTAGGCCCGTAAAAACCCGCGCGCGATTTCGAACAGCGGCAAGGTCGTGGCATGCCTCGCGCGCGCTGCGTTTTTGTTTTTGTGACTTACCGCTTGCCGCTGCCGCAAGACGCCTTAGACTTGTCGTGGCTAGGCCGTAAGTCCGGACAAGACATTAAATAATTTATCTTCGACGAAATCATTTTATACTATTAATTAATGTTTTAATAACGGTCTTTAACACTCAGCCAAAATACAGCGCATTTTGGCTGAGAAATAATTCAATTAATCAACGTTTGTGCCGAAATCTACTAATTAATTGGTATTTAAAATTTTGATTGAATAGTTAAGAGTTAAGAGGCGACTAGATCGCATACGTAACGAACACATCCGTGGCAGCCTCGGAATCCGTGACGTGGCGGATAAGCTGCAGGAAAGTCGCCTCCGATGGTATGGCCACATAAGCCGCAGACCGGTAGACTACGTCGGAAACAGATGCCTCAACCTCACCGTCCAAGGCCCTAGGTCACGCGGCCGCGGTAGGCCTAAGAAGCGCTGGCTGGACGTCGTGACAGCGGACATGGAAGAGAACAATCTCTCACCTCAGGATGCCGAAGACCGGGCAAAGTGGAGAAGGCTGAGCAGGAAAGCGGACCCTGGCGCTAGGTCGGGAAAACGCTAGGTTGAAGAAGAAGTTAAGAGGCTTTCAGTAATGTTAATGATAAAAGGGATAACGTTAAGAGTCACACAAAACTGTCACTAAAAAACCCAACCTTGTTAGACGGAATGAAGAACAAAATTATATAATTGAATCTTGAGCGTAGCGAGGAAAGCAAACCCATCAATTAATTGACACAAACACTTATGTTCGAAGATCATTATCCATACTAATATTATAAATGGGAAAGTGTGTGTGTGTGTTTGTTTGTCCGTCTTTCACGGCAATACGGAGCTACGGATTGACGTGATTTTTTAAGTGGAGATAGTTGAAGGGATGGAGAGTGACATAGGCTACTTTTTGTCTCTTTCTAACGCGAGCGAGGCCGCGGGCAAAAGCTAGTAATATATAAATGTCTATAAATTTCTACCAGCTGGCTTAGGACATGAAATTGACATTTGTATATTACTTTGCGCTCTTGCGAATAAAATGCATCTTTCTCATCCGTTTTTGAAAAATAGAGAGAGCCTTTACCGGTCTGGTGAATATTATATTACTTCGTAATGCGATTAAAACGAAAGTAATGGAAAACTAAATGATCCAAATATAAATGGAAAGCCGAAATATTCCCAGAAAAGAAAATTAAAGAAAAAAATTAAAATATAATTATTTCTGATTAAAATTTTACAGCTCATAAATAAGGGCCTAAATACTACTAAAGATCGCTCACTTTGATTTTTTCTTGTAAAATTAAGAGGAAAAAATAGAGCGTGGAATCCCTTCACGCGGAAGAAGTCAAACTTCGTAATGTATTGTTTATCAAAATTCGAGTTGGCAACACTTAAGCGTTCAACTTTTAACGCTATCAGTTGGAAGTCGCATCAGAAGTTTCACTTCAATTATTTCACGAAGACATTTTTTATTGAGAAACTCGTATTAAAATCAGTTAAAAACAGTATGCGTGTCGTGATTTATTCTATGTTGTCGTGTATAAATACATACATGTGTTCATAAAAATCACTTGTTAAAACAATATGTTAAATTCAGAACATTTTTTTTTTAATGAGTTCGGTTAGCGCGATAGTTATTACTTATGAAATAAAACAGTTGAAAACATTCATTTTGTGTACCTAGACGAAGATGGGCTCTTTAAACTTTGACGCTTTGGAACTACCGCAGGTTTCATTAAAAATTTTAGCAAACCTAGTAATAGAGTGGGGATTTTATTTTTGTAACCGTCTGGAAACGTTTTTTTATATTTGAAACGGTTACTTTGTAATTTGAATTTAATAACAACTGAATATAACAGAATTTGTTTTTAATAAATATATTCATATCATATATTGTTATAAAAATGTACATACATGTTGTTTTTATTCTCCTCACTTTTGCCATTTTGAGATCCCTTAAAAATTATATATTGTTCGCCTTTTGTACTAAATAATGAGCGGTTTTCTTTCTGAATTGTCTATTTTTGTACTATGAAGTAACTATAAGTAGTTAAGTACTAATACTCTAAATGACTTAAAACCGTTATATAAACCGTTTTTCAGAACGTTTCTTTTACTCGGATCTCCGCACTATCCGGTGCAAAAGTAAAATAAAACTGGGTGCAAACATTCTGGCCGCCATTAAAGTGAGGTGCCGTTCAACAGTTGGTGTTGGCACAGTTGGCATAGTTGGTGCAGTTGGAATAGTTGGCACAGTTTACAATGTTAGCATTGGGGGTTTGCTTAGGATACGAATTGGACTGTTTCTGTATTTATTTAATTTTATAGTATGTGCGACCAGCTCATTTCTCAAAACTGAAAGTTACAAGTTACAAGCGGAAGTCTCTTTCCAACTTGTCATATTAGACATTGACAACCACTTGTAAATTGCAACTTGTAGCTTCGAGAAATGGGCCCAAGTTACAGGTTACAAAGTTACAAGTTACAATTGGTAATCAATGCCTCATATGACAAGTTGGAAAGACACTGATTTAAACTTTCACGATTATTACACATCATTATAAAAATCAGTATTAAAATAATATCGACAGTCGTTAAATCAAATATCGTCAGTGTTGTATGTCGACAGAGTAACATCCCTAGTGCGCAAACAGTTCAAGTTGATAATCAAAACCAAGTGCGGGTAGTTCGAAAAACTCGCGCGGCTGTCAGAAGGTGTTGATGTCATTTCAAGCCAGTCTTCTCCGAGACCACGGGGACAACGCCGTCCTTGAAACGTTGGAGGTCAGTTTAATATGTAGTTATACGCGATTAAGTCCCGATTTTAAAAATAATGAAGTTGGAAAGAGACTTCCGCTTGTAACTTTCAGTTTTGAGAAATGGGCCCCAGCAGTGGGCTATGTCACCACAGTGTTGTTCACTGTACACATAAAAAAACTTTGTATAGTGTCATCGTTAGTATTTTATAAATCCACATGTACTGAATATAAAATAATACTTATCGTTGAAATATCAAACACGACAATATACTAAATTTTGCACGAAACATAAAAATGACATAGAACAAACATTACACAGACAATTTAAGAACTGTTCATAAAAAAAATATTCACACTTTTATACTTTAATACCTGATATTAAAGACGAAGCTTGTGTAGATATTTATGTTAGTAATCGTCCATAAATCAACGTAAGTTTCAAGGTCAGAACCATTGAAGAAAAATTAACTGCGACCCGTCTTAGGTGGTATGGACACGTAATGAGAAGGCCCGAGGATCAGATGACCAGAAAAGTCCTCAGTATAAACACCGGCACGAGAAAACGAGGCAGACCCCCTCAAAATTGGATGTCCAGTATCAACAAAGACCTGAAGAAAGCCCAAGTCAATGACACGACGACCCAAAACCGAAGAGAGTGGCGAAGATTGACGAGGAGAGCCGACCCCAAGTGAAATGGGATGTGGCTAGGCAAAGAGAGAGTCCATAAATCACAGAGAACCTCCTATAGAGTGCCAATATATACATAGTAAATTTTGTGCGCGCTACAAATCACCAGTGCTTGGGGCGCGAGGAGCGGGAGGGGAATGTGTTTAGCGCGCTGCGATTGGTCGTTTCAAAAACGGCAGGCAGTCGCGCCAGATGAAAATGGAGTCGCATAAGTAGCCAGTATAAGTTGACCTATGCCGGCTCTGAATAAATTATAAATATGACTTATTTGTGAAATGTAATACCGTCCGTTTTTAAATTTGAACTTCTTGTTACCTTTCCACACCATTTCACACTACAGGTGGACATCTTTAAGGCATCAAAATACCCTTTTTCAATTTTTTTATTGCGAAAAACACGAGCTGCTTTCGGGTCGGTTACTTGGTCGCTACTGATCGGGCACTGCGAGCGCCCGCGCTTATATCATGGCAAATACAAGTAAGGCTGGTGACCGCGAGTCGTCTTGTAATGGATGTCTATAGGGGTTGGTCTGTGCCATAAATCAACGTCGATAGCTCGAGTATTTTCGGGAGAGGACAGGGTACGTAGTGGGTACACAAACGCTTACGATATTTATCGTTGTCGTAGCTAGATCTCTATCCCTCTTCCGTATTGGCGCGAAAGAGTCAGGCTGCGTTTCGGTCGGCGTCTAGCGTCAACGATTGTCATTTCGCTAGGTCACCAGGCCCCGTAGCCGAATGGCATTTCTCCGACGCGAAACGAAACCGAAACGCCGCGAAAGGTCGTCTGGCTCTGTCGCGCCAATACGCAAGAGCGATAGAGATCTAGCTACGATATTATCGTAAGCGTTTGTGAGCGTTTCGTGAGCGTTTGTGCCATTCGGCTACGCACCCAGTTCATAGTTAACTACATAATTATGTAATTGAGCAATTCCCGTTAAGTTTGTACATTTGGATCACGTCTCCGATTTTGGTAAAAATTGGTAGGCTGATAGAGTCCATGATGCTGAGCAAGATCCACTAGGTTTTTCAAAATATCCTATGTAGTTTGTATGAAACCTTCCTTTTTTGTTACCAGATTTCGATACATTTTAGGTAACAAAAATTAAAGTTTCATACAAACTACATAGGAAATTTTGAGAAACCTAGTGGATCTTGTTCAGCATCATGGACTCTATCAGCCTACCAATTTTGATCAAAATCGGAGACGTGATCCAAATGTACAAACTTAACGGGAATTGCGGAATTATGTATCTGTTATAGGTACATTGCAATGTGTGAAATGTTTGTAAAACACTACACAAATTACTAAAATTAAACCAACATGAAGCCAGAAAATAACAAAATACAATTTGAGTTTTGAATGATTCACGGTTATTTTCATTAGACTTATATTGACCGGGATATAGACCGTGATTACCTTTTTGATTTTTGTCGAGCTCCCGATATTTCAAAAAGGTAATCACGGTCTATATCCCGGTCAATATAAGTCTAATGAAAATACAATTTAAAAAAAAGAGCCGATATTAAATAACTTTTCGTGCAGAGCCCCTCGTTAAGCTCTAAATGCACGGGCACAAAATGATATTGCAGTAAGCCTAGTATTATACATGCCACTGAATATTAATGTGTTGCCAAATTTATGAACGAATTTTATTCTGAGCATGAATTTTATTTGGCGATGTGTCACGGTGAATTTTGTTTTTGTTTCATGAAATTGTTTTGTCCTATCAGGCATAAAAATACCTAAATTTCGTAAGGTGTTTTTGTAAATACTTAATGAAAGATTGTGTTTACCCGTGCGGTGACCGGTTAAGAATTTCACCACCCCTTTCTTCCCGTGGGTGTCGTAGAAGTTGACCGTGGGATAAGGGTTAAATTGTGGCGTAGGCGAGAGGTTGACAACCTGTCACTGCAATGTCACAATTTCGTATTCTCTTAACCCCTTATTCCCCAAAGGAGACGCTCTGAAACATGAGTACCTACCTAGTTTCATGTGCTCTGCCTACCACGTGAAATTACTGTAACATTTAACCAGAGGAGATAATAACGGAACAGAACAAAACGAAATAAGCAACGAGTGTTGAATACAAAAACAGAAGCGAATGGTCTTATTAAGAGAATATAGCATAGTAAATGGTTGCTGAAAATTATATTACGGAAATTTACGAGTTTTCGCGGTAATTTAGGACCATTTGCTTTAATGATTGTAATAATTGTCTGAACGAATTATTGCACTTTTTAATCGTTTAGTACATTCCGATCGGAGCTTTACAGTTTTTATTGCTTGTACTTTCAAAATCGTAAATTTTCACGCTATAATAACGTGAAGATTTTACAAATTTTCTTATCTCACTTGCGAAAATAAAAAAAGCAATAAACGAATATTCGATGTTCGTTCGAAGTATGTAAGTAAACAAAGATTTTCACCGCTTGAGATAAGATTTTCACCAACCCCTTTCTTCCCTAGGGTGTAGTAGAAGTCAACTGTGGGATGGCTACATATAGCAAGTAGCAATCACGATTTTGTTCCTTTCTAGCACAGAAACTTGAGCAATATCAGGTGGTCTGCCTGTTTTGGAAACACAAGCGCAATTATATATGTTGTTATACATATAAAATTGCGCGTATGTATGTACAAAACTTTTAATAACCTAACCACAAAATTAAAACCCCCGACCGCGACATAGTATACCGATTTTCATAAGACATGGCTAAAAACACTCCCGATTTACTCAGCTTTCAGACAAAAATACTAAATACAAATTGGTTCATCCGTTCGAGTGCTACGATGCCACAGACAGACACACACACAGACAGACAGACAGACATACAGACACACACACACAGCCAGACACGTCAAACTAATAACACCCCGTCGTTTTTGCGTCGGGGGTTAACTGTATCACAAGAAACTTGTTACATCTAAACGACTGAAGTACGAAGACTAAACTAAAAACAAGAAGTCAACATTACATTGTAGTTTTAGTTGCACGTGCCTCATAAACACAACTAAACACAAGATCAATAAAAACGGGTCGCTTTGTATAGAAACTTACCTGTTTTCAACTGAAATCTTGAATCTTATTCTGACACGTGTATCATAAATTATACTACACCTAAATGTCATAAAAACGTCTTTCGAAGACATATACTTTTATATAAGGTACAACGGGGCAAATCTGCGGGGGCTGCGGCGTTTCGGTGGCGTTTCGCTTCGCAGTTTCCATTCGGCTATTACGGGCAAGGCTCGGAACCGGTTTATTTTTTACCGGTTTATTTCGATTTTACTCCGAACTTTTTAAAGAACGGGAACGTTATGAGAACTTTATTTTAACCGAAATAACCGGTTTATTCGACTAGCGGCAAGACGCACCTAAAAACCTACGTTCACGCAGCGAGTTTTTTATTTGGTTAGAACAGTATTACCTACCTATCATGCTGCGGAATAAACCGGCTTATTTGGTTCTAAACAGGTTAATCGAACGAAACCTTTATGAAAGAGTTCTCCTAAAATCCGGTTTAAAAATAGCGGTTTTTCGAGCTAAAACGAAATTTAAAGGTTTGTCCGCAAGTACATGATAACGGTTTGAAAATTTAATCGATATCCAAGCCCTGATTACGGGGCCTGAAGAGACAGATGTAGCTACTCTACTCGGTCATCAATATAGACTGTTTTTTTCTCCGACAACTAAATATTTTTGTGAAAATCATTTGAATAAATATTTGATGACGGATATCAGTCCTATAGTGTCGTAATCGAAAGTGGTGCTGTGATGATAATGACACATACCCCATCTAGGTGTTTTTAACTTTATACAATCTATAGGAAGACCCCTTTTTATTTTTTTGAGTGTATAAACACAATGTTGTCAAGTTTAAAATAGCTGTCAAAAAAAGCAGTTGCACTAGGATCTTGTTACCTTTTGTGCCACTTTTCTACAGAAGTTTATATAAGGAAGTAGGTTCCTCGCTTTTTTTTCTGGGTAAAGTAATGATATAAACTTTTAATCAATCATTGTCAATATTTAGTAGTAGTAGTAGTAATACACTTTATTGTACAAAGATAAGAACACACACAGTAAAGAAAAAACAACACACACATCATTTGTACAAAGGCGAACTTATCCCATTAAGGGATTTCTTCCAGTTAACCTTAGAGCAGTTAAAGGAGAATTGGAGACGGTAGACGTTCCTAAGCTAAACCTATACCTAACCTACAAACTATAGCAATATAGACGTTAAATCATATAAATAAATACGATATACATAATTATAATACAGTTTTATGACTACCCTACATACATACACAACCTACCTAACCGCAAACATCTTTTAGAATTTAAGATGCGTCCGAAAGCCATAACTTTTTATCTATCTTTGATTTCTAGGGTTCCTTAGTCAACTATAAACCCTTAGAGCCGGCGGCTATATTTCCGAGCTCATATAACCCGACAACCTTCAAATAAAGGGTGAACAGGCACCTTCAGTTCTGGGCGAGCTCACTCCATCATAGGCCACGTTTTCGCTTAGGCTAGTCTGTACCAAAACCCATTCATATTTAAGTACTTCTTAGGCACCTACTGGCTCAGCGACCCGCCTAATCTTTTGTGATGCGGACTGCAAAGGAATAGAATGTGCTCCCACCATCGGTATTCCCAGATAAATATTTACGACCTCGGTCGAAAGAAAGAGTGAATAGGCTATTACTGAATCGGTGAGCTCCATCTTAGACTCTGTCTTCACTTTCCATCAGGTGTGACCAGGGTGGACGACATTCGAAAAACTGCGGAGCACTTCTGTATGAAATCAGCCCAGGACTGGGATAAGTGGCGTACACGAAGGGAGGCCTACCCATATAACCATAATCGGTCGCCGTTCCTACGCAAATCCTCCTATTTTGTGTACACACAGGTCTTCGGGTCTCAATGCTTAGTCGCAGTACGGTCGACGTTTAGTCGCGGCGACCCAAATGGGGACGATTGGTAACAGGCACAAATGGTCACAAAAGTGACAGAAGTGTGCACTACGCGTGCACACATTGTTACAGTTTGGCGACTACTTTCCCAAAATCATTCGTTCATTTCATTCTTTTCAAATGGCGACTGTCAGAGACGTCAAAGTAAAAAAGAAATAAAATCATTTGACATTAAAATGTAATGGCGTAAGAATTTGTTAAAGATAAATATTGTTTGCATTTGTAATATAATGTGGGCTAATTACCATGGCCAATTAAATTGCTCGAGTGATTTCATAAAATAAGTCTAAATTTATCAACGCGCCATCAATTTACCTCAGTTTAACCAGTAATAATATTATTGACTACTCGGTGTTTGCGTGTTATGTATATTGATTGGTGAAGTTTTAGTGCTCCGGTGCATATACTATACTGAAATAATAAAAATAATGCCTAGAAAACCAATAAAGTTGTTAAAATATGGATTAAGACGGTAATATTCCATGTAAAAAACAGTCGCCAAACGGTCACCAAACGGTCGACAAACGGTCGCAAAATGGTCGCAGCGTACACGCGTGACCGAAAGCAGTGAATATTTATTGGATTTTCAAAATGGCTAATGTTTTCATTTTTTCCAGGTATCCTCAAACTTTATAAACAATTAAATATGCCGTCGTACTCAGTTGTCCTCACTAAAGAAGATTAAAAAAAAATTGTAACGTGCGTACCGAGCTGCTGGGTTGTAAAGGATCGGGGATCATATTATTATGGTCTTCTATAGAGCAACTAGTATTTTGCGGCATTTCACAATTGACACTTGTTGAAGTAGTCTTCATTAATATTACTATCAACATTCATTTCAGCGATCTGTACTTCTTTTGTCAAGATTTTTGTATAGCACTTATCTATACATCTACAAATTTGTAATGTTAAAGAGACATAAATAAAACGTAGTAGAGTAAATAATGTGTTTTTTTTTTGTAACCCAAACAAAATACTTGTAGATACGAGTGCGGAAAAGAGGAAAATCGATACGAGTAGCGATAAATTAATACACGATCGAAGGGAGTGTTTTAAATCGACACGAGTTGTGAATGTCCTTTTCGCACGTGTATCGTACGACGATTTTCAGTACCTAAATCTAAGCTAAGAGTTTCGATCAGACAAGAAATGAATCATTGCTTGATTTGCTCGCACTACTGCGTTAAAAAAAGCAGCATCTGTACTGAAAAAAACTATCATTGCGCAACAGAAATTCTATTAATATCACAGTAAATAGGTACTCTATTTCATTTGATTCCTACTTTTATTGTGTAAAGCAACACTAAAAAAATGGCTCATAGAAAAATGTTTCTACAGTCATAAAGAATTCATTGAATATAAAGATAATACTAACAATGTATATGAATAATCCAATTTAATAATAATCAAATATTAATGATAATAAATAATAATGTTATATGTAAAGAATCGCAGACTATATAAAAATGTATAGTTATTGAACAAATGTATAAAATGTAGATAATGTGTATAGATGTAATTACATAAATATGTGCAATAATCTAATATGGTAAAAGTTATGACCTGTAATTTTCATTACCAATAAAGAATGTCTATGTCTATGTCTACACTTCATTTTTATCAATAAGAATTAAAAATTATATATTTAATACATTAAGTAACTATAAAGTGCTTATCTATTTGTATTATCATTTTGCACTTTTCTTAACTTTCCCACATTTCTATAAAATGTCGAAGAGTGCTTAAATGGTCGTCGTCGTTTATTATTATTTAATTCGCTCATATTTAAATGATTCAAAGCAACCAGTCCACAACTTCACAAGACAGTTTGAGAAACCTTCGTATTTCAGATTGTCATTTGCGTATACAGTGGTTTAGGAGCAGTTCGGTAATCAGACCTACACATGTGTGTACAAATTCTGTCAATGTCACTGTCAGAAACCGTTCTGACAGTGACAATGACAGCCACAAATTCGTCCACATGTTGTTACCGTAATGTGTGCAAACGTCGACTAATAAAGTGTCGTTAAAAGTCATTCTGACAGTGACATTGACAGCCACAAATTCGTACACATTTTGTTACCGTAACGAGTGCACACGACGACTACATTTTGTTATTGTATCAATACGGTCGCATTGTTTGCACGACGTTACCACGCGTCATGTCACATTTGACAGTTAGTTACTGATTTGAAGATTTTGCGACTGAAATGGTTGTATGGGTATGCTCAGCAGTGGGCGATTAATGGCTGAAATGATGCTGATGATGTGACTAGGGTCAAACGTCTATAATAAAAAAAGTGGATCTTGACCTCCGACACTAGACTCCGCTATTCGCTCCTAATATTCTGTGCGATCTGATGCCACTTGGTCACTTCAAGGTCACACAGGTCTATCTGAACATCATCGATCCATTTATAATTTAAAAAAAAAACTAATGAGTCTAATAGAAACTAAACCAATTCAACCAACGATTGATTCCATTTAAAATTTAATGAGCCAATCACAGCCATTTATTTTAAAACAGGCCATCAAATATTCACGGTCGGAAGTGTCACGGCTAACAGGACTTTGAACTTTCAGTTTCCAAGTCTTTGTATTTAATTATTAACTTTTGTTTCATTCGTTATTTGAAAGAACTTCCCTTTTGAGTTTATTTGTAATGGTTTTGTACAATATTAATATTTAGTAAAGTAAAAGTAATTTTAACAGCACTTTGGAAAAGTTACAATTGATCAATATGACGTTTTTGAGTGTACATTTTCTCACAAAATAGATACCTATCTAAATTTTTTTTAGCTCACAAAACAAGTTACAGACATTAATAGAAAAATACATTACAATTTTACTTAAAGTACTGAGCTGGACTATAACTCTAAACATGTGTGCACAGATAGTATTTAAGTAAACAATATGCGCTAGGGAGGTGATATGTCATCTTTTATAATTGCTGTGTAACATGTAATATTTATTTATGTGTCTCGTGCCTAATGAGATGCATTAAAACACGAGCGTTATTTTATGGAACGAGCCGAATGACAAGTTACATAATAGAATAACATGTGTTTTAATGCCTAATTTATGTACGTCGCACCTACATAAATTTATCTACATCCATATGTTTCGCAAATATGATTATTTCGTCTGAACACGTTCTAAATTAAGCTTGGAATTAAAGAATCTGCTGCCGATATCGTAAAATAAAAATTATGATGCACTAGCAAATACAGATTTCTTAATAAAAAATGATTTTCTTATAACTCTTAAGCATATTATTATAATTATGTAGAGAATTTGCTAAAAGTAATAATTTGCATACTAAATAAAAAATTCCCGTGAAACTCAGACATACGTACCTATTATAGTATTTTATGCAACAGGCGTTTAAAGGAGGTCTAAAAAGACGAGTGGCGTGAGTAACAATTTGAGGCGAAGCCGAAAATTGTTATTAAGACAATACGTGAGTAACCCGCTTAAAATATTTTTTTCTACTCCCGAACTGTAATTCGTCATTTACTCGTTATTTTATTCGTTATTTAGTCTATTCCCCAAAGCCCGCGTCCGCCGGATTTCTGCGCGTGCGCGCAGAATCGAAAAAAAACTGAAAACGCCTTGTTTGGCGCTATAACCATGGCAACGCATTGTTATAACGATACTGCGCGCGTGCGCGGGAAGGCTTTGGGCAGCTGAGCTGACAGTGCAAACCTTTGCGTCAAAATACAGGAAACAGTGTGAATTTCAAGAATTCAATAAAACAATTAAAAACTAAGTGCACGTTGAAAAATAAATTAAAATTCAATAAAACAATTAAAAACTAAGTGCACGTTGCATATAATACTTTTTCTACGAGCATGCTTTTAGCATGATCGTAGAAAAAGTATTGTATGCAACGGTGTTTAACCGAGTCAAAAATACTCGTGGCGTCTTACTTTTTTGTCCACGCCACTCTTCTTTTTTGACCTCCTTTAAACGCCTGTTGCATAAAATACTATTAAATAATTTGCATTGTTAACATATAGCTTAAAAGCTGTCAAATTCAGCATACAGATAGTCAGTACATATTATGAGCGTTCGACATAGTAGAGCTTAGGTACTTGACGTAAACACAAACGTCGTTTATTTGTAGAACAATAAAACGGGACGTAAACGTTAAACGTTATTGCAACAACAAATTTACGGACACTACGAGGTGCATCTAAGAATATACGTTATGATGTGTTGAAGGGCAAATTGGCATTTAAGCCTCCGCCACACATAAAGCGTTTTGATAGCGTAGCGTTAGCGGAGCGCAGTGATAGCGGTGCGCCGGACGAACGCTGGCGTTCCGCTCGCAACCCGCGCGCATTCCGCTCGCAATCCGCACTTTGTTAGTTTAGTTTCCGCCGTTCCCGTCCGCTGGGCGCAACGCCAGCGTTCGTCCGGCGCACCGGCTATCATTGCGCTCCGCTAACACTACGCTATCAAAATGCTTTATGTATGGCGGAGGCTTTAGTGATGTTTCAAAACATTAAAATAGAGGGAAAATGGTAGCTGCAATTATATTTGTTTTTAAACGTAAATATGATAAATAGGTACCATAGTAATTTAAAACTTGCAAGTACTATAAGGTAAATGTACGCTAAACTGTGCAATGAACTGTCAAATTGTTGTATTTGTGGACGAATACATCCTTCAAGAAAAGGCATACTTAGATAGATATACTTTTTATTGGCACACCTCACTAACCTAACCACAAAATTAAAATATTGAAAAAATCCCCGACCACGACATAGTGGACCGATTTTCATGAAACATGGCTAAGAACGAAGCGGCTTTCAAACAAAAAAAAACTAAATCGAAATCGGTTCATCCGTTCGGGAGCTACGATGCCACAGACAGACACACACACAGACAGACAGACAAACAGACAAACAGACAGATAGACAGACAGACTTAATAATGCATACATACATTGTAAAACAGAAAAAAATGGTCAAGTTGTATCCCTCAGTCCAAATTGCCCAGCTGTACCTAACATCAATTATACACGTAGATATACAAGCGTGTTAATCTCTGATTGGATGCACTAAGCTTTGTCAACATTAAATGTTAATACACAATCCATTAGGCAGATATTTACATCAAATTACATATGCATGGATATCTGGATGACGTCTGATTTGGATAAAAATTGGTAGGCTGATAGAGTCCACGATGCTGAGCAAAATCCACTAGGTTTCCCAAAATGTCCTAGGTCGATTGTATGAAACATATATTTTTTGTTCAGGAAGGTTTCATACAAACTACATAGGAAATTTTGGGAAACCTATAGTGGATCTTGCTCAGCATCATGGACTCTATCACCATACCAATTTTCATCCAAATCGGAGACGTGATCCAAATGTACAAGCTTAACGGGAATTGCTGTTACCATGATTGGTACCAAAAATAATATTGCTCCGTACGTTGATTTTTGTCTAGATATATATTATTATTAATATAAAAAAAAATGAAACACATAGGAATAATGAATATTGGTTAAATGATCAAAACTGATGTTCCCAACTGATGGAGGACTGAAATCTTCTCGAGGCTGAGGCGTAGGGTTAGAGCCGGCGTAGCTTTATTTGACGTTCATATGCGCATTGTATTATGTACTTCAAAAATAAATATTTCATTTTCATTTTTTTTTCGAAATGTTTTAACCCTGTGTCGAGAGACAGCAGCAAATGCAACTTCACAAAATAGCACATTACGATACAAGTGCAGAAAGGAGGAAGTTCGAAACGAGTGGCGATAAATTCTCCCTTCGGTAGTGTTTTAAATGGACACAAGTTACGAATTATTTTTCCTTTTCAAACGTGTATCGTGCAACATTTTTTCAGTACAGATACTACAGATAGCCTACTAGTGAGCACTAGTGCATTCAAAAAACTCCATCTGTATTGAAAATGTATTAATTTACAAAAAATCTTTCAGTAAACAGCTCAGTACTTTTTTTTGCTGTGATGTGGTTAGTAAGATTTTAGGATGCCGTTTACCGCCATATAGCTACTTTTTTAACCAATCTCACAAAAGATAAATGTAGGGTATACTCTTGTGTCGACATGTTTGTTTTTCGTCACGTTCCTAAATTTATTCGAGTCTGCTTTCGTCAGCCATTCTTTATTTTCATTTCATTTCTTTATTAGCATTCACACACTATACATAATATACAATACAGCACATGAAACCCCTTGAGGTGTAGCAAAAGATAAAATTAGAGAATATAAGTCAAGTAAGATTTATAGCGATACATAGTCAAAAAGAGAAGAAAAAAAATATTAAAAAAATTAAAAAAATTAGTTAAAAATTATGCAATGTCAGATTAATAAATAGAACTAGGGTCTTTAAATATGTCATTAATATTATAAAAGCAACCTTTTAGTAAAAACATTTTGAGGGAATTCTTGAAAACACGGTAGTCTTGTATTTCCTTTAGTTCGCAAGGTAACCTATTGTACAAATCCACTGCTTGGTAGCGCACAGAGTGTTTAGCCACTTGTAAATTCGGAAAAAAAGTGTTGCAAAAATTTTTCTTACGTGTTGATAAACGAACCTGTCTATCCTCAGTTTCATGCAAATTCTTAACAAATGACGTAAGAAGTACGAGTACAATACAAACTAGGTAGTGTAAGTATTCTTAGCTTAATAAAAAGCTCTCTACAAGAAACCCACTGAGGGGTGCGCGTCATTGTTCTTATTGCCCTTTTTTGTAAGATAAAAGCTCTATTAAAATTGTCATCATTGTTACAAGATCGAGTGTGGCATATTGCTAAAGGCGCCCCAGTGGAAACCACCAGTTACCCAATCATACAAGCCAACCTCCAGCGAAGCAAACAAGCCACAAACGAAGTGCTCATCGAGGCTCAAAAGAAGAAAGCAATCGCCATCCTAATACAAGAGCCATACGTCGGAAACATAAAAAAGATGAGGAGCTACCAAGGCGTGAGGATATACCAAAACTCTACTGTCGGAGACGGCACCGTCAAAGCATCAATAGCAATATTAGACAACAGCATAGACGTAGTGCAGTGCCCGGAACTGACCACCAATAACATCGTGGTGGTCAAGATTCGAACCAGAGCATGGACGGTAGCCCTCACGTCATACTACTTTGAACCCGACCAGCCCATTGAGCCATATATTGAGAACCTCAAAGAGATCTCTAAAGCCGCAAAAGGGCGACTTATCATCGGAGGGGACGCTAACGCCAAAAGTTTCTGGTGGGGCAGTAGACAGGAGGACCTCAGAGGAGAGTTGCTAACCGGCGGACTGTCTGAGATGGGTCTGCAGATCCTCAACAACGGGGACACTCCCACATTCGATACCATACGCGGAGGAAAAAGGTACAGTAGCCACGTTGACGTGTCAGCTTGTTCGGAAGACATCTTGGACATAGTCAGCGGGTGGAGGATCCTCGAGGGCCTCACCTGTTCGGACCACAACGGAATTACATTCAACATAAATCTAATAAAATCATCAGGGATAAGTATAGAAAGAACAACAAGGATATTTAACACAAAGAAAGCAAATTGGGAGCAGTTTCATAGCAAATTGCCCCAATTTATGATTGAAAATAAATTAACAATAGAGAACATAGACAAAATAGAAAACACAATAGATTTAGAGACCACAGTACAAAAATACACGAAAGCAATAACAGACACGTGTAAAGCGACAATCCCCGAAAAGAAGAAGAAAGAGACAATTAAAATCCCGTGGTGGTCCGAACAGCTGGCAGCACTGAAAAAGGAAGTCACCACCCGAAGACGAAGAATCCGCAATGCAGCACCAAATCGCAGACAGATGGTAGTAAGACTGTACCTGGAAGAAAAAGAAAAGTATGAACTGGCAATAAAAGAAGCTACAGAAAAAAGCTGGAAAGAGTTCTGTAGCAAACAAGACAGGGAAGGAATGTGGGAAGGGATCTACAGAGTGATCGGAAGAACGTCCCAGAGGGAAGAAGATCTACCACTAATAAAGGAAGGCAAAACGCTGGACGCAGAGGGATCCGTAGAATTGCTGGCAGAGACTTTCTACCCCGGGGACACAACGGAGGAGATAATGCACATCATCGGTGCATCAGAGACACGGCTAAAAATGTAAATAAGGAGAGTCATGATGACGAACATGACCCACCCTTCATTTACGAAGAGCTTAATTCAGCAGCAAAGTCGTTCAACCCGAAGAAGGCTCCCGGGGTAGACGGCCTCACGGCAGACATCTGCTCGCAGGCAATTAACACTGCCCCAAAACTCTTCCTGGCGATACTAAACAAATGCCTGGCACACCACTATTTCCCAAAGATCTGGAAGAAAGCAACAGTGGTCATTCTGAGAAAACCGGACAAAGAGTCATACACCACTCCAAAGTCCTACAGACCGATAGGGCTCCTTCCTATACTGGGGAAGATCTACGAAAAGATGCTGATCAAGCGCATCAAGTATCATATTTTACCGTGAATCAGTACTCGTCAATTTGGTTTCATGCCCCAAAGGAGCACGGAGGACGCACTGGTCACCCTCGTCAGGCGCATAAAGGACAAACTCCAGGAGAGAAAAATCGTCGTAATGGTCTCCCTCGACATAGAGGGGGCCTTTGACAGTGCCTGGTGGCCGGCCATTGAGACCAGATTGGCTGAGGAAAAATGCCCGTCGAACTTGAGGCGCGTGATCAGTAGCTACCTTAGTGACAGACAGGTGGAGGTCAGATATGCTGGAGAAAAGTGCACGAGAGAAACGGAAAAGGGATGTGTCCAGGGTTCCATCGGGGGGCCAATATTATGGAATCTCCTTCTGGATCCACTTCTAAAGGAAATGGAAAGTCGGGAAATATACTGCCAGGCCTTCGCAGATGACGTGGTGCTAATGTTTGATGGCAAGGAAGCCTGTGAAATCGAAAGACGGGCAAACGTCGCCCTCGAACACGTTCGGGAGTGGGGCGTCAGAAATAAGCTTAAGTTCGCGCCACATAAGACAAACGCCATGATACTAACAAAAAAGCTTAAATTTGACGCCCCACGCCTGAGCATGGGAGGGGTCGACGTCGGAATGTCCTCAGAAATCAAGATTCTCGGGCTCACCATAGACCACAAACTTACATTCAATGCCCACATCTCCAACGCGTGTAAAAAGGCCGCGAACATATATAAGCAGCTGACAAGAGCTGCCCGCGTCAGCTGGGGCCTGAGTCCAGAAGTCATTCGGACAATTTACACCACGGCAGTAGAACCCGTAATATTATACGCATCGGCAGCATGGGCACCAGCGGCTGAAAAACTGGTGATCGATCCGGACACCATACTCACTTTAGTTTAGGTATATATTTAGGTATTTTTGAATTCATGTCCTTTCTCTTATATCGTAAAATGGAACGCAAATCTATTAGCGACAGTACGTAGGGTAGTTTCTTCGAATTAATTTGACATTTATAAAAGCCAGTTGAAGGTAGATCGATTTGATGGCTGCTCATTGCCCTGTGCGCAAGCTCGTTCGTCGCGAAAATCAAAAACTCGCTAAAATTGTCGATTGAGGTGATCAAGGCCCTCCCCGCGACGTCTCCAGCACCAGCCCGCCATCGAGGAGAGTCGGTACCGACCAGCTGTTCGCCGAGCGGAGACAGGGTGAGTTGGCCTTTCGATTTGATTCGCTTTCACTGGCATAGATCGTTAGATTTTCTCAACTACAATTTCCCTACTCGAGGGCGATTGTACATTTGTTCCTTCGACCGCGGATCCTCCTAAAACTGAGAACAGCTAACCTGTCTCGGGGCCAGGAGTGACGTAGAACCACTTTCGTTTCGTTAAAACTGTCGCTAATTTCGTTTCGTTACCATAATATCGTTAGTTTCGTTTCGCTCATATACATACATAGATACATCGCAAAATTACATACTTAATCTTGGCAATCGATCACTTCGCTTTCGTACCTACCTAGCTTCCAAAGTCCGACAATAAGTAATCATTCATTTCAACTGCTTTAGACATAATTACCTCAAAACAGGAACTTTCTGGATACTAAGTTATTTCAAATTTCGATTTTCGAACGATCAAAATTGATGATGCAATCATATTATATGACCAAATAAAGTAGGTGTTAAATTTGTTGTCATAACCCGTTGAAATAGAATACTTCGTAATTTGGTCGGATAACACTGCACCGCGTGCTATTTTGTGATTACGTAATAATTACCAACCTACATAGTGTTGAATTGGGACTTTAAGAATAGCGATAATTACATTTAGTTATTGTTATTTTGTAAAGTGGATAATACATAATAGTTAGACAAATATAATTTACATAATAGTACGAAAACATAGATAAATTAGTAATATTGTTTACCACGTATTTAGTCTATACATATATCGTGCATTATTATTGAATAATGACCACAGATAGATGTCCATTATTATCCACATAGGCAAATCACATAGTTTTTAATCCTAATCAATTAACTACTTTCTGCTAAATATTAATTACGTTACGTACTCATAATCGGCACAAGCCCACAAAGTATTCGCGGACTTAACTCCTATCCATTAGGGTCTATTTTCCAACGGCAGCACATATCACTGCGAACCGAACTGCTTGTTTTTCTAATTGAAATAATTTACCTAACTAGTGTTTTTTTGTCTTCCCTTTATTAAACTCATTTAAAAATAATACGTTAGTTTAGGCACTCATCGTTATAAATAATTACTCTCACTTATCAATTGAAAGAAATATTTTTCTGTAATAGTGTCGTAGCTGGTGGACCTTACACCATAGTAAATAAGGTTGAAAATTGTTTGTACTACAAGTTGTTTTATATGTCGAATAGGTTACATTTACATTAGATTAACGTGGTTATTACATATTTGAAGTGACAATGTCTAAGGCACTCGCACGTCGTAATTTGCAATTAAAACGTGAAATATCGATCAAACGGATCGATGAATGTTTAGCGGCCGGATTACAGGCTAAGGTGGATTCCTCGCGATTACCGTTGTTTATGTCTAGATTTAGCAAAATAGACGGCTATTGTTCTAGTTTTGAAACCCACCACATGAAACTCATTTCGGAAATAACAGATGCGAACGAGTTAGAACAGGAGGATGTCGTGCGTCAAGAATTTGACGACAAATATTTTCAAATAATTGAAATTCACACTTCGTTGTCCTCCGCGACCACTACCGAGGGCGAGACAAATAGAACCGATTTGTCCGTCAAGTTGCCTCGCCTGAATCTTGTCCACTTCGATGGCAATATTAAATCATGGGGAACATTTTACGATATGTTTAACACAATGGTACATCAAAACAAACGACTGTCAAATATTGAGCGGTTCTCAATTTTGATGACACTTCTTTCGGGTGAACCATTGCAATTGTTAAAAGGTTTTCCTTTATCGGATAGCAATTATTTAGATGCCTACGCGGCCTTGATCGATCGATACAACAACAAACGAAAATTAGCTTTTCGTCATTGGGAGGAAATTCAGAACGCTTCGTTGAAATCTAATTCTCCCAGTGAATTACGTCGACTGGTAGACACCTTCAAAGAAAACATCGCGGTTTTGAAAAACTTAAGATTTCCCGTCAACGATTGGGACTTCCCATTGTTCTATTTGTTGATCAATAAATTGGACCAGGACACCCGCCGTCGTTTTGAGTTGCAGAACGACAGCAAGGATGTACCTTCTTTCGAGTCGTTGTTGGAATATGTGAATAAGGCCGGTCAAGCTTTGGAACTCGCCTCGCTCACAGAGAGTGTCGCCGCTTGGCCGCCGCGCGCGCCCGCCGCCGCGCCCGGGCGCCCCGCGCGCGCGCCCGCCGCGCCGCGCGCCGCCGCCTGGCGCGCGACACAGGAACGTACTCCTGCGGCCGCCGTCTATAAAACGTTAGTGGCCACTAGCGCCGCTCCGATTGAACCGTGTTGTGCGTTGTGCAAGTCGAATCATGATCTTGCTAAATGCATTGAATATCGGAACAAGACTCCTCACGAGCGTTTTTCTGTTGTCAAGGACAATCGGCTCTGCGTCAACTGCTTACGCTCGGGACACGTAGTCAAAACTTGCCCATCGAAATCTCGTTGTTTGAAATGTAACGTCGCCCACCACACTACTATTCATTTCGATGTCGATGGTGGTAAGCCCAAGGTCAGTGTCGGCTCCTCGGCCGCCACTAGCCCTGGCGCCGCGACTTGCTCGTCGTCTTCGCTTCTCGATACCCCGACGCAGGTGCCTGATAAACAGGTGACCATGATTGCGTCTGGTTCAGCACCTGTGGGTCAAATTTCGCTTTTTGCCACAGCATACGTGGAGGTACTCGATAATTTCGGTAGTTATCAAAAAATTCGTCTTGTCATAGACAATTGCAGTCAGCCCAATCTCATCACGCGACGTTGCGCCCAGCGACTTGGACTTCCGATTCGACATAAATATTCCTCGATCGAGGGTGTATGTGAGGTGTCAACATTGTCGACCTCCTATACCACTCTTAATATTCGCAGCATGAAGTCTGACTTCGAAATGTGCATCGAAGCCATTGTCGCACCCAAAATCTGCAGCGATCAGCCTGCAGTAAAAATTGACATCGACCGTTTGCCATGCGTCAACGCATTCGATCTCGCCGACTCTAACTTTGACAAACCTGGGGGTATCGACATCTTAGTGGGAGTAGATGTTTTTTGTAAAATCTTCATGGGTAACCGCCACGAATGTGATAACGGACCCACAATCTTTGAGACCAAACTTGGTTGGGTAATAGTCATGGGAAGCGCTCCTTCCGCCACTCCCCATTCGCAAACTTCGTTGTTTTGCTCAATTGAATCGCTCGATTCCCAAATTCGAAAATTTTGGGAGATAGAAAGTCTTCCGAAGGCTTCGCCTTTAACTGACGACGAAGTCATGTGTGAGAAAATATTCGCCTCGACTCATACACGTGATCCGAACGGACGATATATCGTAAACTTACCGTTCCGAAACGTCGATCCGCATTTTGGTGACTCGCGCGCTCTTGCCGAGCGCCGCCTAAACTCTCTCGAAAAGAGACTCTCTCGTGAACCGGAACTTCGGACAGAATACAATAACTTTATGCGTGATTATCTCGATGCTGGACATATGGACCCGGTCGCACCTCGATCGGATGGCCGAGCTTACCACTTGGCACATTTCTGCGTGCTTAAGCCCAGCAGCTCCACTACCAAATTGCGGGTAGTCTTCGACGCTACTGCTCAGCCTGCTGGAGGTCCCTCGTTGAATGATCAGTTGCTGGTTGGATCGAAACTGCAATCTGATCTCGTTTCGATATTACTTCGTTTTCGTTTGCATGCGGTTGTCTTCACAGCCGACATACGTCAAATGTATCGACAAATCTTAGTCTCTCTTAGTGATCGAGACTTTCAACGCATTTTGTTCAGGTTCTCACTCGATGAACCTATACAAGAATTTCGCTTAAATACCGTGACATACGGTATGTCTTCATCTAGCTTTCTCGCAATTCGTGCATTGATCCAATTAGCCATCGACGAAGGCAAAGAATATCCTCGTGCAGCTGAAGTCCTTAAACGGGACATTTACGTCGACGACGTAGTGACAGGCGCTGAATCTGTCGAATCAGCGCTCGACCTTCAGTCTCAGGTCATAAAGATCTTAGAGAGGGGATGTTTTGAACTCCGTAAGTGGTCGAGTAACTGTCCCCGTCTGCTCGAGAGTCTCGACCCAGCCCATTGTCATAATAAGACGCTCTCTTTCGATTCGGAACCGACATCTCCTGTTAAGGTGCTCGGTATGGAGTGGAACCCGTCCACAGACGCGTTCACCTTCACTGTCAATCCGCTTCATGAAAAGTGCACCAAAAGAAACATTCTTTCAGAATTGGCGCGCATATTTGACCCTCTTGGGTTTCTTACACCCTTGACACTCTCGTTTAAACGCATAATACAAGATCTTTGGACTCTTGGTCTGGATTGGGACGTGGTAGCACCCCCAACATCAACCAAAGCTGGCTTCGTTATCGTACAGATCTCGAGTTATTGTCGTCTCTCGAGATACCTCGATTCATCCTATCGACGAAGTCCTGCAGTGTTCAACTGCATGGCTTCTGTGACGCTTCTGAAGCAGGATATTCAGCGGTCATTTACTTTCGCATCGAGCACGGTGATGGTAGCATCACCACCCATTTGATAATGTCACGCTGCAAAGTCTCGCCTTTGAAACGCACCTCTATTCCTCGACTGGAACTTTGCGCTGCAGTTTTGCTGACAGACCTCGTTGTACACGTAAAGGAGATCTACGACAGAGACATCAAATTTGAAGACGTATTCTGTTGGTCAGATTCTACCGTAACACTCTCTTGGTTACGCTCGCCATCGCATCGTTGGAAGACTTACGTCAGTAATCGCGTAAGCCACATACAGGACAAAATACCGGCTGGTCATTGGCGCCATGTCACGTCAGAAACCAATCCTGCCGATTGTGCCTCTCGCGGAGTAACCGTCCGAGAACTTGTAAACCACCCTTTATGGTGGACAGGCCCCGCTTGGTTAGCACTTGACAATAGCTGTTGGCCAAAGCCACCATCAACCATCGAATCGCAATCGGATCTATCGGAAGAACGAAGTGTTCTCAAGCAGACCACACTGTTCATTGCTGTCAATCAGCTTGACGATTTCTTATCCAGACATTCAAGTCTGAATAAAACTAAGCGCGTCGTCGCTTACATTCTTCGTTTCGTAAATAACTGTCGCTCTCCTAACAGTAGACGTTGCGGCCCGCTTGTTCAATCGGAACTCGACGGTGCTCTTACACATCTAGTAAAA